>NC_140035.1:6474561-6880815 GCF_963513975.1 Fringilla coelebs
GTTCCAGGGTTTCTAGTTTGCGCTTCTCTCTGTATTTATCCAAAGACATTTTTTGAGGAATTATTACAGGAGCAGGAACTTGTCCATGGTGTTTGTTTGCTGACTTATGAGAATATTCTTGTTTGACAGTAGAATGCTCAGCGAGTTTGTCAGGTCTGTGGTGTACTCCGGAGTGCAACTGCACGGAGGTCCCTGCTTGGAAGTTCATGTTGTACTGACTAGCAGGCAGTGTCTCCTGCTTCTGAGAGTATATTTGTTCTGTCCTTGCTTGTTCTTGGTGCTGAGGCCATTCCTGGTGTGATGCCAAACTATATGAGGTACCTGGCATTCCTGTAGCTAATATTGCCAAATTTTCAGGTGCATGACTGTCTGGAACAGAAATACTTCCTGAGGTCAGAGGTACTGGTGCAGGAAATGATGTTGATGGTTTTTGGAAACTTGTGTTTGCAGCAACACCAGTAACTGTATCCACCAAAATGGAATTCTGGACCAAAGATGAACCAAGAAGCGAGTTCTCAGACACCTGTCCATCACCTTTAGGTTTCTTAGCTGCCTGATTAGCCTAAGCAAAAAAGAAAGAAGTGAGAAAACACAGCTTAGAATACTTGTACAGTCCATGTGAATTTAGCCCAGAGATGAGAATAAAAGCTGGTCCAAGGTTTCACCACCTCCTAACCCAGACACAGGAAGAAAGAGCAAGTACAGCATAACTAAACTTTTTCTCCTGGTTCATAATTCTCCTAGGAGTTCATCTCTGCTTGCTAGATACTACAGGAAAGTTTCTTACCCGCCAATTTCTAATTCTCTTGAGCCTGCTAGGTGTTTTCTCCAGTATTTGCAGAAACTCATGAGTTAACTCTGAATAAGAAAAAGAAAAGCCATTTTTACATCTGATTTTGTGATAAATAGGTAAAACTTAGTCTAAGGTTGTACAGCTTTTGCAGTAGATACTACAGTCTGTGCATGAGCTAAATTAAAATTTTAATAAATTGTTAGGCAAGTGTGGAACAGAAAAGTGGGACAGACACCTACACACATTGTGCAAAACAGGTTTAACTATAATATTTTGTTTTTACTCTTGCACAACCTGGATTTGTTAGACCAAAAACTATAGAAACAACAGTTTCTAAAATAACATACTTGCCATTCAGCCTGTACATATTCTGTATGGAGTTAAGTTTCCTTGAAAGTATAAATTTCTAAGTCATTGTTTCAGTCATTCCATCAAACTTCAGGAACAACCAGTATCAGCTCTGTACAAACCACAGCCATCACACCCTTGGAAGGACTCTGTTTTAAACAACAGCTTTGAAATAATTTGTGTTCAAGGTGGAGTAGCTGGCTGTGTTAATAATTGTAAGATCCTTACAATTAGTATGCCCACAGGAAAATACACATCTCCATGCTTATCAGCTGCAAATAAAACTACTTTTCATCGAGACTTAATTCTAGTCATAAGCTAAAAATAACTGGGTACAGTCAGAATTTGAATGCCAAAATACATCTTTTACAGGTCTGGAAGAACTGGCTTCTCCAGAATTCCCCAAGTAAGTTATAACCTAAGCTGCTCCCAAGTGCAAAACTACCTCAGCTCTTTGGTGTACCTGGGTCTGTTAAACACCCCAGCTCCATAAATGCTTGAAGCATTAAGTGATGTTCACAAGGATCTCACAGCATTCCCCTGGGGGATTTTACAAATCCAAACAATGCATGTTTACCAAAGCCACAAACCCACAGCCACGTGGGAAGGCAGCAGGGTGGTGTTTGGAACTGCAGCTACAGCTTAAAGAAGCCCAATAAGAGAGAGATGTTTGAACCTGCACTTTGAAGCTCACTCAGGTTCTGTGCTCACATGGCATCTACTCAATTTCTCACTTTCAAACCCTCCCTCCCCAGAGTGCCATTAAGGAAGAACAGCTCAGCAGAGGATTACAGCAGGCACAGAGTCAATGCCGGGCCATCTGAAGCCTGGAGATCTCCACCACTACTGTGAAACAAACGTTTCACTCCAGGACTAACAAAGTCCAACACACAGACCTGAAAGCCCCAGGAGCTCCCACCTGCTCTACAGCAGCACATCTGGCCCTCAAATTCAGATTCCACTGTAGTAAATACTAACTTGAAAGACAACAAACTTCTAGGTGTAGGGTGTTCTAAGCATCTGCTTTCTTCTTACCAGAGTTTGAGATCCCACAAGCTACACCAAACTGTTAGCACAGAACTGCCTTCATAAACATGGCAATTTTATGTACAGCCTGATGAATATGGTCACTGAAACAAGAGGTACCCGAAACAATCAGGACTGCATGAATTTGCACTGACAGATTTCCATCTCTGTCTTGGTTCTGAAAAGCATTTAAAAGCAGGATTCTATCCTCCACCTGCAAAAGGTACGTGGACATCCCAGCCACACAAATTTGTCTTCTGAAGTTCTCCCCACTCCTATCCCTTTCTTTCACTGAAGATCCAGCACATGAAGTCAGTGAGACTTAATTTCAGCTGAACGCTCTCACTAAATACTATGCTCCATCCTTACATGAATAAACCCTTGAATTTCAAAATGAGACAGGAGCATGACTTACCATCTAGTAGTTCTAGAGTAACTGAGGGATCTACATATTCCCACCAGTGTTTTCCATCAGTTGATACTGGAATCTCCCAGTTGGACCACTTGCAGGCCAAGTGAATGCACACACATGCTATCACTGTGGGCTTGTACTGAAGACAGAATGTGGTAAGGTGAAGGCTGTTGCACACATTTCGTAATGAGGAACCAAAGGAAATCAAACATGTAAAACAGAAAACCCAAACAAATTAACCATTAACATACAGAATGAGATAGCTTGTCAATCAACAGCAGTTAAACATTTTGTTGAATAAATTCATAAGATACCCTACTGCCCTAAGGAAACAAAGGGCAGGGCATTTATCTGGTAGAAAAGTTTAATTTGATTTTGCTACCAAAAGCCTGATAAACAGTAAATAAATTTATGAATTATTCTACTGTACTTAAGTACTAAAAAGGGCAGTATAATATGGTGAATTAAAATTATGCAGTATAATGCATAGAGCTAATTGTGCAGTCTCTGAATGAGACGATCAGAAGGTCCCCAGCAGTTCCACAGCAGCCAGGTGAGTTATTTGTGGGCTTTGCTTTCACCAGGCCCGGATTTGTGATGTTTGTGACGTTGTCTTCAGCTTCCAGCACCACAAACACATTGGTTCACTTTCACTGCTTTAGCATAACTTCTCTTAACAGCTGCCTAAGTACAGAATCTTGCCCATCAAGGAACCACCAAGATTTATTTATTTGGAACAGTTCTAATAACCAGCAGATACTGTTTAAAAACTGTATCTACAGATAATGTAATTCTCTTAAATAAAGGTTAAAGCAGTTTTGCAAGAGACAAATTGAAGTAATAAGGGTTAAAGTCTGCTCTTTAATTCTTTCTATGACAGGCTATGTCTACAAAACACCCACTTGGAATCCTAGAACTATAAATTTATCTAAGTACTTAAGTTTTAAAACTATATATTAAGATTAAAGAGCTATTTCTAAAAGAAATAACATTGGGCTAGTACTAGTCTATTTAAAAAGAAAAATCAGCTAGTTGAAAGTATCTTAGGCCCACTAGGATTTTATAAGTTAAGACTGAATCAATATACTTAAAGTTAAGAGAAAACTGCCATTAACTACAAGTGTAAACTAAAAATAGTTTTGTACTTACCAAGATGCTCGGATTTCTAGGTTAAGTTTATCTCTTTGTAATCTTTAGCTGCTATTCAGGCTACCAATTTTAGACTTATGCACTCACAATCGAGAAAAAGTCATCAGAAAGCACCACTACACTTCTCATTGTGCATTTAAGCCCTTTGTGCCGTCAGGCCCTTGTCCAATACACCGCACTGCAGGTGGGGAGGTACCACCACTGGAGGTGGCCCAGTCCCCCACTGCAACAAGGGTAAGACACATCAGGGGGCCCTGCAGTAAAGGAAGCTATAGTGTGCTACAACAGTGCAACAAAGAGGTTCAGGATAACAACCTGTTGGTAGCCATGAAATAGGATGTCTGTGCCAAATCCTTGCTTGCTGTAAGAAAACAAAAACAAGAGTGATTAAAGATCTGCACTAATTTGTCAGGTTCATTCCAAAATTCAAGCAGTTTTACCTTCCAAAAACACTGCTGGGTATTTCTAAAGTACTGATCTGGCTTTAGCTAGCTAGCCTTTAAAATAATCTTGTCTGAGACACAGAAGACTGAGACACACTCAGTAGGGGAGCTGGACCTGTCATTCCCTTCAGTGCCCCTCCCTCGCCCTCACAGCCCACAGGACAGCTCCCCTCCAACAGCTGACAGGCGAGCACTCTCCTCTGGGAAGCGCTGCTTCCCCACCCTCACCTGCAGGGGATCCCTGCTTTGAGCTGGGAGTGCAGCAGGAAGTCAGTCCCAACTCACAGCTCAGCGCTCCATCTGCTCTTGGAGCTGGCCATGGCAGGGCACCCTCCCACCTCCCCAGAAACAGCCACACCTCTCTCCCAAAGCCCTGTAACACAGCCAGCCCCCAAGCTACGTGGGAAAAAAAATTCAGTTTTCTGCTCCTTCTAATTCAGAGCACTGTAGTCATAACATTTTGCTCCATATTTGTTAAATCTATGGCAAGGCTTCGTTAGGAAACAGACAAATTCATTTGAGTTAGTCAGAAAAAAAATACCTGAACAAACCACAGGACTGCAACATGCCAGGAATGAAAAACTGACTTGGGCTGTTACAGCCTCAGAGTGCTGACCCCTAGAGTGACACCCCAATGCTCCTCACTCAGGTAAGAGAACTTACTGTAACATGCATTTAATGGAATAGCTGGGCACAAGGGGTTTAACCGCAGATTGAATGCAGCCTTCATTGAATTCTTATTTTGACACTATCACTTGAAATCAGTGCTACCTGCAGAAAGCGTAGTGTTGAATTTTATGTCAAAGGGAATACTGTTATACTTTTATTTTAATAATATTGCTAGAATGTTTGAGAAATACTATAGTGACTTTTAAATTTATTTTTTAAAAAGCATATTAAAATGTGATTTAACTCAACTCCTAATAATTGCCAAGGAATAAAATTCAGATTTGTCTTTATGCTACACAGCCAGGAAGTGCCATAATCTAAGAAGAATGTGGAAGTTGCAAGGGTAACAGGATCTGTTCCTACACACAAATTCTACTAATCCATAATAATCAGAAAGTGATCTGACAGTGTGTTATGCTATAATATTTAGTTTGCACGCTGTAATGGTAATTGCATGCCAAAAAACCAGGGAGTTCAACCTCTTCCTCCCATCTAAAAAAAAGTAAGGTGGAATCAGCAAAAAAAAAAAAAAAAGTGAAATGAGATTGTCATAACAAATAAAAATACACAATGGTTGAGTAAGACTGAAATTGATGTCTTGCTCTTCATCTTTCATCAAAGCAATGCCTAAACGATCTTCAATGATTTACATACTCTGTAAAGTTACATGTTTGAAGTAAGGGAGCAAGACCAAGAAACATCTCTACTCTCACTGAAATGTCCCTTCTGAACAAGGAAGAAAAGCAGATGTCAGAAAACTTCTATTTAACATCAGCTTGGAAGATGAGTAAATCAAAACACATACCTGGAAGAAAAGAACCACATCTTGAAACACACATTTTAGCCTCAATCAAAAATTACTGTGCTAAATACTTTATCTATGATTCTGTTTCAATTTATTTACAGCTAAATAATAATCATTGCCAAAACCAGCAAGAAACTTCAGCTCACAACTAAAGCCTTGATAACACAAGGCTCAACTGAAAATATCCGTGACAAACTCTTCTATGTAGGGCAGCTTTGGTTTAGCAGAATCCATCAATGAAATTAAATCTAATGAATTTTGGTTCCTGTATTTTGGTAGTTTATTTCCATTATAGTAGTGGAAAGTGCATCTCCAAAATTTAAATCATCTTGAAGCAGGGGCTAAAACAAGCCAGCAGAGCTGCTCTTGTAACTCACAAGCCACATGGCTACGACACCAGCCATGAATGACCAGTTTTAGATTTTAGCATTCAGGAGTGATTTAAAACATCCATCCTGTCTCACTGCTGCAGAAGCAGCCATAGGACAGGGATTAGTGAAATAGTCATTAATATTTTGAAACAAGACTTGCTGTCTGACACACCTTCCGAGAGGCTGTCTCCAAGGAACTGCCAACTGGAAACCAAAATGCTTTTTATTTGGCATAGCCACACAATTCGCTGCTTGCAGTTCCAAGATACCTGAGTCTTTTCTTCAACACAGCTTATCTTGGATCTTGGGATGCTCATGAAAACGTGACTGCCAAGTCCCCATTAGGAGCTGGTAACTGGCTATGCCTGGACCCTGACAACATATGAGCATTCCCCAGAAAGAGCAGATAAGCTAGTCAGCATCAGAAGAGAGAAGCTTGCTGAAGTCCTTCTGGCAAAAGCAAAAAGCCCCAGGCTCTGAACAGAGGGATGGTGGAGGGTGCCTGTTGCATCGGGAAAGGGCTGGAGGAGGCCATGGTGTAGGCATTCAGGTCTGAGCAGTCCTGGTGGCTTTATTTCTTGAAAGTATTTAAAACTTGGGAACTGGCCCATAAAAACCTGAGGTCAAAGTTCAGAATGGGAAGGCCGCCTGTAGCAAGTGCTGGAGTGCAGCTGGTGTTTCACATCTTTCCACACTACTAAGATTCAAATTTTCCTCATGAGAATGCCCTCTGAAAAAGCTGATGCATTTTCACCTTGTCTTCTGCTGATTTTGTCTTTCTCAGCCTGATTTAAGCAATGGCATCTGCACACAGATACTATGGGATATTGGAAGGATTTGACAGTGTAATTTTCACGAAAGATTAGTAAGGATCATGGGTGTTCAAGGTACCTGATAACCTGCAGAGTAGCGAGAACAATCCTAGAAATCCTTGAGATCTCATCTTCACTTCCAGAAGGTTGTGTTCCAACACAGAGAAAGGAGTGACTGAAGACTTCCCAAGATGGAGATGAGGATACAGATTCCAAGTTTCACCAGAAGCAGGCTGAGAACAGACTGATTTTGCACCAGAGTGCAAGAGGACCATGCCACAATCTTGGCACCAGGGCAGTTTCACTGCTGATCATTCAGCTAGTGTTGAAGGCAGCAAGGGCCAAAACCAGAGCAGTTTTTGGTATTTTGGTGGGGTTGGTTCCCCCCCACCCCTTTTTTTTTTCCTTTCTTCTCTTCATTACTGGAGCATTCTTGGAATGGACACTGAAGCTTGCTGACAACAGGCCCTCACATATCCACTGCCTTCAGATTCCTTGGACCTGTGGGATCCTAAGGAATGATGGTCCTGTCTCCTCTTCTCAGTCTCTTGACACTGAGGAAGAATGGTGCAGAAAAAATACTAAGCCCACACCATTTTCCTTGTCTGCTATACTGACCAAACTGCAAAGATGGAACAATTTCATTAACCCATGAGTCTCTGAACACTAGAAGGAGTGACTAGGTATTGTATGCCTGAACATCATGAATCATTATCTATCCATCCAGTCACCCCTTCTCTGCAATGATCTGTGTTGTCCAGTAACACCTTCAAAAAGGCTTTCAATTTTAGAGAAGAATTCATTTTTTCTTTAGTTGTATGTTGAAGTAATTATATCTATTTGCACCAACTCCAACTTACTAGTTCATCTTCAGCTTCCAGCAATTGATTCTGGCGTGCCACTGCCAGACTAGACAGTCTTCTGACAAAGGACTTGGTTGAGTTTTTTGAGCATCATCAACACAACCTGGGTTGTTATTTTTTCATTTTGTTTGGTAAGAGGATAGCTTAGAGCTTAATAACAGGTAACAGTGACTGCATAAAACAAATTACCCTGGATACAAGACAGCAAAAAGTGATGGAGAGAATCAGCCATCCTCTGAGGCACTGCAGTTTAGTAAGCCAAAGGGCCCTTTCCCACCACCTGACAATGCAGGGCACAAACCCTAAGCCAAATCCTGGAGCACACTTGCAGACCTCAGCTAATACTGCCGCTTCTTTTTTGATACTCAGTCAGACATTACATTCCTCCTTTCCTTCTCTCTCCAAGCATGCAGTTGGAAGTTGTAATCATAACAGGCTTGGGTAAGTTAATCATCTTTATTCGAAAAAGGTATCCCTGCCTTCTGAAATTGGGTCTTTTGTCCAAGATGATATTACCAGAACTGGATGAAGTAACTTTGGATTTCTTTAACTTCTCAGTCAATCCCTTTAGTACTAAAGGTTTAACACTGACAAATCTTAAGCATATTTGAAAAGCTTCAGGACTCAGATGTCTGAGTATTGCATCTACTGACACTGAAAACCCACACTGTCCAATAAATAAATGTTCAGTGACAGAAAACTAAACTCCTACTCCTGTGTCTTTGAAGATAATCACAGTGCCCATGGGCCCATGTCCCTGTCCTCTCAACACATAAAACCAATGTTCCATGGCAGTTATTCTGTCCTTGCTTGACTTGCATGCATGACTTCAAATCTCATGCCTGATGTTTTAAAGGAATTAATTAGTTTCCTTTTTCTTATTTTGATATGAGGTACTCAAATCTTTTGTTCATAGTCTGCACCCCTCCTAGGGACATGCTCCCAAGGATTCCAGCCACACACACAGTAAGGAGCACACCTCCTACAGTGAGCAGGTTTTTGAACATCAGAGACATTACATTCACTGTGCACCAGTCCTTGAGCTACATGGATTTTCAGCCCTCACTGAAGTCTTCAGAGTTCAAGACTTGATATCACTTTAGGCTTCTAAGCATTTTTTCAAGTCTTCTGACATTAAATTCTAGTTTAAATATGTCAAATTAAAAAATTCACAGTATCTTCAAAGCATGAATTTTGTCAGTACAAAAAATTAACTTACAAAACACAAAGGGAAAAGCTGAACTGCCTTAGAGTGGTATCTACCCTTGATGAAAGGAAATCCAGTTTGTGTAGCAGTGTGCCTGTAGGCTTGAGTGACACACACTGATGTGGAAATCGTGAGGCAATACAACATTGCCCCACCCCTCCCCACAGCCCCAGACACCAAACAGAAGCACAGGGGCTCCCCAAGAGAGTAAAATGGGCTCACATTTACAGTGACCAACAGCTAAGAAAAGCCAAAGCAAAACCCTACAGAGCAGCTGGTGGAGACTACTGAGATTTCACGTGCAACTGGACTCATGTACCAAGTCACAACCAAATCTGGGCAGAAAGCAGAGAATCATTATCTTACAGCAAAGAGAGCAACAGAACTCTTTAAATGCAAGTAAGTTACAGCACACCAGCCCTACTCAGTGTCCAAAGACACTCACCAGGAAGCTATAGCAAGTAAGAGACACCCTTCCTTAAAAGAACACCGTTAATTCCAGAGTTACTACAAACCAAATCTAGTTAACAGGGTCAGGCTGTACCTAAATTTTATATATTTTATAGAGGGAGAGGAAAAAACACCAAAAATTTAGAAGTACATATGCATTTCTCACTGCAAAACTAGCTAATGACTAGAGACTAACAACCATCAAAACACTTTTAACTTAAGAAACATAATTAAAGTGAAAAGCTTATTTTAGATGCTTTTACAACTGATCCCTAATTTTTTTCATCCTACATCTTATAAGAGGGTGTTTTAATCTTTTTTTTAAAGCTCCAAAAGAAACCAATTCAAGAATTAAAGAAGATGTGCCAAAATGCCACAAAAATATAGAGAACAAAACAGCCTTCTAGCCAGTCACATTAATGAACTGCAGACAAGTTACAGGAGATGCTTAACTAAAGGTGTGGGGGTTTGTGCTACCATCCAAAACAAGTAAGGACACATTGCTACAGGAAAACAATTTCTGACACCTATTTGCATGTGACAGCAGACTTGCTATGCACTCCCTATCCCTCAGTCCATTACCTGAAAAGATTTGCTAAGAGAAAAAGCTGGCATTAGCCATCAATGGGCAAAACTACTTCAGAGTGACAATCATCAGCTCAGAATGATACTATGGATCTGGTCAATCAGTTTGCAACTGCTGACTGCTTCTGTCATTCCAGAACACATGGAACAGGTACTATTAAAAACAAAGCTAATAAGAAAACAAAAAAAATATGAAGGACAAAAGACTGGACTCTGTGACTCTCTAAAGGTAAATATCAAACTTTTAATAATTAATTTTAAACATACTCTTTGGATAACATAGTTGGTGAAAAATCAAGTTAGACAAGTAACATTACTTTCAAATTTTACAAGAAAGGTAAAAAAGGACTTACAGAAGTGGTTAAAAGTCACTGACCTCTCACTAACTGTGTACATTTCACAACATCTGTGTGTGGATGTTCAATGGTAATCTCAAAACCTGAGGGGTTACAAATACATTTTAGAATTATACATTTGCATCTGTAAAATAAAAAGCAAACATCTTATGTTTCCCCACAGATCTAAAATATTTGCTAAACCTTTGCACTGCAGAATAAGTAACACTATTTAAGCGCCTTTTATTCTTTACCTTTTCATACTTCTGAACGGCAGATGGTAAAGCCACTTTGTAATCCATTACTAAAATATTCCTCCAGTAATCTCAAATCCTGTACACACATAACCTGGGAAATTATGATCTTTTTAAAGCTGAATATATCTGAACAATTTCTAGCAAGTTATTAAGTCAGTAAAAACTGTACTGCAAACACAATGGTGCACATGTATGCTTTTATTAATTGATTTCTAGCACTTGAACATGTTGCAGGTATGAAATTAGAAATTAAATCAATTTGTACATCAGTGACTTAAGAAATCCTTCTTGGTTTATGACACTGTTTTAAGAACTAGGTCAGTAATGTGAGCTATTTTTTTTAACAATACCCCAAGTGGTATTTAAGAATATCTGAGCAAGTCAGTGTTCTCAAGCCTCTGGCTGTAATTGTCCCTATAGTATTTTAGTCAGAAGAGTGTCTTGACAAAAGATTCCACTTCAAATTTTGGAATCATCTGAATCCATTAAATGGCTACACTACAACTTGTCTCCTTCAGAGTCAGCACCTGCTGATTTACAAAATGTTCTTCTATGGAAAGGCAGAATGGGGAAGAACACTGGGCACAAAGCTCTTTCCAACTGCTTCAGGACATGCACAGCCAGCCTACTACACCATGCTACCTTATGGGAAGAAATGTCAATGTAATTACTACTTGGAGTAAAATCTACTTGGAAGCATACACATTTCTACCTCAAACTGTCAGAAACATCTCTTTCACAAGTACAGACACACCTTTCTTCTCCACAGTGAACACAGCAGAACTGCTAACACAAAACTAAATTCAGAAGTTATACAGGAAAACAGTTAAATTCTAGTGTACCAATAGCACATAAAAAAATCCAGTTATTTGGGTCCCACTAGCTCTTCATGGCAAGCTGGCTGCACAGATGTTATTTAGAAAGACATACCTAAAGTTTGAAGCATTATTGTTTCAAGTATAACCAGCTCTTGGGCTTGTTGAAGGTATGCCTGAAACAAACAAGCAGACAGGTGAAGACACAGCAATCAGAACTTCACTCGCACACTGCCTCTCCGGTACAGCACTGGCAACAGGACACAGCACCAGTACCCTGGCCAGTGAGCACTGGCAACTCACAACACTTCAAACTGGGGTTGTTTTCTTCCACCAGCACACACACTGCTACAAATTCAGTTCTACCTGCCTGCCTTTCACAAGATTAACTTAGTCTGCATCTCAGACAATCTATTCCAGCAAAGCATTTTTGGGAGGTCAGGTGGGTGCTGTAAGAATTTCAAGATGGAGCAATCTCTTCAAGTTTCATAACAAATAAGTGAGCCTTTAAGAAACTGAATTAAGTAATAGAAAGACTTAAATGGTATAAAAACAAAGGCTTTTCTTCCTAGGCTGCAGAGAGCAATATTCCAGTAAGACAATGTAACAAATCATTATGTGAAATGTCATCTTTCAAACCATGTATCTTTGAAACCATAACTTCCACCTACATCACTCTTTGTATCCAGCTGTGGCTCTTGAGGATGAAGACAGGCATTTGCTACTTTAATAACATGTTCAAGTTTCCGTGGCTGTTCTTCCACTTTTGCAGCCAAAAACAATGCCGTGGGAGACATTATCTGAAGAAGAAAAACATGTGTATTTTTAAACTTTTTACAAGCAGGATTTGAACTTTTATGGCATCTAAACTAGCACAGGAAAGGTTTAAGAAGTTGGACTTGTGTGGTTTTTTTCAGTTTTGAAGTCATGCAAGGCAACAAAAATATAACTAGTCATGTTTTATTTTGTAACTGATGCAATTCTCTCAGCAGCAGGGAAGGAGTAGCATAATGTTAAATTACATTTGTGAGTAAGATGTCTGAGGTCAAACTAATTCTAGCTCAACGTAAAATATTTTGGCCCAGAAGATTTAGTCACAGTAGAACAGGCTGTTTCAAGTTAAATATACCTCATGAGAAAGTTCATCCAATTTCTTCCACAGAGCGAGTCACTACACCATCTTTTCAGTAAAACAGTTGATCACAAGTTCTGGTAACATTTAATTCTCCCAAAGAGTGAGAAACTTTGCAGAGAACTTTAATAAAAACAGCTTGTTATATAGACATAGGCTCTACAAGTAAAATAAACTTTATATATACACATATATTCTTAGAAACTTTACTATATGCCCAGCAGTATCTGGAGAACAAAGCATAAGGGTTTGTAAAACATCACTTCTATCCAATGTTAGTAAAGACTACACATTATATTTAAAGATGAAAATTGATATCAAACTCTAGAAGTCATAAGGTGGCAGTTCGGTATCACCTAAGAGCAGCCTGGGAAGGAGAATTTTGGTGCCTGTTGTCAGCTAGAGTGACTGATGTGTGCAGACAGAACACAGCAAACCACAAACCTCTGATGAATTAGGTTCTCTTTGCATGCAAAAGCTGCCCATGTTAACCAGGAATTAAAATGGTACTAGAAATCATCTAGACATAAGCTGATTAAAATGATTAAAATTAAGCCAGAATAAAGCATTTATTCAGAGACTGAAATAGCTCCTTGCTGAGTATTTAATTAATGCATGGTGCAAGTATTGGATTTCTCATTCAATGGCCAAACAGAACTAGGCTGAATAGGTGGCATAGGCCCCCTAAAGTCAGATTTGGTTTTTTTGCCAGTAAGCAGCCCCTTTTTAAGCCAAAATGCAACATTTGGTATAAAAATTTACAATATATGCAAAACTGCAACAAACTAATTAAACATTTAAAGGATTTAATTTCAGAAGCTTTCAAATGTACTGAGAATACTTTTTTGCATCCTTAAATCACTTTGAAATGCCTGCTTGGATCTTAAGTAAAACTTAAAATTTGGCAGATTTGAAAATTGACACCCTGGTAAGGCAATACCCTTTGATGAGTAGAAGTGTGCCATGAGAAATCTAGCAAAAATCTCAGTCTATAAAAACCAACCACCCAAAACAAGTCACAGGGAGCAAATTCTTTTACAAGGGAGACAAGAACCTCTGTTTTCTTTTTAAGAATCTTGTAACCTAAGCCTGATGAACAAATGAAATAAAAACCCAAGGTGAAGTGCTGCTTAACAAGGCCATATTAGCACTGTCATTTAATACTTCTGATGATTCTGTAGAAGTTCCGATCCCCATTGCTTAAAGTAATGATTTATAATTCTGGAAGGAATTTCCTTTGCCAAGGACACACTACTTGAAATGTGTCTCACACTGGGAGGTAAGACTTTTAAACACTAAATATGATGGAAACACTTTCTGGAGTTCAGAAAGTGAGAGTATCAGCAGCTCTGAAGTGGCAGAAAACGCAGATGATGTCGGGCAGCACACACAGGCATAACCCAACACACACATGTCATATAAAGGTATTTTACAGAACTCAATTTTCAACAACTGCCATGGCTGAAAACATTTCCATTTCACAGAGGCATTATTTGAACCAAGTCACCAATGACCAGATAATTAAATCATCAGCAAATTCTCACTCACTGTTACTCTGTGTCTGCCTGCACCAAAGTTCTACTTCTTTCCCAAAAAGCACCATCAGGCTGACTTCAGGATCTCTTCTGATTTACTGAAGCAGATCAGAACTGGTCAAGAAGTCTCCACACAATTCCTGATCTCCAAGACCTTAGACAAAACACAACTCTGGAGGCTGATTAAGTCAAGCTGATTAACTGTCATATAACTCTGGTTCATCAGAAATCTATGTACAGCCCAATTAACTATTTCCTTCAAAAAGAAGTGTTGGCTTCTGGCCAAAGAATTTCTAGTCTTTATCCTATCTAGGACAAGGGTTCTCACTCCCAGTTTAGAGTAGGCCATTATTTTTAGCTCCCTTGGTATTGATTCAGAAAAATAGACATCCTAGTAAAAGGATGTCTATTCCAGACTTGGCACAAATGTAGTCTTCAGTGAACACACCCTGCTAAGTGTGTAACTGGCAAAGTTACTCAAATGCTTTTATTCATTTCCAATTACCAAAAATGGCAAAAAACCCAAGCAAAGTAGAACAAAAAAAGCAAAATTAAAGAAACATACTTGACAAAGCAATAGTGTATTTCCTATATATAAATATCTTAATTTGATATCAATCAAAATAACTTAGAGTAATTATATACTATGCACCCCAAATAGTCTTTGAAAAATCTTCAGAACACATGTGATATATGACATTAAATCCCACTTAATTACTAGCCAAGTCCCACAGAAACAGAAAAAATCCCCAAAACATAAGAGCCTTGTTTACACAACCCAAAAGCATTATACAGCAAGTTTCACTGGGGACTGTGGTACAAGTCCTTTTTCACTTAAAAAGTAAAAGGCAGCATAATGACAAAGGCACTCAGAAAAATCTCAGAACACATCAGCAGCATGCATGTAGTTTTCTGAGACCTACCTCTCCCTTCCAATGCCATTATTAGTATGTTTTTAGACTGATACAGTTTAGCCTAAGACATTAAGTGCTTACAGTCTATGAGAGGGGTTTTCAAGTTTGAACACAAAGAACTGTGAGGAATTTTTTTTATTATAACCAGGAGCTCACATTGCATAAAAGCAGCAAATATGTTAAATTGCACTATTAAAACCAGAACTGAAGTACCCAAAACAGCCTCACTAAAGCTTGAAGCATATTATGAAAGTTTCAAGAACTCTGCAAAACTGCGAAGTCAACTGTTTAATAGTGTGATTTGGACAGGGCACAAGGAATGGAATGCAGAGGACTGGAAACAAAACACCCTCCACACAACTCACCTACCTTACATTTGAAGGAAAACAATTCCTCATTCGGCCTTCTTTAGGCTCTTCACTAAGCTCCACTGTATGTCACAAAAACCCCTTAACATCATCAAGACTATTTTCAACTGGTTGGCTGGTATTCCACATGGCATTTCTAAGGATAATATTTAAAAACTACAGCTCCTGTTTGGATGCCTTACCTCTCATTGCCAGCATATGAAGGATTCCCCCCCCCCCCCTTTCTGTTCTTCAAATCACAGGGTACTGAAGAGTAAGCATCCAAAAGAACTATTTGCCATATAACAATGTAACACAACAACTAGTATAGAAACAGTATTTGCAGAAGAATTTTAATTTTGATGATATTTTAAAGTATAATAGTGAGGCTAGTACTGCTTATAAAAAGCCAGCAAGCTCCCTCCCCATCCCAATATTAGCACAGACTAACTTTATACTCAGCAACTCAAAGTCCCTATGCCTGGTCAGCAATGTATAAAGAATAATTTGTGCTGAGGAGATCCACAGTAGCTCCCGTCATTTGCATAGCCAGGGAAATTAGTAGTCAGGGCATCCAATTCTGCTTCCCAGAACTGGTAAAGCAAATTTCCATCCTCACTGGGGCACAGCAACCTTGCAAGGACTTTGCCTGCCTTGACTGCAACATCCAAACCTCAGTACTTTCTTCTTTGCACCCAAATGCACGTACTTAGTAGGAAATCCAGAGCAACTCAGAAGTGACTTGCTAGCTCACAATAATTTCACAAAAAAGGTGATATTTGGCTAATAAGCAGTACATATAATACATTCCCAATGAACCAAGACTACATTAACTGGTGCATGCCACCCCTGTGGCTTTACAGATTGAAGATACTGTCGGGAATTCTGTTCCCTGTTCACAGATGACTCAAACTCCTGAAAGCCTGTAAAATTGTTTAGCAGCAACTTATACTGAAGAAAAACCCCATAAAATTAAGACAACTATCCCTGTTTGTTAACAATTAAGTGCATGTCACATACATGACATACATGTGTATCTGTGTAACCTGGCAGTTATACATGATGATAAATGTGCAAGTGCTTATTACCAGACTAAAAACATTCATCTACCAATAAAACAAGACAACACAGGCCACAATTTTTCTGAAGATCATAAGGCATTCTGACTAATGGTCATCTAATTTTCTAGCCCCAGCATTCAGATTCCTTCCTGCCATGGATAAACAGCACCACGTGCACACAATAAAGAAATATTAGAGATATACTGCATATGCTGCATAGGTCTTACCTTTGAGACAGCCAGTACCTTACCATTCATTCCCAAGGGTTACTTTCTCCTTGCAGAGATGAATACTGTTACATTTTTAGCTTGCCAAGTACTCAGAAGAGTTGATATTAAGTATTTATTAGAGTTCTCGGCTTTTGCTTTCTCTACAGAGGATCTAATGGGTGGTTTAGGACTATTTTAAAAGTTACTCCATTCACTGAGACCCTCTTTGCCCTACAGAATTGTAAAAAGAAAATGCTCCTGCCTATCAGCACATACACAAAACCACTCTCTGGTCTTATGCTCATTAAGAATTACAAAAAGGAGTTCAGCAAGAATCAGTACTGCTGAGGTACAACCTGCAGCTCACTTGCCTTTAAGTTAGAACATTATTACCTGAGAATTAATTAAACAGTACACTTCCCTCCCCTGTAGTAGTTGCAGTTTCCATGGCAGTCTGCCCTTACATAGCTTATTTGTGAATTTTAACATTCATAATTCAACTTAAGCCATAGTTTTCATACAAAGAGCACTACACATTCAAACACTACTGCACTGCCAGCTCCAAGTGACTGTCATTAACCAGTTTCCAGTGAAAACCCAAACACAGCAGCCAAAGCTTCTTGCTGCCTAAATCTAGCCCAGATTACCAGCTGACAGTGCAAACCAGCAGGTGATATAACAGGTATGTGGGTCTATATATAAACACAGCAGCTCCACACTGAGCCATCTCTCCACTCCAAGCAGCTCTAGTTTATCAAGCCCATAAGCCATTCAACAGTCCCATAAAACTTTGGATGCCTCACCAGCTCCTCTTCCACCAGCTCAGGGTTACTGCTACGTGGGCAGAACAGCAGCAGGAGGGGAGAAAGAGGAACTTGTATGAATGAACACTGCAGTTCTGGAAACAAGGTGCTGGAAATTTGAGTTTAGCTCAGATTCTGCATGAAAAATAATTATATACACTTCTGAAATGTACCTACAAATGAGTATGTACTTCCAATTTAGTATGTATTAAACAGGCACCAAACAAGATGCCCACTTGTTCAGTCAACAATAATAAATTCATGACAGGAAGACGAGCTGGCTCTCCTTGTACTGCACTGTGTACCTGCCCCAACTGCAGACAGTGAAAGGTTTGCAAGAGTCTACCCCTAGGTAGGTAAAAGTCTGCTCTGACCTAAACCTAACATCTGTCAGTCTCAATCTGTTTTGTCACTAAAAGATCTCAGAAAACTCATCCTTAACATTTAATGACCAACCACCATCATTATTGACTGTTCTTCCTTAAACAAACCCCAAAAACACCTAGACTATTATATTATTATTATTTTTCCACATATTGCATCTAGTATTGGAAATAATAATAAAAAAAAAAGCCTGGCATTCCCAAGTTGTTATCTCCAGTTCCATACATGTTACAATATTCCTCAAAAAGAGATAGCATTTCTACTGAAAAATTCTGTTCTTAACAACACATTCTGTGTTTAGAGTCAACATGTCCAGGTTATTAGGCAAAACAAGATTTACCTCAACACATGCAAAAATTTTTCTCATCTAATATGACTTACCACTTAAGATTAGACTAGCTAAAACAATTTACACTGCTTCAGGAGCAGCTACATAATCCATATGGATTCACACATAACCACATTATCATTGTCAGACACACCATGCCAAAACTTCCACTGACTTCACCAAGAAAAATGTGTGTTCCTACACATTAGCCTTTCAAACTTCAGCACATAAACACCAGCCACATTTGAAACATCTTAATGTATTCTTCACACATCTGAAATTTGCTTGCTGATGGTGCCTATTTATTTTTTTTATTTTGATGGCAGAAGATAAAATCTAATTGCCGCTAGTTGAAGTAATCCAAAGTTGGAAACAAATATCATTACTGCTTCTGAACCATTGCTAAGAAGCTAGAATTCCTAAAAACAAATCACATTTCACACTCCTGTGTGTAACACTTCTCAGTCAGAACTGCCAAAATTATGGGCATGCTATAATCAAACATAAAATCATACTTACATTTCGATTAAATTTTGTGAAGGAATGATGCATATAAAACCTGTGCATGTAAACAATTGCAGTATTTATGGTAAGCTGAGATCTGGAAGATTAAATGAAGGAAACACTACATATTAAGAAAATTGTCGACAAGAACTGAAAGCGATGTGCTTTCCATATCAATCACTGCTCTCAACATATTGTCTTCAGCCGAAAATGGATTAGGGACGTGACACTTCAGAACTTAACTGATATTAACACATCCTTAACTGATATTTACACGTATCGTTCCCATCTGTTCCGCAGACCATGTGGAGATTCCTACGCCAGGCTCCCCACAGTCACCCACGGCATGAGAACTCCTCAATGGGCGACACACACTGAAACACTCTCTCAAGTGCTTTTGTTTTGTTCCAGTTCAACTATTTCACTAAGGGATTTGAGGGTTTGGCCTTGCTCTGATCGATTTTTTTTTTTCCCTTTAAAAAAATCACATTAAAGAATCGCTAAGGAGGAGCTGCCCGTTTCGGGTAAAACGGCAACTCGGGTTTACTTTAGAAAAGCCCCAACAAGCGGCTCCGGCCACCGGCGCGGCTGGGAGGGAGGTGGGAAGCCGCGTCCCCGAGCGCCGACAAAGAGCGCGGCGCGGGGGCTCGGCCAGGCTCCTCCTCCCATTCTGTGCCTCCAGGCCACGGCTCCATCCCGCGGGAGCGCCGGCCGGGGCTGCGGAGCAGCGGCAAGGCTCCCGGGGACAGCTCCCACACCAGGAAAAAGGTCTCCCGCCGCCCCTCCGCGCGCGGCCCCCGCCGCCCCTCACGCCCGTCCCCGCTCGGATACACGTTGAGGCGCTGGCCCATGTCTTGGATGAGGTTGGCCGCCTGCTGCCGGTACGAGAGCTCCTTGTCGGCCTCCACGCCGCAGCGCCGCGAGGGGGTGTTCTCCAGCTGCTCGCGGCTGAAGAACCAGCGCGACGCGGCCGAGGAGCCGCCGCCGCCCCGCGCTGCGGACCCCGCGGAGCCCGCGCCCGCCGCCGCCATGACACCACCTCCTCCTCCTCCTCCGGCGCCTCCTCCCGCCGCCTCCATCGCGGCTCTCGCGAGAGCTCCCGGGCCCGCGCGCGCCCTCCGCCATAGAGTCTCGCGGCGGGGCGGCCGCGCGCCGGGCGGGGTCACGTGGGCTGCCGGGGCTGAGGGAGCGACCATGGCGGCCCCGGCGTGAGGGCCGTGAGGGGATGGAGCCGTGGAGCCATGGAGCGGGGGAGTCGGGAAGGGAGCGCTGAGGGCATCCAGTCCGCCCGTCAGCCCAGCACCGCCCCTGTAACCCCGCTAAACCAGTGAAGCCCATCGCCCCGTGCCCGCGTGTAACGCCTTGAACACCTCCCGGGATGCTGACTCCACCACCTCCCTGTAATGCTTATCCCGTTGCCTGACCACCCTGTGACTGCCTATTTCATACCGTAGTTCAAATAGCTAATCTCGCTCTGGATACCTTTATGCTTAATAAAGTGAAAAACAGATTTAAAAAAAGTTTGAAGTAAGGATTCCTTTTTTTAATGCAAGCTAATGACACAGAACAGCCTACTTGCAGGAGTATGCGGAAAGGGAGGAAGGAAAGATTTGGAATGCATAACTAGTCCCTAGAAAATTCCTGTCTGCTGGCAATATCAGCTTGTGGACTCTTGAGAAATGCACAAGAAAACGATGAATTATTATTATTATTAGGAATTGTGTCATTGCAGGTGAGCAGCTCCAGCATGTCAATGAAGCCCCTTGCAGCGTGCAGGTTGTCCTCGCCGGGCACTCTGTGTTCAGAGATGGAATTTCTGCCGTGGTTTGAGTTTATGGATGCAGAGTTCAAAGGGTGCAAAAAGGTATTTAAAGTTCTGATCACCATGCATGAAAATGAGAGTTCTGCTCATGTTCAGTGCATGCCACTGCCAGTCTGCAGTGGTTTTGTTCACCTGAAGTTACATCGCAATGAGTTCTTTTACAACTTCAGTGCCAGTTTTATAGAAGTAGTTGTAATCTTAGAGCTAGACCCGACAGAATACTGATGAAATATACAGATGTATAATGCTGCACAGGCATGAATTACTTACCTGATCTTCCCAAATGTATATATCTTCTTCAAGATCCTGCATGTCCAGAGGAAATTTAACCTCAAAGACTTCTTATGTAATTAGCTGATCTTGGACTTCATATTTGTGTGTCTGTAACAATCAAGGTACAATATTTTACCTCATTGTTTAAATCACTGTGTAAAGCTCATGGAATTTGGGTGTTCAACTGAGATTCTTTATTCCTGCAGTAATTGGTGGAGGATTATTAAGAATGTTCTCATCTGGCTGCAATTAGAATTTTACATTAGCTTTGTTAATGAAATGAAAAGATGGAGGGAAGAATATATATATATCCCTGTCTTAAAAATCTTAACATATCAAGAATAGGTAGAATATCATTAAATAATGACAGTGCATAATGAATATGATTTATGCAGGGTATGCACATTAATTAACTCCCATGCAGGATACTGCAATCACCCATTTAGTCACAGGTTAAAGTAATTAAATACAGTTCTTGCTATTGGAGAGGTTCCAGACCTTGGTCCCCAAAGATGTGACATTGCATTTTCATTAACTTAACTGGTTTCATTCATAAAAAATTGAAGAATTAATCCAATTAAAATGTATTGGAGGAATCACAATGTATTTTCCTCTTAAATCCATTTAAATATCAGTGAGAATCATGTATACTGAAGGGAAATATAATTAAAACAATCTGGTTGAAAAATCATACATGCTGAAAACTCAATGCCTGCATGTGGATATTTAAATTAAAAAGGTCAACAGAAGTCTTGCAAATGTGAGGACAATAAATATTGTTAAAGCTGTTTGCTGGCTCTTCTTTTCCTCTTACATAAAATCATTGATATTATAAATCTCTGAGCTGCTGACTAATTGAGCTCCAACTTCTTCACAAACCACTTTTTTCTTTTTTTTTTGGGTGGGTTGGACAGAGCTTTCTTTGTTGTCCAGCGGAGGCTGGGATCAGCAGGAACTGCTGATGTTCAGCATCCTTCAGGTTCAGCCTGTGACAGCTATGGCCAGAGCTAAAAACAACTTCTGTCTAATACTGTTTTGCCTGGAATGTTCCAAGACTGATCAGAGGAATGGTGACACCACACGTAGCCAGCCAATGTTCCCACAAGAACAGAGACTCTAAGTGCTAATCCATGTTTTTCTGACTGGTACACAATTCTCCTGGGAGGAGGATGCCTGTGCACCCACTGGATGATAACGAAAACCTCTTTCAATCAATAGTCTACAAAGCAAACCGCCTTTCCATTCCTGTAGCAGGACTCAAGCTAGGGAGAGCATTAGCACTTCAACATTTAAACTCTTCAGCCTTACTTTTAGGAGGCATTTTGTAAGGAATAGAACATTAACCCATACTGTTGCCAAACACTAGTATTTATTGTGACAGTGACAGTGACACACCAAGTAATACCCACACAAATACATTATTTCTGCACCTACAACCACATTGTTCAAATTGTTTCTGATGAATAAGTTCCCAGTGCTGTAGGTGGCAGCTAATATGTAAAGTCCCCACACAGACCTTTTCCATCCTGTCACAACATTGACAAAGCACGAGTGCACCTGCAGTGCTGAGCTGAGTGTGGTGGGCTGAATTTTCCACCAGTGGATAAAAGCAAATGTTGCCTTTTATTTGGCATCAACATTGTTTAAATTCTGTTTTAATATTCTCTCAATTCTGTTTGGCCGCCATAACAAAGACAGAAATGTAGTGGGTACGTAATTTTCTCTCCTTCCTGGGAATCAAATGCCAATAACATGGCATTGATTATACTTCAGAGATTCTTATAGCTGCAAAAGATGAAATCTCTCCTTTATTATGAAAGCAGGGATTTCAGAATTGTTTAAAAACAGCCTAAATCCTCAGGCAATACCTGTGCATACTAATTTCCCGTACCCTTGCTTTTGTTTTGGAAATAACAGGAGACTCTCAGATAATTGTCAGTTTTATTTTTCATCTGCACAATTGCACATGCCAATAGAAATACAGGGATATTATTTCCGAAGTTTTGCTGCTTTAGTACTTCATAATTATTCAAATTGTTTTCTGCTAAGACCCAAAAATTCCAGAGCATTTCCAGCCTTGAGTTTATCCTGTAAAAACAAAACACATACATATGTTTGTCCTTAGCTCATATTTAATTCCAATGCTTTTACTTGTGTTTTAAAAGGAACTGCTGCAAAGAGACTGAAGGCTCTCTTCCAGTCTTTGCAGAAATCAGTGTACTACACTGATTTTTCAGTGTTTTATCTCATGTCTCAGACAGAGACTTAAAAAGGAGGGAAAAGCCCTCAAATGTAAAAATCATACCTTCAGTTTATAGTCAAAATCATCCATTGAATCAATCAATTCTCCAGGTTCCAGTTCCCCAAGTGGAAAAGGGTAATCTGTCCCCAAAATAACTTTGTCCTGGTAATAAAGAAGAATTGTACATTTTGTAGTTACATTAAACAATAGAGTTTAAATAATATAGATATTAATATGTACAACAGTACAGTAACATCAATATTATATTTTAAACTCATAAGTTTTAATTTTTTCAGATTTTTAATTTCTTTTTTATTAACATTAAACAATAGAGCACATGCTTTCTGGAATGTATAATGAAGTACAAGAAATTAGATGTATATATTGGACAGATTAACTATGAAACTGAATATGATGATCATTACTTCCAATAGGAAAATAACAAAGCTTGAAAACAATGACTCAAGAGTTTTTGGTATGAATTTTATTTGGAAAAAAATGCAGGATATTTATTAATAATTTTTCTGGTATCTAACTGAAGTTATGGTATTTTAATTCTCATAAGCAGAAAGTGGAAAATGCAAATCCCAGGCTTGAGGCATGAGTGTCTATTGCTTGGGTGAATAAAACCCAGTTAAAACTTGTTTGACTCTGTGACCAGAGTTCTGTACTGAAATAGGGTAAAGAAAACACTATTCAGTTATTTTCTGAAATGGTTTGTTTTTCTTTCTGTTAAATGCTTTAAAATTTTTTTTTAATCTCCACTAGATGTCACCCAAAAGTCTCTGATAGAGCCTACACAAACCTTCGCCCAAAATCTAAACAGAAGAGACATTCTATTGTTCTCTCCTATGTTCTGTCCTGGGTTCTAATTTATTATGGAAGAATTAACATAAGATTAACATAGGAAAATTTATACCCTTTGTCTAATAAATCCAGTTCTGAGCATAGACTAAACAAAATAGATTTGGATGTGTGTGCTTTGAAGCACCTAAATATATTCTTTTATTTATAGTATTCGATACCAAGATGCTTTATTCACATAAGAAAAACAAATGCCAGGTATTTTATGATAAAAAAAAAACCAACTAAAAAACATACCAGGTTTATATGAGAAAGTGGGTTTTTAAGTAAAAGAGAAGGAAACAGAATTTGTCCATCTGTTTACTAGGGAAGGTCATGTAAGACAGGAAGGCTTGTATATTCTTATTTACATTTCCTACATACTAAACCAGAAATAAATCCCACATCCTCACTGCAATAATATATATTTTTCTTTTCCTCTCTATGTAGATATATTTCTTCCCTCTGTTTGAAAGTATTTCACAGCTAATCATGGGATCTATTCATTAGTAGTAAAATTAAGAGCTTTAAATCAGTAAGAAACATTTAGAAGCAGCATTCTTGCTGTGCTCCCAGTGATCTTGGGCTGTTCATTTGCACCCTTTGAGCTTCAGTTTTGTCCCCATCTATAAAATCGGGGTTGCAATACCTGTCTTTAGCAATCTGCTTCAGAGGAGTGCTGTGAAGCCTCTGCAGAAGAATAAGGCTCCTAGCATAAGGGAAGTAGTGTTATATTATCCCAAACCATATCAACAAAGCCAATTTCCCTAGAAGACTTGGAGGTCGTTTCCTTAATTAGCACATCTCTCCCATTAGAGAGGTACATGGGGCTAATGATTAACCTCAGTGGACCCTGCTACTCAGCACAACTTTTTTCACAGTAATAAGGACCCAAATCTGAAAATGAATCTCAGAAAGCTTTAAGCATGACTTCATCCTCTTACATAAGGAAAAATTGTATTTGCCTTGAATTTTGCCTTCTTTCCTACTGCCATGATGCACCTGAAAAAAAGTCCAGAATGCTTTAGTCAGTTCAGCTCCAACTTCTGACCAGAGAATGCTTTGCCTTTGGATGATGACTCTGGAGAAATCACCATGGGGAAGTTTTTGCAGAGATGCACTGAATCATTTAATCCCATGTCAACCCAGTTCTTCACTTTTTATAGCCAGCAACGTTGGGGATTTTGTGTTTATTGTATTTACCTCATGCTACCTCGTCACGGGGGGAGCGAAGGACTGCAGTGATTCTGTACTCGTACAAAATCCTTTCTCAGGAGTGTGTATTTCTGCTTCCATCCCCAATTAACCTGCACCCCAAACTAAGAGGGGATGACATTAAATGGACATGACTTATCACAGCTGTCAGTGGATTTTAACTCTGATCAGCTCAAGGCCAGCACGCCACACGCTGGTGCCAGGCAGTGGCTGTTCCCCAGGGACCCAAAGCCATGTCCAAGCACATCTTCCCTCACACTGATCCCTTCCTGCACAGCTCTGAGCTGTTCTCTGGAGACCTGGCCTATTTCAAACCTGCAGCTCACAAAGTTACAGTGTCAGCCTCAAGACTCCATCACATTGTTTTTAGCCCAGCATTTATTAATCTTATATGTGTTACTCTGCCAACACATGTCTGCACTGAAAGCGCTGAGATATTTGGTGTTTCTTTAAGCATTTGACTCATGGAAGGGTGTTATGTGAGAATGTCAACTTTCCTTAGAAAAAGAGGGAATTTTTAATCTTCATGGTTATAAAGTAAAGTTTGAAATCGTGATGTGAATGTTTTGTTTTCAAGGACAAGATGCCTTAGGCTACTGAAAAGAGAAAGAAAGTTCTCCTGAGTGTAAAAAACATGGTTTTAGTATCTGACTCATGACTTTTCAGCACTGGGATTGCACCTGATGTCACACTGTTTGAGCTCAAAATACTTAGAGTAGAAATAAAGAAGACACCAGCATCCTGTGTACTATGCTGGCCAAATTTATTGTGTTAAGACCCTTAATTTTAATAGTCTGTTGACGAAATAAATAAGACACCAGAGAGGCTGATGCTGAGTGAATTTTAGATTATCAAATTACAGTCCATAATCTGTCTCTCCTCAAAATTCCAGTTGCAAATACTAATCACAATTAAGGACCAGAGTCTATGTGTAGCTTCTTAGGATGAAAAGTAGAGAAATTAAAGTGTGGTGCAAAGACAGCAGCTTTCCCACAGCAGCAATAGTTTAGAGCAGCCTTGAGATGCAAAACTTCTGACTTTGAAGCAGAAGTGCTCTGAGACTTGTGTGCTACACAAGTTCAGACAGAAAAAAACTTCAATTCTTCAGCAGTGGATTCAGCATCCTGTTGTACTTTCCCTCCTGCTTTGCTCTTGACATATACAGTTCAGCTTAATAGATTCAAATCACAAAAAGAATCTGTGGTCTCAGCCAGCCTGAGTCACACAGCTGCTAATTTACCAAGGTTTTTCTGACAATGGCAAAACATGTCTCCCAACATTTTAAAATGGGTAAAAGGAAACAAGTGAGTGATCTTTTCTCCTTGCACTGGTAATTTAAAATTCAAGAGCTAGACTCATCCTTGTGTGCTAGAACTGCATGTACAAAGAAAATATACTTAGAATGAACATGGTCTGGATTTTGGGAGATTTCTCAGAAAAGGAGGTAACAGAGGCAAGTGTTGAGCTGTTACTCCATAAGCCTTGGGTGTCTTGTAGAATGGATGTGCACATCACATACAGTAAAATTTTAAATCTGATGTAAAAAACCTTAAAGCCACTTGCTTTAAGATACAGTTAGATTCAAAAGATAATGCATATCAAAAACTACTGGGCTGTGGACCATGATTTGTTTGCTATTTAGAGGTTGGCAACAGAAATTAAAAGAAATCAGTATTGGGTGGGAGCCCTAGTATTTTTTTAGTAACCCATCTGGTGCCTAAAATTAATCCCTGGCACAGAGATGGCAAATGCCACCTGTGTTAATACCCACTGATGTTATCAGAACTTGCCAGTACTAACAGCTTATTCCAGATCTTTTTTGAGTAAATTGACCTGGGTTTTATCTTACTTATTTCTAATGGAAATAGGCTCCACGGCAGGTTTTTTGCACATTTTTGGGGGCTCCTTCCATATATCTATTTTTGTTTCAGGGTGGTTTAACCAAAAAGGTGTTGTCTCAACTCCTTAGAGCTGCAGTGTTACTGTATTGTACAAACATTGTACATGTCACAAAAGTTTCCATACTATTGTTTCAAGCTGTAGTTGTGCTGTCAAATGGTTGATTTTCCATCAATCTTTAAATGCAAAGTTTTCCTAAAAGGCACAAGTCCTGCAGGGGAGCTGCAGGCAGAACTCCAGTCCCAGCAGACTTCAGGTACAGCATGAACTGAAAACCCACAGATTTTACAGTGATAGCTGAGCTCAGAGTACCACAATTAAGAAAGCAATAGTGCTGCATTGCTATTTCTGTCTGGCCTGAGCAAGTCACCTCTGTACCAGTTCTAGAGCAGATTTATTGCAGTAATCTGCTCAGACTATTAGAAATGGGAAATCAACAGATTCTTTTTTGTAGAAAAAACCCCCAATCAGCTGAGTGGTGTTTGTGAATTTTGGTCATACAGGAGACTCTGATGACAGCAACAGCCCCATACCATGTGAGTCTAGACACTGATGTACAGGAAACAGGACTTGTTGAGACAAGAAAATCCCTGTCAGAGCCTGCATTTCTGATTTGACATCTGGGAGATATCTGCCTCTGGCTGCAGACACCGTGAGGTGCAGAGATCAAGGCATAAAGACAGGTTGATTTGCAGTGATCCATTGGAAGCTGGCATGAGGGATGCCATCTTCAATTCCTTCCTGAGCATTTACTAAATGAGAAGGGATTATCTGAATGTTTTAGGATTTTTCTGCCCCATGCTGTACCTCATTTAAATGGTTTGCTAAACTACAAAGATTTCTTTACAAACAACTAAAATACTTCTGCAAACCCATAATGTTTAATTGTCTCTCTGAGATACTCACAAAAGCTTTCCTTATTACTGATTTTTTTTCTGTCTGTAACCTCCCAGGTGGAAATACAATTTGATTTCTTCAAGCATGCACTTGAATTTGAAAATTAAGCAATTTGAAAACCAGGTTCCAAATTGAAGCAACCTTTGCTTGAAGTCCCATCCTGAACAAGCTCAGAGAAGGATGGAACTAAGGTTGACAGTGCATGATTTCCTGTATTAAACCCACCATTTCAATAAATCCATATGGTAAAAGCATTACCAACATGACAGAAGCCCATCAATTTTTTTCACTGGGTGACACTGTCTTCTTCCTTCTTCCTTCTCTCTTCTCTTCTCTTCTCTTCTCTTCTCTTCTCTTCTCTTCTCTTCTCTTCTCTTCTCTTCTCTTCTCTTCTCTTCTCTTCTCTTCTCTTCTCTTCTCTTCTCTTCTCTTCTCTTCTCTTCTCTTCTCTTCTCTTCTCTTCTCTTCTCTTCTCTTCTCTTCTCTTTCTCCTTTTGCTATTTCCTGGAAAATTAACTGAAGAACGACTCACCCACTTCTGGAAGCACTAAAACTCACCTCTCCTACTATACTTGTTAGCAGCCTTAGTGCCCCACGGTCGTGGACAAGAGAGTCTGTGTAAAATGAGCCAAGGTATTTTCTTGGATCCACCTTATTATCCATGGCACACAAATCAGGGCGCACATTGAAGCCATGGGAGATTCGACCCACTGTGTATGGAAAAGCTCCACCTGCAAGAAAGAATTGTTAATAACTTTTAATAAGCTGAAAATATGTAAGAGGGAAAAAAGTCACCTTATCACCAAAGATCCGTAAGTTTTTCTGTCAGCTCTTTATAAAGAAAGTGCTTTGCACCAGTGGTTTTTTATTCCTTCACCTTCATTAGCTTGTCTCTATTTTTCTCACTTCTTCACTGCTGTGATGCCAAATTCCTCCTGCTGCTTCCTTGTCCCTTTCCTGAAACCACCTGCTGCCTCCCCTTCCTTTTTGTTTTCCCTTAACTGTTGTACCAGTTCAAGCCCTGCAGGCTAGAGAGTGTTCATAAAAGCAGCCGATCTGTCAGGCTATCTTCTTTGGGGTGACAGTGCTCAGCTGGTGGCAGGCTTCACGTGGTGACCCCATTAGCTGAGATACCAGAAAATACAACTGTACCATGCTCAGCCAAGGAACAGGAGTTTCACACGGTACACTACTCACCTCCATGTGCAAAGCAAACTTTCAGCTTAGGGAATTTTTCAAAAATTCCTCCCATAATCATGGAGCAAATGGCCATGGTTGTTTCTGTTGGCATGCCTAAGAAGAAAAACATTTTAATTGTACAAGAGCTTTACTTTTTAAACTTCCTATTTGATTTTTAAATGTTAATTCTCTTCCAGTAGCCTTGAGCCAACTGAAAAAGTAATAGTTGCAGGACAGCTACCGAAGGTCATGCATTATTTCCACTGGAGGGACACAGAATTGAACTCTAATTAACTGAAAGGAAGACACAGGCTTGGAAGTGAAGGTCTTCTGAATTCTAAGTCCAGTTTTTACTCCATACCACTAGGACAGATGGGTATATAGACAGGTTGGGTATGTCCTGAGATACCCTGTGCAGGCCTGATTCCCATTATCCTTGCTCAGAGACAAGTCTGGAATATGCCAGGGTGTCTTCTCTCCTCTGCTTGTGGGTTTCTTTTGCGTGGGAAGCGGAGCAGATATGCTAATGGATATTCCAACACAGATTTGGGGTTTGGTTACCACGTGATTCCAGATCCTACAGTTTAGAACTAACCTCTCTCTTTGCTCCTGCCTGAGTTGGATGCCTAGTTAGGAAGAGAATAGGAATTTAGGTTCCTACAGCAGGTCTCAGCTTCAGATCACACCCAACATATTTAGAATATCATGCCATTTTAAATACCCAGCTTCAGACATGTAGCTTGAAATCAGGAGCTGAGTTCCCCATATTTATGGGGGAAACAACACCTATGCATCTGCAAAGGTTATTTTTATTAATGTTTTACCATACGCTCAGATGCAAAACATTATTAAGCTTAGTAAGAAAATATTTTATTTTTATTTTGTTAAGTAAATGCAATAATTTTATTTTCTTCTTAAATCTGTGTTGTTGAGCCTGATCTGATTAAGACTAACTGATATTTTTTCAAGATAATGCATTGGTGATTGGGACAGCAAGATTTTCCAAGCCGAATGTGTATTATATATATATATATATATATATATTGTGTATGTTTTTCAGAACTGGTGGCAGTGCAAAACCATGCAAAAAAACCCCAATACAAAACAAAATGCATGAGGGTAGAATCAGGTCTAAACATTTCTGGGTAGCAGAATAACCCTGCTCCTGTTATTTAGTGTTATGATTTACCTATCAAAAGGGGAAAAAATGGAAACTAGATAATATCCCACATCTACTGAGAGCTTTCAAAGTACATGTTGTTTCAGCTACAGCTGATGTAAAGTTAGATTTATTTCCTCTCTGATCAACCTGTTTCTAAGAAATAACCCAAGAAATTATAGGAAAAAAACGGTTGGTTTTGCTTCCTTCTTAATTTACTTCTGTTATTTTTGTGGAGCTAATTTCTGAGATGATTCACTTCTTCCGTGTTATCTGCTCTTTGTATTTAGGGCAAAAGAGAATACTATATTCTGTTGCTAGTCTGAATAATTTTAATTCTAAGTATTTCAAATAAAAGCTAAACAAGCTTAGAAACAAAGGACTGCTGAGTTTACACAACAGACTTTATCATAATACTAGATTAAAAAAAAAAAAGAAAGTTTGACAGAAAATTGATGTAATTTTCTCTGTACTTGTACTTTACTTGGCAGCAAACTCCTGGACATAATCCAGTTCATAAATGTAGGTTAAGCAAAGTAAATATATACTTACCTATTAGCCAGGGAAACCAATATTTGGACATCCTCCCATCTATCTGCATGTCCCAGGGATGCACAAAGAGACAGCAATTTAATTTCTCAGCAGCCTGCAGCAAAAAGAAAAAGTCTGAATCTTGATGAATCCTAGCAAAATGCATCTTAGATCTTAGTCATGCTTTTCAATGACCTGCAGTAGTACTGAGCAGTAGTACCAGTAATGAAAATAGGCCCACAAGTAAGAACTAGATGCAATAGTTGGCTGTATTTACTCCTCTGGGCCATATTCTGAAGTCCTCAGTTTCAGAGCTCCTCCTGTGACTACAGGACTGGAAGCATAGATGACAACATCTCTTTAGTGAACCAAGTGTTTCTCAGAATAATGCAGTACAAAATGCTTTTCCAACTCTGTTTTTCAGCCATCCTGTAGTATAAAATCAGTTCAAGCAAACATTCTTTTGGTTTCATTACACATATGAGGATGAATTCCCATATTGTCTTATAGAATCCTTTGAGAATGGTTTTGCAGAATTGTTCCAGCTGCATTCAGAAATTTTCATTGAGTTGCACTACATTTGTCCCCTTTGACCCTCCACCTTAAAGGTTAAAAAAATGTTAAATTATTCCTAATTCTTCCTAAGAGTTCAAAATCTGGCTGTATTCTGCTCAATAATCCATCTCTACCCATGTACAGTAATTCTTCCAAAACTACTGACATCTTTGGAAAGGCAAACAGAAGACTAGTGTTGGATGCTGACTCTGACTGTAATTTAACTGTGTGCTTAAATTTAAATACACAGTCATCAGAGTCATTCATATGCTTAACCAGGATTTAACAGCTTCGTTTTGTCAGATGTATTTCTGGACATGCTCTTGTTGCTAAGGAGATTATCACACATTTGAAAAATTTGGGTTTATTTACCCATACATGCATAAATAAAAGCTGCAACTTTTGGATCATGGAGAATAATTGCCATCTACATTTGTAAACTAGAAAGAGCAATTCAATAACTGGCCTGGTAGTTTGGCAAAGTTCATTATCCAATATGGCTTAATTTCATAATCTGTATTATCCAGAGATGTTTCTAAAAATGAAAGGGGTTACTTCCTACATGTGTGAAACATAAGCTGAAGGATGTACAGTATAAGAGAGAGATCCCAGAAGAAGAGAGGGATCTCAGTAGCAGAGACATGGAGTTACTGGAGAGAGTTCCAAGATGATGAAGGGACTGAGCATCTCTCCTGTGAGGAAATGCTGAGAGAACTGGGACTGTTTGTCCCCTAGAAGAAAAGGTTCAGTGGAGATCAGGAAATTTCAGGTCGCTCAGAGGGATGGTGGAGCTTCCATTCTTGGAGATTTTTGAAAGCCACCTGGGCATAGTCCTGGGACCTGGCTGTAGGTGGCCCTGCTTGAGCAGGGGTTTGGTCCAGGTGGCCCCCAGAGGTCCCTCCCAACCTCAGCCATGCTGTGATTCCATAAATGTGGGCATCTCCAAGAGCAGATGTTGGTATCTGACTGCATATGGCCATAAAAACAAGTAGTCCAGGTGCTGCACCAACAGAGTTTCTGAATAAATTGAGCATCCTGCAAAACAACCTCTGTGAATCAATTCCAGGCTGACAGCCCTAATAACTTGAGAAACAGATTCAGAATGGACATTGATTAAGCCCCTAATTTAGACAAATGACCACCCTCATCTGGATCTCAGGCTATTTAAGAAATGCTATCTAATAATTAATTTGATAATCAATACATTCAGTTTGGAAATTTTGGTCCTGTTTACATAGTTCTGTGTGGTGCTTTGGTGCTACAGGCATCTCTGATAATCTCAGGGGGGTTTATTTCAATAGGATTGGATACAGTAACTTGAACTCAAATGCAAACAGGGCTTTATCTGATATTGCACTTATCCTCACAAATCAAGAAAGCAGATCTACAGTGAGAACTCGTATAATAAAACAAAATTTGTTATTCATTATTATAAAATGTGTTTCAGAGTATCTTGTATCATTGCCATTATATCCTATAAAGAATTATCATTTACAACTAAAGCTGAGTCTCTCTGATCACTAAGCAGATTAGAAGGCTCAAATGATGACTCAATATGCTCCAAGATATTTTTAGACAGATTTCCATATCACAGGATTCCCCCAAAGAAGGAAAGCAACAGCTACTCACAGCATAAACATCGTAGAGCTCTGGGGCATTCAGGTCCCACTCATTGACATGAGATCCAATCTGCACTCCAGGAAATCCAAGTTCATTCACACAGCGGTGCATTTCCCTCACAGCCAGCTCTGGAGCTTGCAGAGGTAACGTGCCCAGCCCAATAAACCTCTTGGGGTACTTCTTTACTGTAGCAGCCAAGTCATTATTTAACATCTGGGCAAGATCTAAAGTATCCTGAGGTTTGGCCTGGTAAGATATGAAGCAGAACAGTACATTTAAACATAGTTCTCAAATGTTACTACCTTTGGAAGTTATTAGATAAATGTCATTGCAAACAACTGGTAGGGTTTGAACCCAAATTTGCTTTACAGTTCTGAATAGCTGGAAGCCAGTAGGGCCTTGCTTGAAAACCTCTGGGTATGGTTCTGCTTTTTCTCTTGAATATTTTATCAACTGCTGTTGGCTTTACTGCTCGGGATGAGTGTAATAAAGCCCAGGTTGCTGATGCACGTAAGTATCTGGTCTTTTGTGTAAAGCAGTCCCCTGGTTTTGTGTATCCCCATGCAAAAACCTCTGGATATAATTTTTATACATAGCAATGAATATTTACTCTCCTAATACTGGAGCTGAAGAAATAAAAATAAGAAATGGGAGATGCTGGAACATGTGAATTCTACAGAGAAAGCTTGAGCAAACTTCTCTAACATTTAGAAGGAGATAACATCCATAATTCTAATAAGGAAGTGCAATATCCAGGCAATCAATCTCTAGTTTTTTCCCCCCAATACATGTTTAATGGAAAATATTCCCTTAGATACCAGAATAAAATTTTGAAGAGATGTTACTAACTAGAAATGATGAAAATCAATGGTATTTCTTATATATGGGCTTAGCACAATAGTTCTAAATGCACAAATCCATTTACATACAAGCATTTGACCTGTACACATTGCTAGTCACATTCAGAATGTATTTAGAACAGCATTTTCCTGTGATTTATCTCCTCAGCCTGTCTTTATTTCTTTGAAGCATTCAAGATCACCACATGGGGAACATAGGAACTTAAATTTTGCTCCTGAATTTTAAGATTCAAAGCATTCTAGGTTATTAATGAGTCCCATGCCACATTTAAAAGAAAGTGGGACAAGGCCACAAATACATCCTTTATGTCTTTTTTTTTCCTTGGGAAAGTACTGATTGATGTCTAGCTTTCATGGAATGTGTACATATATGTCTGCTTGCTAACCATGGGCTCATATTGGATATATTTTTACTCTCCATTTCCAGCTGCCCCCATAAGGCCCCCAGAAGAAATTCAGTTGTTTTATCTTTTCTCCCTGGGTGTGCTCTGGTGTGGAGCTTTGCCAGGACATCCTGCAGACATCTTCTCATACCTGCACTCCTTTTTTGCCTTTTCTTTTTCACAGCAGAACAATTCTAGTGACTACTTCAATTTGTAGGAAGATGCTTTTGTATTTTAAAAATGTTGCTACACATGAATTATGAAATATCTTAGTTGGAACCTACCCAGTAGCTGAACATTACAGGAACTGTGGACAGGACTTGGACGGTGACTCCTGAGGAAGAAAAAGCAAATATTAATGCTTCCTTTTTTGTGGTCTGTTTTTGATAAAATGTTATAAATAAGAAAGTACTTTGGTTTGAGAGGCAGAATGTAAAAGCTTTAATGATAAGAAAGATTGATTTAATAGTGACATTGAAAGTTCTTTTTTTAAAAAATTAAGGATCATGGCAATAAAACTCATAGTGTATCAATTTATTAGGATTTGGATATTTGGCTAAGTAGAAAGAACAAACACTGCCATATTCATACTAGCTAATTTGTGAAATTAGGGCTTTTGATTTAAGAAGGATTTAGTATGCACATGTACAAACAATTAAAATAGCAATTTAGTATTACTCTCACATGAATGAAATTGACATTAAACCAACAGAGTACATTAACTCAAGTTTACTTTGGGGTGAATTTGTCATATATATTAAATAAATAAATGAATTAGCCCAAAGATAAATAACAATATGTTACCAATGGTTGTTAAACAGTGTTTTCCTAAGTGTTCCCAAAGCTATATTGTGTTAGGTTTCATTCATCTTGTGTCTGGACTACTGAGCTTGTAAATATAAAAAAATCTGCCTGTTTTCAGAATTAATTTTGATGTTAAAAATAAAAAGAATTAAGTCCATGTTGTTTTGTTTCTGCTCAAACACAAATCTCTATTATAATATTTTGTGTGACAGGTTACAGGAGTGAAAACAACAAACCTGGCAGACAAGCAAAACAAACAATAAAGAGTAATTAGGACATCACAAAATAGTTACATGCAAAACTATTTCATTTTGGTGTTTTTTTAGGTTTGTTTATAATATTTTTGCACATATCTTGTCATGCTTTAAAAAATTTAACGTGGTTGTTAGTAGTAAAACTACTAGAACAGAAGATGGCAGAAAAAAACTCCAGGAGAATGAACTCTAGGGGAACTCTAAATGACTTGCCAAAATATTTGAATGATTAAAGTGATTTATCCTCCTCCTCAGAAGTTTAAGTAAGAAACAAGAGAAGAAGCTGACTCAGATTGCTACAAGATCTGATTAATATTATGTACAACTGCAATGGTTTAGGGGTAAGGATTAGATCTGCAAAATTACATAAATACTGAATTATCCAAGTTAGATCATCCACCAGTACAAACAGTTGATTAGTCTGTTGAGAACATTATCCTTGTTTTCCACAAAAACCATTGTATCTGCTTTCAATCCATTTTTACACTTCTGAGCAAATTTACCCTAAACCTCAAAGGTACATTTCCAAGCTGACTGTTCCTAGACATTAGCTTTAGGAAGAAGAATCAGCACAGAAAAGCCTCTACTTTTTTACCCTCTGAGAAAATAACAAGAAAAGGCAGTTAGGATGAACTGATATATTTTCTCAGACAAAATTGTGATGATTTGTGTCACAGAACTGTAATGTTAATTACTTTTACAGCTTGTTTTATTGAGTTACATGGATAGCTTGCTTTATTGAGTGGATCAAGACAGAAGTATGCACATCAATTAGACCTAGGACATATGACTGGGTGAACTAATTGAGTCTCTTTGGTCCACTGGAGACCATTTCTTTTTACTGGCAAGATTTCTTTGGCCTTGCACAAACAAAGCCTTTTAGCAAACAAGCTCTAAGTTATCTCTCTGAGTTCAAAATAACTTTCAGTGACTGATTCTAGTTTTGTTCAGCTGGGAGATTTCTTGCATCTTTGTCCCAAAATTATGCCATGTTTGGAGGTTAAATTTTAGGTATAATCTATCTCAGCCTGTGTAAGAGAAAGCAGTCTGAACTAAGTAGCTACAGCTTTCTAAACCAAAAAGGAATAAATGTAGTCCATAGTCTTTATCATTAGCTGAGCAGTAAGGATGAAAGAATGAAAAACACCAAGGCCTTTTTTCTCCCCCACATAATTAATTGGCTGATGCCTGTATGTCTGGAGTGCTGTAATAAAAAGGGACATTTTTAGGGCACAAGTCACCAGATGGTGCTGTAACATACAGGTTTAGATTTTTTTTTAACCAAGCGAGCACTGTTTAGTTCATGAAGAAATATTGTGATGCTGCTTTCATGATACATTTTCTTTTCTGGAGAGCTGCTGCAAAAACTTGAAAAAAAAAATCCTCCTGTGTTTTCCCTTTGTCTACAACAAATATATGGGGCAGAACTGCTTTGTAGAAACTTGCCATTAGTGCTGAGGGAAATATCTGAAAGAGAAAGATGCCCAAAGGCTATTTATGATCCACTGTGTAGTTGAGTGATTTGGTAATTCCCAAAATCCCTGAGCTAACTCAGAGAAACATTACAGCCTAGTCAAGGCATGATTCTATGGTTCTGTGACAAGGCAGCATATTTCAGAGTCTGCAAAGGCTTTCTGGAATTACCATTAAATGTCTAATGGCTGGAGTTTCAAATACTGCTTTTCCAGGGTGAAAATGAAGTAGATGAAAATTGTCTAAATAGTGTTTACATAAATTGCCCACTATCTGGTGGGTTCCCAAGCTGGCCTATGTAATGTGTTGCATTAAACCTCCCTAAGAAGAACAACCCAGACTATCTCCTAACACAGAATCACAGAATAATTAAGGTTGGAAAAGACCTCTAAGATCATTGATTCCAACCATGAATCCAGTTCTGCCAAGCCCACCACTGGACTGTGTCCCCAGACACCACATTACACATCCTTTAAATCCTTCCATGGATGGGGACTGCACCAGGGCTGTTCTAGGCTTGACAACATTTCTAGTGAAGAAATTTTTGCTGATATCCAATCTAAACCTCCCCTGGTGCAATTTCAGGCAGTTTCTTCTTGTTTATTATTTGTCATCTTGGAGAAGAAACCAATTCCCCACTGGCTACAACCTCTTTCATGTGCTTGTTGAGGGTGATAAGGCCTGAGAGGAGGAAGCAATTATCATAAAGATGCTACTTGTGCAATATCCACTCTTTGAAGCAATTCAGGTGTCAGTTCCTTATGAAAAGTTCAAGATATTCAAGTTGTGTCTACTGGGAAAGTGATGTAGGAACTAATCAGGCCTCAATCTAAGAAAAAATAATCTTTAGTAACATATTATTTCTCTTACAAGAGAAATTTGGAATTACAGCGTTAATAAGAACTAGCAAAAATAATCGATCAGCCTAGAAATTCCTTCCCTCATCTTCAGTCTCCTGTCTTACCAGCCTTATTTAGTAGCTTGCATGGAACATGATGGAAAATAAATTTGCAAATTTGGCATCTGGTTAAATTTCTAAATGAGGAAAACTCCCTTTTCTGATAAAGTAATTGTACCAGTCTAGGCTCAGAGTCCTAGAGCAAAAACACAAAATGAGGCTGAAACATGGATAAACAGAAAAAAGGTATTAGAAAAGGAAACAGACATACAAGAAATTCTGTGTGTAAAAAGAATGTTTTTAATATTTGGAACAAAAATGAAAGGGCTTCCTCCTCCTTCATGAATGTTTTAACTGGAATGTGTGGTGCCATTTCAAGTCCAGGGTCAGTCATCCTTACTTCTGTCAATGAGTTCCTTAAAATTAATAAATTCTAGTGGGGAATAAATTGCTACTGAGAATGAGGAAAGTTATGGGCACAGCATATATACTTCTGAGTGTAAAGCATATCAGTTTCCAATTACTTTCAACAGATTTAAACCAAGGACTTAGTATGCTAAACCTTTTTTTGATATTGTTGTTGAGCACTTTCAGATGGACTGACAGAGAAGTTGTTATTCTAAGTGAAGCACAATGATTTGAGTTCCTTTGTGGAGGTACCTGACTGGTCCATCTCTTTAATCCGTACTTCTGGATCCCAGCAGTTCTCTTGAATGACTCTAAAAACCTTTCCATCCTTCATCATCTTTGCCTGTCCCTGTGGAATGACATTTCCATATATTATAAATGTGACAAAGTAGTACCTGCTAATTTATAGTCTCTTGATATATTGTGCTCCTTACAGAAATTCAGTGGCAAAATTTTGATCTTTGATTTCTATTCAGTAGGTATTTTTAAACAGAAACTATTTTAAAAATAGATATGAGTAAAACAGTCATTTGTAGTTCTGATTTAATTCTTCAGAATTATAAAAAAAAATTCTCTTCCTTTTGCAATGTACATCACTCTATATTTATTTGGAAGAGATACCAGGTACCTTAATCCAAGTTTATCCTCAAACCAAATTTTGACCTCAAAACAATGCTCTAATTAAATCTGTGCTAAATTTTCCCTTTGGGTATGTGTGTGTTGTTTTAAAGTCAATAGCATCACAATGATTCCAGTAACTACAGAAATAATTGTGTAACACAGTTAATTTCAGTCCAGTGATTTCTTAACATCAGTGATACTGAGACAAAAAGAGACCTATTGTGTTGTCTTCAGATTACGTTTTCTCCTTGTTAAGAAAAAAAAATATTGAAGAATTTGGAGAAGAAAAGTCCCAAACAAAACTTATACACAGTATAAACCCATGACCTGAATTAGTGTAAAACCTTTCTCATATGCCACCAACTCCCAGACTTAGGAAGTTCAAAATATTATCAGAGTCATGAAATTTGTTCCTTTATCAGCCTGTAAACTTTTGAAATGTCATATCTGGTTGATTTGTGAATCGTTCAAAGAGAGGCAGTGTCACCACATTAAGGAAATTGTCTGTTACAATTAGGGGTGCCCACCAGCTGCTACAGACACAACAGGATTTCTGCTGGCACAAATAGGTGAGATACAATTCACCAACACCTGCAAGCCCTGAGTATTTCTTGGTGGTTTCAATCTGCTGCAGGGGTAAATGGAAAGTCAGAGGATCCCCTGGTGCTGTGCATGAGGGCTGGGTCAGTGCAGTCCTGCAGCAGAGGCACTGGGCAGAGAACACACTCCATCTGCAGGTAAAACCCAAAGCCACACAAGAAAACCCAGCAGCCATTCCTTCACCTTCCCAGTAAACAGGGGCTGAGGGCAAGGCAGTCTTTGGGTCCTTCAAGAAAGGGATTTCTTTCTCTCTCCAAAGGCCACTTTATTTTTCCTCACAAAATTGGTCTTATTTAGGATCCTGTCAATTTTTCTAAAGAAAAGAACCTGTTAAATCAGAATATTTACAACCAGTGTGCCCAGCCAGGGTGGGGGTTCTGTCCTCCTCTTCTGAGAACTCAAACTGTTCTTAACCTTGAATTTGTTACTACCTTCACATATCATTCACAGATATACTGTCCTAATGAATATTTTAAAGCCATCCCCAACAAATCTAAGTGTGCTGCCTTGGCAACCTGTCAAGTTACTTGTTAGCTGTATCATGGGTTGTGAAAATTACTTGAAATATTACAACTACAGGGTCCTGATCCCCTGGTGAAATAATTCAGGTTCTTGTAAAACTGGTTTTCCAACCTGATGGAGAGGTTTACTGTAGCCATGCACTGAAATACATTAAGAAAATTTTAGTGTATTGATACAGGTTGTCCAATAAACAAAAGAATATTTGGGGTGTGAGAAAAAGACACAGTAGAACCAAACACTTTGTCACATATGAATAGATCACCTGGACTGGAACAGTAACTCTTCCATTCTATTCTCTACTTTTCTACTCCACCTCATCCTAAAAATTATCTAATATTTATTTTGATTAATGTATGTGGAAATTAAGAGAGAGACATTTAAAAATTGTCATGCAGGCTGATTTGGTTCTGCAAACTACATTTTAAATTCTCTCCTCACTAAACTCCTCAGTCACATCCCAAAATGCACTTTTCAAATATGCATGTAATTATTTTCTTCCAGTTTCACTCTGGTGCTTCTTCAGAGAATGCTATGAGAGGCCTTTGGGGTTTTTTTTTAAAATCTTAGGAGTTAACATCCCCAGCTCCACACGTCTGAACAGGATTTTATTTTGCCATGCACGTTTTGTCATGCAGAATTTTCAGACAGAAGTAGGCTGGATGGAATTCTTGGAGGAGCATGAAAGGCCATTATTGACTTGTCACAAAGTTCCTCTGCAAACTATTTTTAGCACAGAATTTTAGACCTGTAACAAAATGACCAGAAATGTGTCCAATCCCTGTCTCCTTCCTGCAGCTGTATCCCAAAATCTGTGCCATCCATGCTTTGGCTTTGCAGGTAGCTTGTTCTTGTTTATTAAAATATCAGTTCCTTTTGGGTTTGCTTGTCATACAGATGACTGCATCTAACTCAACCCAAATCTGTATGTAATCTGCTCTAGCCTGACCTATCTTGTTGGAAAGATTCCAAGTGTTAAAGTGAGATGATAAAGAAGAATAGATGCTGGTTCATACAAGAGAGTCTGCGTTTCATCTTTCAGGCAAAAGGCTCTGCTGAGGTATATTAGGACTTGGCCAGATACAACTTCATAGGAAATAGACCTCTAGAGAAATCTGTATCAAAGACAGAGCCAATCTTATTGCCATTTTGCTTCTCTAATATATCTCCTGTGACTTTCTATTCCTGATGATGACACAAGAACAGCTCTGAGCACCAAAGAGCCCAAACCTTGCAGTGATGATCCAGCTGTACCCATCCACCATATCCATATCTCTGTGGAGGAAAGAAGAGAAAGACAGGGCTAGTTAGCTCTCTGCAACAGCAGTAGTAATAATATTAATATTAATAATGATAATAATAATATTAGCAGTTCTTACAAAAATACCTCATTCAGGAGAAACACTTGCACGTGCTGAGCTTTCAGCCAGAGCAGCCTCACTGACGTCAGCAGAAGTGCTGGAGTGTAGCTGGACTGGACTAATGGTGTCTGTACAGCTGGAATTTTATTTTCCAGTTCAATAACATTTTTAAACAACTGCTTTAGAAATGCTTAAAGTTGCTTACTACATTGGGGTTCTAACTGAAATAATTTTGACACTGAAAATATTAAATTAAGCATCTGGCAGTGTGAAAATTGAGCCGACAGCTTTCCAATCTGTGATCAGTTAATCATTAGCACAAAGATGCATTGATTCCACTTTTCAGCTTCCATGACTCAGCAGCAGGAGTGAAGGTCAGCCTCTTGTCTATTAATATTTAAACAGGGAAGAGAAGCTAAAAAGGAGAAGCTTAGATGCTCATTGATTCTTTCAGAGAGATTCAGAATTGTTCATGCAAAAATCGCAAAATCTACATAAGATGCTGATTTCCTTTTACTTTCAAAAATTATCAATTCGAAAGGAACGAACTCTTGAAATCTCTGAGTGAAAACAACACTCACAATTCCCATTTCTCAAAAAAAACAAACATTTAAAATGAAACTAAGTAAGAGCAGGCACTTGTTTTGCTGAAGTGTAAATGATTTGGACACAGTCCTGAATTTCCTGTGATAGCAAATCATCACTCAGTGCCACTGTGAGCTCTCCTAATGTGGGTGTGAGGAGCCAAACCTCCTGACCTCAGCCAGAGGTGCAGTCACTGAGGCTGTGTGCTCTGTTTAACTAGTCAACTATGTAAATTTTATTTAAATTTATACATCTATGGGTTTATACACATGTAAAAATACTGAAATTTTGGGAAAGTTTAATGAGTGACAACTAATGAGAACTTTAAACTAGATCCATGCTAATTGCAATTGTAAGCTGAGCAGAAAACAAGTACCTGAAATGGGTACTGAAGGAGCCCATAGGCAATAGAGAAATTCACTGGTTTTGAACTTATTTTATTCTTTCTTCCCCTCAGGTATTAGTTGTAGGTATTGACAGTCCATATCTGCTTTTTCTGTGATTTTCTATACTTGTGATATTTTCCTAGGCTGTTAAATCAGTATTTTGACAATAGAATTTTCTAGTTTGAAGGTCCAGTACTTACAAAGCTGGAAGCAAGAAAGAGAAGTTTAGCACTAAATAAATGTGTGCATGTTAAGATGCCTCATTGGTTTTCCTTGCATGATCTGTGTTAATGGCTTGAATTTCCAGAGGACTCCAGGGAATTCTGAGAGTTGTTTTCTACTCTGAGCCCATTAATAAACCATTGAATCGCTCAGAACCGAGGGAAAAAAACCTAGCAGGTGGAAATTAAATTTTAAAAATTTGTTATTTGCCTCTTTATCTCTGTTTAAAGAAATGCAGTGCTGGCCCACAGTGTCTAACATTAGTGAATTTAGTCTTGATGTATATCTGTGAACATCAAGGAATTCTTGGGGTCATTTTATGTCAGTGAATTTATTGCCTTTTTAAAGTACTTACAGACAAAAATATTTATTTTAAAAAAAAACTTCATATAACATCAGAATGAATTCTGTAGGTGTTTTTATGAAGTTATTGCACAAAACCAACAAAATCTGAAATGTGCAAAAGCAACCTGTCTTTCTAGTATGGATATTTAAACTCCTATCCATTAAAAACAGACATAATTATTCTAAAAGTATCTGTATCCTCACCTACATTATCCAGTGTATGTGTTTTTCATCAGGAGCTCTTATTATTACAAATAGGGTGTTCAAATAGATATTTATAAAAAACCTTCCTAGCCAAACAAGGAAACAAACATTCCTTTCCAGGAGGTTTTGTGCATAATGATGTTATTTTTCACAACTAATGAAGAAATAATCCTATGTATGCTTTCAATGCCAGGTTTTCTCTTGACTTTTTTTTTTTCTAATATGCTGTTTACATTTCCCAGCTGCTCTCTCTCTAATATTGACTGAAACTGGACTGCTTAATATCACAGAAATGCAGAGCTAATAGATAAGAAATCCTTTCAGATTGATTACATTAAAACCTAAATGACATTTTTAATTCTAAAATGCATTTCATAGGATCATGAAAAATATTGTGGACAAGAATAAATTTATAACACTGAATTATAACAACAACAACAACAACAACAACAATAAGTTAACAGAAATTCACTTATAGCTTCAGTGTTCTGACAACTGAGATTTTCTATTTTAAATACAACAGGCTACTTCTTTCCAGTAACTGAAAAAATAACAGATATTAGTAAAATTATCATCATCAATTAGCTGTACTTAGAGTGACCCCACTCCCATTGAAGTTAATGATTTCATGCCTGTGGGTATAATGATGTGAATGAATTTGTCTTAGTTAACATTAATTTTGTCGAATATTTGATGATTTATTTTCTTTAAAACAAAAGTGAATACCATTTAGGAATGGAACAGAACAGCTCTATTTTTATCAAGAAAGTGGAATTTATGCCTTATTATCCAAAAAATTTTGTGTCTTAAAAATCTCAAGGAAAACTTTAAGAATTGCTTCAGAATAAATAAAAAATGGGGATCAGAGACCAGTTTTACATGCCCTTCTGACTGGACTCTTGCTTTTCAAAGTAGTGAAATACAAATATTATAGAGTTGGAAAAATATCCCAAATTAGACAAAATCCTAGAGATATTTACCCCAGAACGATTCATTAATTTTTCTTTCAAAAATCACATTGGCAGAAATGGCTGCTGATAACCTAAGGCACTGAATATCCAAACTCTTATTACCTTTTTCAGGTCAGGCCATTCCTTAGGCAGAATGTGGCTATGAATATCAATTTTCATTTTTGAAGTGCCAAAGGAGCAATACTCCTTCAGTGCTAATGTTTTGTGTGTCAGTGCTGCTATCCCTGCTGTCCCTGGGTCACAGGTTATTCCCTTTGGCTGCTGCCCAGATCCACCTGCTGTCCTATCAGGAGAATGGGATACAGTGGCCAACCAGGGAGCCTAATTCCAGAGGAGTGGCACTTCGAAAGAACAAAGAGTTTGAACAGAAAGTCCCCAGGGCAAAGGGAAAATACTTGAGCAGCTGGCTGAGGGCAAAGAGAAAATATTTGTTTATATCGGCACTGAAGGGATTTATTTTACACAGCGTCTAAAATGTCAAAAATAATTTAATAACATTGAGTTAGTGTAAGTGTATTAAGCATGCTGACTTGAATTTCCTCCTTTCTCCCTCTTAGGTTGTGAAATTATTTGTAGAGGGCATATAATACACCCTTGGAAGAGTCACACATCCTCATCTATTCTCTTTTTTCCCTTGCATTTTCTTTAAAGTTATATTAACCCACTCCAAAATATTGAATTTTAGCCAAATCTATGCTCTGCATTTTATATTCCCCCTCCTCATCATTGGTTCACTCAGGATATTTACACAAGCTACTGCATAATGGTGCTTACAGCCTCTCAAGATGCCTAAATTATACAGTAATACATAGATGTGTTTCAAATATACCAGCTTCTGCATCCTAAGTTAAGCTTAACTGGAGCTATTTCAGATTTCCTGTGAAACTACATCTCATCTTTTGCCCTTTACTCAATTTAGAACTACACTTTGCTTAAGATACCCTTGCTCTTTATTTGTGCTGTATTTTTGTCTGTAATTTATTCCCCCTGTAGTTTTATTTCAGTATATGTTACTCACACAACGTCCTCTTGTGAGTGTTTGTTAACCATTCCCTGATTAGTTTTTTTTAGTGAAAAATGCTGACTTTTTTTTCACAAACCCAAATGCTGTTGTGAATCTTGCAACTTGAAATCAAGCATCTTGAAAAATAAGCATCTTGGCCCATTTTGTTTTATCCTTTTCTTGACTTCTCTATTTTATTTGGGCTTGAAAAAAACCCCAGAATCTTGCATTTCCCTACTTGCTCTCTCATTAAGCAAGGATTTGGTCAGGTAACTTTCACAGGAATTATTTTTCATGTCAACTTCTTGTGACAGGGTTGGTTGGTTGGTTGGTTGGTTGGTTGGTTGGTTGGCTGGCTGGTTAGTTGATCTTGTACTTCTCTGCAGCAAGAGGTCACTGAAGACTGAATGTTCTGAAGAAATAGGAAGCACCAGTTTTGGGAAAGTATTCCCTAAATGAAGCAAGACAGCCAACAATTTGCTTTAACAGATCAAAACTCTGGGATGGAAAATAGCAATTATTTCTGTCTCAAAACCAAAGTCAATCTCTTCATGACCAGGCTGCCAGGTTAGACAGCGAATTTGCTCTCCTGGCCCCAGATGTGACAGCAGCCAGGCTGTGTGATGTGGCACTGCAGTGTCAGCCTGTTGACAGCAGTGTTCCTGCATGGACTACAGCTGCCAGAGGAAAGAAGTATTGATTCAGCTCTGGGAGCTCTGCATCGTGATGTGAGGGAAACACTTAAAGTGAGACCTCCAATGAAGAGATGTCTGGAAGACAATTCTCTGCTTAAGCATAGAAAGCAGAGTGAAGTGAGGGAGAGGGGCAGGGAGAGATTTGTGCACCTGAATAGTCTAAGACACTAAGTCTTCAGTCGCTAAAGCTGCAAGATTCCATGCAGAGCCCAGCTGCATTTCTTCAACACTGAGCTTAATTTTCCTCAGCTCTAAAAAAAGCTGTAGTTGTTAGTTACTGCTCCCAAGACACAGCTTAGCTTGCAAACACTGTAGTACTCCCACGCTGCATTTCATTTGTCAAAACACATCATTTGGAAACCACACCAGTTGAAGGCAAAATGTGTATCCATGTCACTTGATCAGAGGGCAGTGAGACATCTGTCTGTATCCAACATGATCCACTGGGTCAGCAGCAGAAAGTCCTTCACTGGTTGGGAACAAAAAGCTCTTCAGATACTCAGGCACCCAACGTACTCTAAACTGCAAAACATGACTAACAACTCCTCCAAGGACAGTCTAGCCAGAGACTGTTCAGCCAAGGCTGATTTCAGATACACACAAGCCTAGCAGATCTATAGGGTTTTATTTCACTGTAGGGACAGGCACTAAAGTGAAAGTGGTGTTAATTGGAGGGCAGTAAGTGCTCTCTTCTAAAGCTATTTAGCTGCTTTTCTGAATCAAGGGCAGAATGTGAGATTTGGAGTCTTCAGGATAGAAATTCAGTTTTATGTTCTGGCTTTGCCTGTCGGGGTGAAAAGTGTTTCTTTGTGTCAGTGGGAAAACCCTGACATCTTCAAAAGAGGCAGCATCAACAAACACTGGTAAGCCCTGCAGAGAGCTCTGCCACATCCATGCTCCAAGGCAGCCCGTTTTCAATTAGGCTGAACAAAGACACAAAGAGGCAAATTCAGGATGCTGATCTCAGAAAGGGCTAAAGTACTCGTGCCAGTTTTTTATACCTTCCATTTTGCCTGTTCCTCTCTGGCACATTGGGAGTGCACATTTGATTGTGCAAATTGGCCGTTTTACACATGTGCACAGCTACAGAAAAAAAAGTAGAAAACTCTTTGTGCTTAGTAGCTAAGATGAAGTACTTAAAGAATACGTTCTTTCCAAATGAAATAAATGTTGAGCAGCACACTTATATTGGTTGCTTAGCAACAGGTTATCCTTTGGCTGTGCTGGGGACTGCACAGGTCCTCTGAGACTGCCATTACAGACCTCCTTGGAAATGTCAGATTTGGAAAGGATGCAAAAGTCAGTAATTCTATTTTTTTTTCCTGTGGTAATAAATAATTAAACCTCTCCTATTAAATTAGCCTGATCACAGAACTTAAACCTCTTCTGGGACCTTAAAGCACACAGACTTCAGTGGGAGAGGTGTGGTCTGAGTTCTGCAGGGAAGAGCAACAATGGTTATGGTTTCCCTCCTAATGAGGAATTACATTATGCAGTTCCCATGCAGCACTTTCCATGTGTAGCTCTCCAGTGCTATTTTTCTCAGGAAGACATTATTTCACCTAGCAGAGCTGCACTAGGAGGACATATCCAGCTACAGCTACACCAGTAAAGTCCTTAACCAAGATGTATCCTGGAGAGTGAGTGGTATTATGATTCCCTGTTCTCCAGCACAATAAACCAGACACTCCAGCGTGGCTGCCTAAGCTCCTGGTGGCTCACAGAGCCATCTGGACTGCAGTGCCAGGATTTTCTTTATACACATTCACAGAAGCAACTGAAAAGGCACACACACCTCCAATCTACAGCCACCTAAACCAGCTCAAGGTGGCAGCAGTGAAGGTGTACTCATCATTAAATCCTGAAGAGCAGTAGATTTTTCACTTTGTTATTAAAAAGCCTTTGCAGAAACAAACAACTCTAAGAGCCTCTGTTTAGGCAGACATCAGAGCTGCTGCTACTGCTCTGTATCTTGAGCCCATTTAGCCTTGCAGAGCATTTGGGCTTTTTAGCTCAGGTGTGGCACTGTACTGGTGCCCCTCAGATGTTTCCAAGGTCTCAGCTATTAACTCTGCATAGTGAAGCTTCACGGTTGCACAAGCTCAGGGTGATGCTCTCCACGTGGGGAGAGCTGCCACAGCCTTTTTGTGTCACTAAAATTTGTAATGTAAAGGTGTCCAAGGTTGCTGACGCCTTTGGCAGCCCTGCACTGCTCTGTGACCACCATCCTGCAAGAGTTCTGATGAATCACACGGTGGTGAAAGCAAACACTGTCCTCTGCCAAATTCGTGACCATTACTGTGTTCTCTGTACCTAAGTGAAGACATTAAAAAATCCTTATTTCTAGAAAATATTACATAGTTGAAATTCAACTGCTATTCTAAAAGAATAAAAGAAAATTATATGGCTAACCTTCAACTAACATAATTATTTTCTTAATACACTACAGGCGCAATCCTGCAATTCACACTTACCATGCATTTATCTTGCATAGAGATATTCTACCAAAAATGTAAATTAAATAGATATTTTCTAAAATGTCAGTACGAGAAAAATAGAACTTTATTATTTTTTTCCCCATTATTAGAGTCAAGCAAATAAAAAATACTCTATTTAAGCATGAACCAGGTCAAGGTTCACTCCTGGGCAGTGACAGCAACCAGACAGATACCAGCAGTATAAACATGGACCAGAAAGAACAGATGGAATGAAGCTTACAGATACCAAAAAGTCACAATTTTCAAGTTAATACCCCATGGTAACATCTGAAATAGTTTCAATTATTTAGAAGGCTGGTGCCTAAAACAAATAAATACTAACTCCTACTGTATGTTGTCTCAACAACTTTTTTTCCTGTGTGCTAGATAGCCAAATCCTCACTTTTCCCTCTTTGCAGAGGCTTCTCTGTGGCACTCTTTGGGCACATCTGAGTTCTGGGGACAAGGAGAGTGTTCTCAGAGCTTTCACTGCTTCAGAGGGGAAGTGAGTGCCAAAGCACAGACCTCTGCACATGTTTTCAATGTAAATGTTTGGTTTTGCATGCTGCAGTACATTAATTCACTCATCTGGAGGGGGGAGTTTGGCAGAGGACTTCCTCCCCAGAACATTTCTGGAGCCTAGTTTCACTAGCTGAGTCCAGCTACAAACAGGCAGGTACTGCCTTTTGTTTTTTTATTCTGACATTAGGAATTTAATAACACCCTCTGAGGATGAGCCACCTTCTTCACAATTACTAAAATAGATCTGTGACTTCCTGGCTGTGTTTAAATGTGCTTTACTAATTTGCTTGATGTTTTTATTTTTCTTTATTTGCTAAAAAAGATTAAGAAATTGGCACTTTCTTAGTCACAACGACAGCCAAGACTGTATTGCAGATACACCAAAACATCTGTGTTAATTTCTCTGTGTGAAGATCAGAAAAAAAGCTGCTCCTAAATAAGATCTATTTTCCCCTTCAGGATATTGCCACTCATCTCCCTCTAATGTTTCATTTAAACTTTTTAACAATTGAAAAAAAATTCAGGTGTTTTAGAAGAGCTCTATGGTAATTAATAATTTCAGACCCAACAGAAAGATCCCTTAAGTCACCAGGAAACCCAGTTGTTACTGCAGAGATCAATCAAAAGGAGATTCAAAAAGCAATTTTGATCCCCTGGAAAGACAGACCCATTTAAATGAGGAATCACAGGTAAATGAGTTCAGTAATTAAACACCAGAGTGCTGGTTTTGGACTAGATGTGATGGCCCGTGCCAGCTTGGCGCCTCAAAAGCAAGATATGCATTCTAAACCAGGAATTTTTAACTGTTGGTGCAGCTCCCTGTGAGCTCTGCAGTTGGTGGAGCAGCGAGCAGAGCTCCCAGAGAGCACAGATCTCCTATCCATGGCCCTGGGCTGTGGCTGTGGGACGTGAGCCAGGCTGGCCCTGCCCTGTCCCCCTGCAATGTCAGAGCAGGATGGGGCAGAGCTGCTGCTGAGCACGGTGCTGATTTATAACCAGTGCTTTACACATTGATATCATGCACTGGCTGGGGAATGGGGGCTTTAAAATCCCTTTGTCTGGAGGAATTCAGCTTTTTTGGGAACAGAAAGGAAACAGGTGCCTCCAAATATCCATTTTTCTAACATGCTTGCTTGTCTCTGCTGTATGTTACTGAACAACTGGGTGTATTGAAATCCCCTGGGGAGCAACCATTAGGATCCCAATATAGAATGCATGCTTCAAATACCAGGATTGGCTGGTTGCTTTTCACTGAGTGTTCACCATTGACTAAATAATAAGGGAAATTTCTCTCACTAACCTTTCCATATGGAAATCTGTTAATTAGCAATACGATTTTATACCATTTGGGAAACGATCAAGTTTTGGATCCTAATAATGAAGCACATGTATTTATTAAAATTAATCCATAACAAAATTAACAATGATTAATGCCTATTAATTTATAATATTACTAACCAACCAAAAGCTACATTCAATCGCTTCACCTCAAGTAACAAGAGGAAACCAGCTGCTCTAATTCAGTGGATCTATACCTAGTTCATATTTGAAGTTTGCAGGTACTTCAACAATTTGGTTGAAGGCAGATCTCATGAGGTATTTTTATAGCAGTGTCACAAAAGGATTGAATCCCATCACCCATCATAGGCAAATACAAACCATAAACACTTCTATGTCCAGGAATCACACACTGCATTATCTACAGCCATGCACTGCACAGGACAATTAAACTCATAGTTTAGCAAACCTTAGACCATAGCATGAGTAAAATAAAGTTTTAAACAGAAAACACAATTTAACAGCCTGAGTTCATGGCGATCTTTTGGTAAGTTTCTCCAGGTGGCATTGATCTGTCCTCTGCACAAAAGCCAATTTAGCTTTTGTGAAGAGGAAAAGTTCTACTTTTCTATTTCAAACTTGACACAAAATGTGAGGAGGTACTCAAAACACTCATACTTTTCTCAAACAAGCACAAGTTCTACTTTTCTATTATTTGTTCCAACAGCATGAGAATTTAAAACACCTTTTTAATACTAAGCTAATATTTACTTGATTTCTTGTCCTTGGGTACTTTTCCATGATTGGCCCAGGCTAACTGAGCTGGTTCATCCAGCTCATACTCTACACCTCTCTTACAGTAAAATGTCGCAATATTGGATTGCCCCTTTCCAGCCTGGAGCCTCTTGCATTCTACATAAAGACTAAAGAAAAAATCCAGCTCAAAATACAGAATACAGGGAAGTGAACCCTGGATAACACATATCTGATCAGTTCTGTTCAAGGTGTTGGACTTCTGCTCCACCTCAGATGGACCTTCACTGATCAGGACCTTAGGTTCTAGAAGCCTCACTCTTGAGCACCACATAATTTTGTAATGGGGTTGCTAATAGTTCTTCTGGGTAGAGGAAACAGCAGCATGTCTATATTTAAACTTGAAGTGATAAATTATTCTGATTACCTATCCTGAATTAGCTACTAAATTAAAAAAAAAATCATGTGGGTCTCTTTAGTTAAAAACAATTTTCAGCAGCTTTACTTAGGACACCTCCCATCACTTCAGCTGAAGCCATGCAGCCAGAAAGGAAGCAATCTGCAGCACTGAATCACTCTTTAAATGTTAAATGCAGAAGTGGCTGGACAAGTTTTATTCTGAAAAGCACATTGCACACATGATCAGATATTGTTGCCATGGCTGACTTCCTTTATTGCTTTGAGTAAATCCATACTTAATGCTTTAAGGATGGGTTGGGTTGCTGCAAGGTAGAAGTAGGTCAAGTGATTTTTAAGCCACAGTTCTAAGCATAGAGTAAGAGCAAACACAATAGATAATTTCTTATTTTTTAAATCTTTATCATGTGCAATTACAGTCAACCTATTATTAACTGGCACTTAATGCATAATGCCATCTAGTGGGAAAATCAACAGGTCTAGATGCAACAAGTCTGGATATCCCAAGCTGTATCAATCTAACTAGTGTTGCAACCACTGCACAGTTTTAATATGGAAATAAGTTTAACGCAAAAGAACCTCCACAAAAACAAAACTTCACAGATAATCATTAAGGTCCCTTCCAACTCAAATTGTTCTCTGACTCCATGAAAATGTAAATATCTTCCAAAGATGTTTTATCCTCAGTGTTAAGATAAGCAAGACAATCTCCATTCTATTTAAACTTCTCTTTAAAATGATTATGGGATGTGAATCAGACCTCGGTAGCTTCTTGATTTTATTTCCTGATTAAATTTCATTTAGAGACTGAATTTTTGGTAAACGCAATTACACAAACTTCAGGCTGATAAAGGAGACAATTTGAAGTTTACTGATATATCAGCCAGAACAACCTGTAATTCCAGAGAGTTTCACAATTAATGATCTTCATAAGCATGAGGTCACTTTTCTGTACCCATAAATAAAAAAGGAAACAAACTGACCAAAATTCAAAGTTTTATAAGGTAAAGGCAGTAGACTTATCATAAAAAGATAGAATAGAATAAGGGGCTTAGATAGACTATAAGGTAAGTAATGTACTCCATTGAGAGCCCTTCTAAAATCAACAGTAAAGCAACAATCCAAGAAGAGTAATTCATCAGGATTTTATCCTTCAGGAAAACATAGCACTTATCCTTTATTGGTAAATTAACCTGCTCTTAGGCTGGAATTATCACTTTCTCTAAACCTCTTCACATTTTGTGTCCACCTGCTTTGACATGACTTTATTTATCAGTTACAAGGTAAAACCTTACAGCAGTATAACCCCTGATGTTTATATTGGTTAAATCAAAGAACTTTGGGCCTGAAGGACCCTGTGGAGATAATTGAGTCCAACCATTTTCTCTGGGCAGGACCATAAGCACCACTATCCCAGGTCAGCTGTGGTTACCTGTGGCTTTTGTGGTAGCTGAACTTAGAAATCCTCCAAGGGACAAGTTTCCACCACCTGTCTCAGTAACCTCTTCTGGTGATGCACCAACATCATAGTGAAGAACATTTTCCTCATGTCCCACCCGAACTTCTCATGATGCAGTTTGTGACTGGCTCAGGCCATTCATTCTCATTCTCCCTCCTCAGTTTTGAAAAGGGAAGAAGAACAAGAAGCAATTCTATTGTAGCAGTAAAAGAGATTTTGCACAGCAGAATAATGGAGAAAAAAATTATCTTATTAAAAAATTGACTGTGTCACCCCCCAAATTCTCAGCATGAACGTAAGGCTCAAATGAGTAAGCCAAGAAAGAGCTATCCAGAGAAAAATTAGAGGAGTGTAAGTTAAGAAATACAAATAAAAAAGCCAGATCTATCTTATAACTAAGTAACAACTACACCCAAACACGGATAATCTCTTGCAAGTCTTGTCTGGTGCAAGAAGTGTGCTCAGCTGCTCCAAGAGCAGAAACTGGGCTCCTTTTGCACATGAAATGTGCTGTGGGTCTGTATGAGTGTTTTGAGGCTGTCACTGCCACAGAGAGAGCTTTATCTGCTTCACAGGTCCACCTTACAATATTGGTCCACTTGTTAAAAGTCCAGCTAATTAAAAAACACATCACCTTGCCTCCATTAGCTGAATTTCAAACTTTATAGGAAGAAACTTTTTTTCTTGTGACACACACAAAAAAAATCCTGCCTGACCCAAATATGGCTTGACTCAACCTGAAAAGTCACTTTGTGATGCATCTCCTGCTAACAAATTATACATTGATATCCTAAATGTGACAAACCCCAGATAGGTGAAGTGAAGACACTTTGGTACGAAGACAGGACAAATCTGTGAGCAGGTTTTTAATTAAGGAAAAAAGCGAAGAAAGCAGGTACTTTTGGAAAAACAAATCCTCAAGTCAGGAAGACAGCCAGCTACACTTGCTGAGTATACTATTTGGAAATTAATTAAACCAGCTGGTTTAATGAAACTTATTATTTCTCTTTACAGATATTGCCTCTGTTTGCCTAAATATATAACTACAATAGATTTCTATAGCCCAGTATCAGCTGTGCTAGTCAGTGGATAGAGCAAAAAATAATCAAACTATATCAGTTCTGTCAGTAAAATACAACCTGTTAAAATTTAAATTTGCTAACTGAAGAATATGAAAATTAAGTGAAACTTCTGTGGCTATTAAGGCATCCCTGCACCCCAATACCAAAAGTATCAGTGGTCTTGATGATGGAGAGGGAGCTGCCTGCATCACTCTGTGACTGCCTGTCCCTTGATAACTTTTAGGCCTCATCAAAAGCTTTAGACACAATCTGAAAGAGACAGAAATTGACTTTCATCATAGTCTGATCAAATTATATGACTGACATTGTCATCTTTCTTTTTGGGTACAGGACAATTTTATTGCAGCAGAGGTTCAAAATTTCGCTGGTATTTCGAGCTTCAAACTTCAATTGCATTTAAATTTTAATTTTACTGGCTGTTTAGGAAGGCATTTGTAGGTGGAGTGGATTTAACACTCTTCATTCTACAGAGAAAAGTTCTTCAATTTCCTAAAGATGCTCCTCTCCCTTTTAAAATTGATAAATGCTAACAGCCAGGCACAACTGCTAATATAACATAAATGTTATATTGGAGTTATTAACCAACTACCTTATCCATCTTCCATAAATCCAGATCTGACAGTCTTCACTATGGATTGACAAATGTCAATATTCACAGTGTTATTTCCCCATGCAAGACCAAATAGAGATACATTGCTTTTCCTACTGCTGCATGCAGAGAAGGGCCTGGCTTTTGGATTCAAACTTTTGGGGTTGAATTCCACTAAAAAATGGCCTCCATTTCTTCTTACAAGAAGTACAACATGAATTATGTGCTTCACTCTTTAGGAGGATGAGAAACAATCAATATACTGTGAAAATAAAGAATGCAGAAATCTATTATCACTCCCCTGCAGGCTGTTGACAACATTTCTGCCTCTTCCCAAAAATTAGTACCTAGAGAATTTAATTATTTTACCTACAGCATCTCCCTTCATTAAAATTAAGTATTCAAACCCAAATTATATGTCAGGGCTCAGGAAACTAATTTTATTTCCTCCAGGAAAGAAAAGCAACCAGAAACAAAATCAAACAGGCAAGAAACATTAAGTGGGCAACAGATTCCTCTAGGTATTAGAAATTTTATGTCAATCAAGACCTAGCAGAGTTTGATTTAAAGTGTCAAATATCTGCTTGAGAAGGTGTCCAAAAGCCCTCAAAACTGGCACACAGAGAGATGTGAATGGTTTCCTGGCTATGAAGAACATGTTTTACAAAATACTCATTTTGGCAGTGGCTATCAGGCTTTTCCCAAACACTCTATATAGTTATCCTTGCTAAATACTCAGGTGGGAATGGGCAGATCCCCAGGAACAATTCATTTGGCATCAGAAAAGGATAAAATACTCTTCAGTAAAATGCAGAAATATTATCATCTCAGAGAGTTTATCAAACAACTTACAGCAATAGTGAGCTGTACTTTTGCTGTGGAGTACTTACTCAAGAGCAAAGAAGAAGCAATTGAAGAGGAGTAGAAAGGTAATTCCCTCAAACATTCACAGAGGGTCTTTTGATAAAGATGAAAATACAGCAATAAAAAGAAATCGTGTTGCTGATGACACAAGGAATAACACACCAAACTAAATCACAAATTAGAGCTTAAAATATGAGAAAAGATGTGAGTTGGGCATTATTCCCCATAAAATCTATTTTTTCTTTTTCTGTCTTTTCTGACACAGGCATTAGGTTCTTACCTTCAAAGTAGGGATTACCACTCTTGAATTTTTTTCATTTTTTAAATGCACAGGATAAAATTTATAAACTATAACTATTTCATACATGCAAGGGGAGAATCTGAGAATGAAGTATATGTGTATCTACCTTTTCATGCAGCCTTTTTTAACAAAACCTGGGTCTGGCATGTTGGGAAAAGGGCTCAATGGACTGGTGCATCAGGAGGAATGGACTTAGGAAGAGGAAAAGTGACTCAATCTATATACAAAAAAAAGAATGTTTTGTGACTCCTGTAGTTCACTTATCTCATGTTTAATCATATGAACTTAATGGAAAATTGTGTATAAATTTTCAAAATGAATGTGAGAAAACTTGAAGTTATGCAAATACGTTGGAAGTGTCTGGTTGCTAAAATGCTTTAGGATGGGAATTATCATCAAGTAATTATAAGCAATTGGATAAGTTTATTACAAAATTATATTATTTTGCTTCCTAGGAATTTCCTAGCTTTCTTTTTTTCTTTGATGCAAAAATGAAATATCAGCTGCTTTAAGTCACATCATCCAATAGGCTATGGTTAGAGTCTCATTGGGAATAAGATCTCTCTACATGCTTTGGAAAGCAGGAAAAAAATAAAAAAGAGGAAGATTATGACTTAAGTAACAGGTTGTTACCTCTTGAAAATTAATTTTCCCTTCCATTTCTCTTCAATACTTGTGAATATTAACAACGAAATAAAACCACAGTCAAATAAGCCAGTTTTATTTAGTTACACAAAACCTGGAAACCAGAGGTCTGCAATGGTATAAAGAAACAACATTGTTTGGAATAGACACATTCAGTCTCACTTAACTGCAAAATATTTCTCTGAACAAAACAATGAGATTAGTTTTTATGGTTTCTCATATTTACACCGCAGTTTTATCTCGAACTAAGAATGGCTCTTAAAATAGTCGGAAAATGCTCACTGTAAAGAATCTTTTCCAAGATTTTCTGCTCATTTTCAGATTATATATTTTGTAGCCTCTTTTTATTCCTCCTTTGTTGCCACAATGGAATCTGTCAGCGCTTGTGGCTCATGCTGGCTGTGGCATTTTTTGCAAATATGATCCTGCAACTGCATTCTATAAAGAAAGGGTAGGTGCTTATGTGAGGTCTCATCAATTACTTACCAAGGTCACTGCATGCTGTATTCTCTGGGAATCATTATTATGTGCACTCTTCATAGCCTGAAGGAAAAGGTACTGAATTATCAAATTTTTTTTGCCAAAACAACATTCTGATTACTTTTGACCCAAGTTAATATTCAGTCTAAAAATGCCAAAAAGAGACACAATTTCAATTTAAACTCTATTTAACCCAGTGCAAGAGAAAAAGCACTAAACCACTGACATATCTTGGATAATAATTTAAGCAAGTTCAGTGGTTTAGTGTAGTGTTGTGTAGCAACATCAACATTATTTTTAGCTCTAAAGGAAAGAAACAAGGTGACAAATACTAGGCTGAGAGGTATCTAGACCAGGTTAAAAGAACCTGCTGTTCTGATCCTACTGACCACTGAAAATGCTGTGGGGCTACAGGTGAGCTACAGAACAAGAGCAAGATCTGTGTCTGCCTCTGCCTGAATCCCACCAAATAAACCAGCAAACAAACAAACAAACAAAGATTAAAAAACATCCTACAGTGTGTAGCCTAACTTGTTTGTAGAAGAAAACTGTAGGAGAAAAGAAGGCTATGGCAGCCAATGTAGCACAGGACTGTTGAAGGAAGTGATAAGGTTTGTGAAAAAAAAAGTGAAATACAGAATCTAGAGGTTTTCATCACTAAACAGACATATTTAACCTAGTCATTGGAGAAGGACATGTCTAAATGATCTCAAGTATCTTATCACCTTATCCACAAAAAGACATGAATAGGGAGCTGTAATGCCAAATTACTGAGCACTTAAGCACCATAAACACGTATGGAAGGCGCTGCCTTTTGGAATACCAGGAAAACTCAGTTTCAGACTTTAGTTCTGGAGGAGAGACACTGAAGATGAGCTATAGTGATGACCTTTATGGGACTGATGGGCACCTTTAGAACTGGATTGGTTCTTAGTTTTGTTTGAGATGTGTCCCTGTATCACTGCTCCTGCTGTAGGGCCATGAAAGGCATATTGATCCAGTAAGAAGTGAGGATTTTCTTTTGACTCTCAGCCATGAAATGTATGATAGACCAAACTAATAAACCATCCTGGCTGACACTTGCACTTCCTGCAATACAATGCCACTGACAAACACAGTATTTTGTTGCCAAAAAGGGGCAGTTTTGTGTTTAGTGCAAGGTGTGAAATGCAACCCAGCAAACAAAATGGTGTATGGGATTACCTTGCTCTTATGCCTTTAAGCACAATAAAAAGTAATCACCAGGTCAGCTGACCAGCTCTTTCCAAATCTGCAAGAGTGCTCTTAATTTAAGTGCTGCACTTAAGATGTTGGTCAATATGGAACATAGACAAGCTAATATCAATGAAACCAAGCAAAATTCCTTTACAGGAGCCTTTGAGTGCACCAATGTGTTCTGCTAATTCAAGTGAAAACATTCCAGTCAGTAGTGCAAAAACAAAAGGAAAACCAGAAATTCAAATCCAATTGACATTATTCATAGGGAGGGAGGGAGGGAGGGAGGGAGGGAGGGAGGGAGGGAGGGAGGGAGGGAGGGAGGGAGGAAGGAAGGAAGGAAGGAAGGAAGGAAGGAAGGAAGGAAGGAAGGAAGGAAGGAAGGAAGGAAGGAAGGAAGGAAGGAAGGAAGGAAGGAAGGAAGGAAGGAAGGAAGGAAGGAAGGAAGGAAGGAAGGAAGGAAGGAAGGAAGGAAGGAAGGAAGGAAGGAAGGAAGGAAGGAAGGAAGGAAGGAAGGAAGGAAGGAAGGAAGGAAGGAAGGAAGGAAGGAAGGAAGGAAGGAAGGAAGGAAGGAAGGAAGGAGATAAAAGAACCACAACAAAAGCAGAGCACAGACAATACAGATAAGGAAGAAGTTCTTTGTGTTGTTGCTGTTTGCTGTGGTGCATGAGACTTCCATCTCATCTGAAATCTCCTTTCTCTGGAAGTCAAAATATAATGAAAATTACAGGCAGCTCCAGCTGGGAACAGAGTTCTGCAAATGTGTATTAATCTTGCAGCAGCTACAGGAGATAGGGTGGTGTCAGTCTAGTTAGACTGAATCCAGAGACATTGTGTTGTTTTTTTTTTAACTGATTTTGACTTTCCATTATTCCTATCCAACAAAAGGAGGTTTGAGGGACCAAGAAATAAAACAATGTATTAATATGGCTATTAGAGTGAGGCTTTTTATCTTCATTAACTTTGCCTATGGGTTTCATGCACAAGATGTCCAACAGGGCTGGAAAACAGGATCCATGACTTTAAAAATCTAGCCCTACATCTTTATCCAATTGAATACACTTTGTGTGAATGGCATGAGAAATAAGAGGCAATTCTGGAAAGCAGCTTCCAGCAGCTATGATATGACAGTCTTTCTGCTCCTTAGTAGCCAGTTTGTGTAGACAATGGTGTGTTCTGAAAGGCCCTTCATTGTGGATCTGCCTAATGTTTTGAATCTGTATTTGCTAAATGCAGTGTATGACCCTTCTCATGCTGTGTTTGAAAGCACTGAAGAGAGTAATTTAAAAGAAACTATAATACTCTTTGCAGGCATCATATTCTTTGCTATAGCCTGAACACTATAGCAATTATACAATTAGAGATAGCTCCAGTCCCTGCCAGACACAGTTTTATGTAAGAACAGCAATTGAGGGCAACTGAAAAAAAGAGAAAGAAACCCATTAAAGTTTAAAATTTGTGCTCTGGTGTTCCTAGTTCCTATTTTTCTCTAAATCATTTGGAAACCTACCCCTTTGACCTCCTTTTAAAGAAATGGAATTAGGAATCTCCAGACACTTTCCTCTTGGTTTGATTTCTGGAAGTTCTAAGAATACCAAAATAGCTCGGAGAGACTAAGAGGAAGGAGGTAGTGTTCAAGGAGAGTCACTGGTCAGTTTCTCATTTATCAAGGAATAAGGAAGTTCTTACTGGAATGGATCAGATATGGATTTATCTCCATAAAAGAGGAGGGATGCTGCAATAACTGCATTAGGGAGCATTGTATCTGTGGCAGCAATTTCAAGGGACCCTTCATGGTTTGTCCTGGCTGTGCTCTGCACGGGAGCACAGAGGTGCCACCAGAGGTTTCTGTGTCCCTGCAAGGTCCCTAAGAGTGGTTGGTCTCCATTCCTTCTCTCTGACCAGGTTACAAAACTGCTTCTACTCATTTAAGGATTCTCACTTTACAGACACATTTTAAGTGAAAGAGACACACCACAATCTATTTTTACAGTAAGCAACAAAAGGTGAGGCTTTTCTACTTTTCCTTTACCTCTCACATGCATACATCCATCTGCTGTAGCATCTTGCAGCTTCTAGGTAACTTGAGCTTAATACAGAGCCCTTAAAGAAAAAAAATCCATTTTAAAAAAATGCAATTACTAGTTTTCAACCCCTTCCAACTCGGTCCAAACCTCAATATAACAGTTCCCTCAAAAGAACTCACTTGTGTTAACTTATGCACATGAGAAAAAACCTCTTTTGGCATTAACATCAAATAGGTATGTTGGAATTTATTATCCATTTCATGAGGAAAAAGCAAGTAATTTTGGCATTGCTTGCATTAATATTAATGCTGATCCAGCTAGAAGAGCAAGAGCTCTGGGATCACAAGGCAGGGGAGGATAGCTAGGGGTGAAGGTGACATTAAGGTGAGAGGCTTGAAGGCTTCAAAAATATTTCATACAGTAGGTATGGTACACTATACAGAAGAAAAATCATAAGATTAGGTAAAAACACCAATCCCTCACATTACCACAGCCATCTTCATTCCACAGGATAGCCAAAATGCCAAGCAGTTTCTAAACCAGTATTTAATGTAATTTAACATTTATTTATATTTACTTTCACTTTTTCAAATAATTAATGATTTAAATTTCAGATGGAAAGATTTTAAAGATTAGTATACAGTTTTAAGAGGCATTTCTTAAAATTAAGACATTTCTTAAAATTAAGACATTCTTAAAATTAAGACATTAACAATGTTGCACTGACCATTTTTAGACAGGTATTACTAAACAGCTACAAAACTTTTTTGTAAGGCTGACATCAGCAAGATTCTGACAGTTCATAAAATCATGTCCCTATGTTGGCATAAATATTAATTTCCTCCTGGCCTTTCTATACTCTCCAAATTCACTAATTTCTCAAAGGAGAAAGGCAACCTGATCTTCATACAACTTTAATTGGGATTGTACCCTTGTGTATCACCAAAGGACCAGGGCTGCAACGCTTAATTGTCTTTTGATATTTTCCTAGACAAATTTTTCAAGTCAAAACATGCTGCACCTTCAAAATATATCTACATGCTAGTAAGCACGCAGTTGGGAGACTGTGCTCACACAAAGAATGCTTTGTTTGTTTGCACCTCTCCATCTAGCCGTCAGAAACCAGCACAGAAGAGCAAGCAGCCCTGGCACAGATTTATCTGTAAAATTTTACATTTTTAAAAAGCATTTCTGTGCTCCTGAGATTTTAGTTTTCCCCCTACGTTCTTTTGCAGGAAGGCAGGTAAGCAATGTTCTTCTTCTAGGGAAGGCAGGTGAGCAATGTGAGGACAGCTCTGAACCCCATGCTTCAGCATGAGATCGCTGCACGTTCGAGGGCAGTTTTAAGGCAACTCCGAGTGTGACAGAACCTCAGTGCCGCGGTCGCCGAGAGGAGCCTGTGTGAGGCGACTCTGCTCCGATCCCGAAAAAGGGCAAAGGCAGAGGGAGAACGAGCAAATCCCCAGCCAAGTGGAGCTGTGTCTTTACCTGTGTGAGGGAAGGCGAGGTGGACGGGGCCTCGCTGCGCAGGGCCGGCACCCGCAGCCCTCGGGAGCGCTCCGGCTCCGTGCAGCCCCTGGACAGCGCTTCCCCCCGGGGCTCGGCTGCGGGAGGAGGAGGAGGAGGAGGCAGAGCCCGCCATGGCGAGGGGAGGCTGAGGAGGCTCCCGCTTCCTGAGCCGCTCCCGCCGGCGGCGGAGCTCGGCGGGGCGGGGAGGGGACGGGCAGCGCCGGGAGGCGGCACCGCGCTCCACCTGCCCCTCTCCGCCGCGGGCAGTGATGAGGCGGCCGCGGGCAGCGGCTGGCGCGGAGCACCCGGAGTTTGTTCGCTGCCCGTCCTCGTCTCCCTGATGCTCTGAGCCGGAGTCTCCTCCTCTCCCCGGGCTGCACCCGGGCTGGATGCTCCGCTCGCTCCTCGCTTCCCCGCCACAGCCGCCGGCCGCTTCCCGCCGCCCCGCAAGAAATGGAGCCGTCCGCTGCCCCTCTGGACACCACTCCGGACCCCGCCATCGTGCAGCCCCCCGGGGCCAACCCGCCGGGTGCCCCCCGGGAGCAGCAGCAGGAGCAGCTGCGGATCGGGGAGAGCGGGCAGTTCAGCGAGGGGCTGGAGGACAGAGGTGAGCGCCCGTCCGTCCGTCCATCCGTCCCCCGCCTTCCTGCACGGTGCCCTGCTCTGTGGCGAGCCCCACCACCTCCCCTGCGTCCCGAGGCGCCTGATACCCACCCCGACGGCTCCTCCGACACCCTCTCCGCAGCATCCTCTCGTTTGCTCTCCCCATGCCGCCGCAGCAGCCCTGCCCGTCCCCTCCCCTTCAGCCCTGGCAGCCGCACACCGGTTCTTGCCCCTCGAACTCCCCCCTCCAGCCCAGCTCGCCCACCCCTCATCCCGCCGCTGGCAGCCGCTTAACATCCCCTCCGCGCCGCCCTCGAAGCTCTGCCCCGTTTTAGCTCCCGTGCGAGCGCTCCGCGACAGCTTTGAAGTATTTTTATAAACTCTATTCGTGGCTGTTCCCAGCTCGCCCGGGAACTTGCCTGCCTGGCGGCGGAGCGGCTGCCGGCGGCACATGGCTCCGCAGGCAGCGCCCGGCCGAGGGGCGCGGGCGGCGGCGGCGCTCCCGGGCGGGCCGGGCTCTCCTCGGAGGCCGCTGAGGTGCCCAAGCCGGAGAGGTGGTCGCAGCCGCCCCCCGGGCAGGGTCACAACGGGGCTTTTCCTGGGGGTCCGCCCCAGCCAGGCTGGGGGTTGAAGTCGGGGCACTTGTCTCCCTTCCCCCACCGAGCTGTGCACTTCCACACAACTCGTTTTTTGTTATTTACGTAAATACCTGACCAGGTATTTGGAAGCTGCCTGCTTCCAGGCAGCGTAAGGCTTTAGTGAGAAGCACATCCATTTCGGACATCTGTTCAGGGCTCACTCACCTGCCGCCCACAAAGGCAGCTGCCATTTTAACCCTCCCCACTGCCCTGTCCTCCACAACGCCTCCAGCCTCCTCTTCCACACAATTTGTCTCCCTCTTTTAATTTCATCTATTGGCTTCCCGTAGCCTCTCTCTCTGTTGCCTTTTCTTCCTTTTCCATTTTGCTTTCAGCATCCAGGAGTCCCTTTTGTGTTCTCAGTGTTCATCCACAGCCCCTTTACATGTAACCCCTCTGTGTCCTGCTCTTTGCCCAGCTTCCCGAAGCCCGTGCCCGCTCCCAGATCGTAGACACAAAGTAGAGGAGTGATGGGGAAGAGCATTCACCACCTTCCTGACAGCTTCCAGTCGTGCTGGGGCTGGGGACAGCCCTTACTCAAGGGGTGCCCTCGCTGTCACTGCCAGTGGCTGAGGACAGACATTGTGCCTGCCTGGGGGCAATCTGAGCTCTCTTTTACATGAGTGAGGAATTTTGAGTATGGTTCCAACGCAGAAGTTTGGTTACAGAAAATTGTAATTAGTGCCCAGTATGACAGAGCCAAAGGTGAAAGCTGTGCCTTTTGGCATTAAGGGTAATTCCATGAAGATAGTGTCTGTTGTACCTAACCTATCTCTGAGGGAGATGAAGCTAAAGCTGCTGATTTAATTTCCTTCCTTGCCTCCATGCTCTTTCTATGTCCCTTGCAGTACCTTTCTTTTAGCCTTTCCTGTAGTTACTGATTCCATGTATACCAGGATAATTCACTGTCATTGTAGAGGGAAATCTGGTATGCTTTTTGCAGGTTGTCCCTGTTGAAAATGTTAGCAGTCTGTCCTTTTAGATTGTACTTTTTCCTACAATCCTTTCCAGTGAATCATACCAGATCCAGTTATAGAGATGATGCTTCCATGTTTGCTAAAAATAAATACTAACACTAAATTTTGGAACAAGATATTTGCTCCTTAAGAGCCAGATCCAAAATCAGTGGGAATTTTGTGGATGGGACCCTTAAATTAACATCCTTAGGTGAACAGGTTTTTTATTAGCCTTATCTCTTCCACAATTTCTAACTTGACATTTTAAAATGATCCCTTAGCCAAATAGAAAAGTACTTCTGGTAAGTCAGCATATGGTAAAGAATATCCTAGAATCACTTCACAAATATGCCAAGCTTGTGTTCTGCAACTGTTAGGCAGGTTTTTTTCTCCTTCTGATTTTTTTATGGGAAGAAAATCTGTTAATATGTGAAGATACTGAAAGATAAATTTAAAAATCCAGTGAATTTAGCCAGTTTCTTCATCTTTTCTATACCTTAAGGATATCCATGTGTTAAATAAATTATTGGCAATAAAATTACTCAGTATGTTAATTTCAGGGCGGAGGAATTTCATTTGTAGATGGTAGCTTTTGATTTTTGTAGCAGTGCAGGTCATACTGAAAGATTAACTTTCAGCCTCCTGTGGGTGCTTGCTTTCTTATGGTCAATGAAGAAATATGGAAGCTTACCTTGTGAATTTTGTTCTTGTGTGTAAATTAATGAGCTGTTGTTGCCTCTAAATAATTTTTATTCTATGGGCTTGGTAGTCATGTGAATGAGTTTGTATTTTTCTGTGCTGGCCTCAGGATGCTCCTGAGAATTATAGGATCTTTCTTGGGGGTGAAAATTTTAATGACAGAAAATGTATTTGAATTATTTCAGAAAGGAAGGGATCACATCGCTGACAGCCAGAATATGCCAGCCATTTTGAGAGACAGAAATACACACACACACAGAGCAGAAGTGGTTGAGTTTTATAAAGACCGCAGTCTCTGTCATACTGGACACGTGCTTGACATGTGAATAGTAATCAGGAGTGCTGCACTAGCTCTGGGGCTTGTTATTCATTCCTCAGTTTAATTAGGGTATTGTTTGATTTGTTAGTATCAACCATGTATGTTGGACTTCCCAGGTAATGTGAGCTGTAGCCATGAATTAAAAGATGTCTTAAAAGAAAGAAACAGGTGAGGATATCTGTCATTCTGGTCTGTGTTTATTTGAGGTTTGAAATATTGAGAGCCAAAATTGGCTGAGAAAACCTTTGCTTTATGTTCCAAAAAGATTTGGACCATAAATTGAAATCCTTGGTTTGGGGAGGGGATGGGAGGGGTGAATACACAAAATGTGAAAGGTATATTTTCTCTATGGTTAGATTAGTAGAAATCCCTCCTATGTTTCAAGATGTGTTGTTGAATTACCTCATAGCAGACAGCAATTAAACTGTACATCGTTATATATAGTAGCAGAAGATAGGCCAAACATTTATGGGGAAAAAAAAAATCTTCACACAAATTAAAGCAGGCATGTGAGAAATAACTGTGCAACACTATCAGCAAAAGACTCAAAGCTTTTAGAGTTGTCATCTATCAGTTTTTGTGTATTAGACAGACAAAGAATGCATGTAATAAGAAACAGATATAATTCCAGTATAAGGCCTGGTCCATGAAAGTTTGTAGATTCTTTTCCATTCATAAAGGGGGGAGTGTGTAGCACAAAGTGTGATAATATTTTAAATTTTCTAAAAATACAATACGAGCATGAAATTCTCAGAGTGGCTCTCTGAACTCCCATAAAGAAACTCTCTGTGCTTTATTGTAACTGGGGTGTAAAAGGCATAAAGAATTTTTCCAAAACAGTGTGTATCCCACCAATTATGCTGGCATTACAACCAGTAATTTTAACAGACTCCAAGTGGCAGAATAAAATCTGATGGCTCAAATTCGACCACCCGTGGATGCCTGCCCCTCTGCTGACATAATGCTGCCCCCAAGGCAGAGATGTCTGATTCAGTTCTGAATTGATTCCAAAACCATTGCAGTTTTCAGCCAGTGTATTACAGTCAGTTGAAATTAATATCTGTAAAGGTTAATAAACTTGGTTAAACATGGTGTGGATTCAGGAGTACACTGAGAACCAGATCAGATGTCCCTGCCTTGAAAGTGGCAATAGCCACCAGAAGGTGAGGGTAGTAACAGCTTCAACTCTTCTGGTCTAATCTGGTGCTGAGTCTGACACAGCCCCTGTTCCCCACCCTTTGTCTGAGACCTTAGAGCAGCTACTGGAAGTCGTGCTGTTAAACCAGTGTCTCAGTTCCATGCATTCAGTGCAGGCAGATCTCTCTGAAAACTGCTCATCATCTGAGAGGAGCCACCCACATCTTCTGGAGTAACTCATTAAGAAATTTAAAGCCATCAGGTTTTCTCTCCAGTTAAGCAAATTTGAGCTGAAACATAGTGGTGAGAAAGAATGTATGTTTCAAATTAGATTAATGTATTAAGCATTAACTAATCAGAATGGGATATACAGAATGGAAATTTGTAAAATTCTGAATGCATTTTAGAAGTGGCTTAAGACTCAGACTGAGAGAATAAAAACCAAAGAATGTTAATTTATGTTTAACCTGCATTCTCTGTGATGTAAGATCAGTGGACAAAAGACTTCCACAGACTGAAATCATCATGAAAGAGAAAAAACAATAGCATTCCTTTGTGTTCAACAGCCTTCTGCACTGATTGCAGCAAGGACAGAGCTGGTTCTTCAGTTAGTTCTCAGTGGGAATGTGTTCTTACCCCAAATGAAGGACAAGGTGCTTGAAGAGGCTTTTCCAGCTGTGATAGCTTTGATTCTGGGGCATGCCCACTTGTGCTTTGATGATCAATATGTGCAGTGTATCCCTGTGCTTTGGGAGGTGATTCCACAGGGACTGGTGAGCAGGAGTTTTTCCTCCTATGTTAATTAGCCCCAGGATCCTCAAGTTCTGAAACAAGTTTTGATCTGAGGGAGTATGGGACTGAGCCATTTCTTGTGTAGAGGTACAGGTGGAAACCACATTGATTTGTGAATTTCCATGACTGGAATGCAGTGCTCTTTTTAAGAGATTGATGTGTGGAGTCAAAACAGCTTGTGTGTGCTCTTCTTGCTTACTCACATGTTTCTGGTGGTCTCATTCACTTAACCTTAATAATGTGAGCAGGATTTGATTCTGTATTGCTTCTGTGTGTAATATAGAATGTAAATGTGTCTTCTAGGGCTGAACTAACACAGCTGTGTTTTTGAAAGGAGCAATGCATTGTTCATACCTTCTTTGCTTATTGCTTATCAGGTTTACTAGAAAGCAGTACAAGGCTAAAACCTCATGAAGCTCAAAGCTACAGAAAGAAGGCATTGTGGGTTTCCTGGGTCTCCATTATTGTCACACTGGCTCTTGCAGTGGCTGCTTTCAGTGAGTATTGGGAATATTTTAAATTTCACACCTCTTCCTTTTTGTTTTTCTTTCGGTCTCTCAGAATTTCTTTCTTTGTGGAAGCTTTCTCATTTTTTTTTTTTCTTTGCAACTGCTATAGAGGTTTTTCTCTAGACTGCCTGTGTCTGCATGGTGCTTATAAATTAGTAAAACTGTTGGGTTTTTTTCTGCAGAGTACAGAGTTGCTGAAGGTCGGAGAAAGAAACAGGAGATGTTGATTCCTGCTAGCATTTATACATGTGGAACTGTTCATTTTGGAGAATAGTGTAAAAATCATTATGCAGTCGGTTGCCTTTTACCAAAGAGGTCAAATATGACAAATCTTAATCTGTTTGGGATTTCTAGTGGGAATGCTACAATAAAGAGTGGTGAATTGTAAGGGAAAGGTATATAATTTATCTGTATTATGCTGACAGATAGCCTAAAACAATGCTAATGTGAAAGAGAAATTCCATTTTCTTTTTAGAACAGTGTTTTTCTATAAGTTCTATGACATTTTTCTAGTTTACCTTTAAACAAAGAATTTGAGTGGGAAAAAAAAAATCCAAACTAAACCCAAATCACTTTTATATGGGAAAAAATAAAATCTCTTTCTTTTATTTCGAAACAGGAAAAAATGCATCATTGTGTAAATACAAATTTTAGTTCAATGCAGATTTTCAAAATACGGGCTTTCTATCTTGGGCAAATAAGTAACACATGAAAGACAAAAAGAAACATGGAATGTGGAACAAAATCTTTTCAGTGGCACATTCTCTGTTTTAGAGAGGGGAAAAATCAGAAGCGATTGAATTTATGCTTTAATACAAACAAAAGGAAGGCTCTGTCTAGGAGACATCAAAGAAGTCCCAAAACATCATTCTTAAGCTTGATAAAGACAGACTTGTATTGTTTTTCCCTTTTTTTATTTTTTTTTATTTTTTGAATCACAGCAGCATGTCTTTTGTTATTCTAATCTGCATTGTATGACCTGCTGCTGGAAGTTGGTGTCAGCTCCCAGGAGAGGTGATTAAAATCTGACCAAATGGTCTCTGAAAACTCAACATATATTACTCAGAGCAATTTATATGGAAACACAGGTACAATAACTTGGTTCAGAAATAAGAAAAAAAGAGGAGGGACACTTAAAAGCAGAATCTGACACTGTAAAGAATTTGAATGTTAACAAGAGAGTGAAACAAGTTTCCATTTTGTTTTGCTTCATGGAAATACAGTGGTCTGTCTTTGCTACTGAAGCAACATAAAGGTAAATACTAAGTTACAGAATAACCTTGTTATCTCTTAACACTTTAGTTTTTAAGGAATATTGTGATATGGCTTAATTTTATTTTTCATTTTCATTTGTCAGGCTCACAAGAATTAAGTGTAATATAGATAACTAAAACTGTGTCTTTTAAAAGAATCCTTAAAAACATTTTTTTAAGATTATTTAGGCTGAATTCTGTTTTTCTTTCCTTGTTGTTGGCACTCTGGTAGTGTTTAGAGAAACAAACAACAGCAAAAGTGTAGTCCCTGGATATCCTGTGACTGCATTTTCAGCTGGAGGGAATAGGCACTGAACTACTGAAATCAGTAGCAGACTAATTATATGGTTTTGGAATGTATCTGTCCCCATGGTTTGCTGAGGCTAAATTTATGAGGAGTGAGAGAGGAATCAGCACACAGATACGTATTAAATCTGTATGGAATCTCTTATTAGGTAGTTGACAGTTAACTTACATGCCACAAAAGCCTTGCCAGGGCTTTTCATGTCTTTACTATTAAAATTTTTCAATCTTTGAGGAAAATACAGTGACTTCTGTGATCACTTTGCTGTCCCCATGCAATTTCAGAAGTTCTGCTCATTTTACTGCCTTGCCCTGGCTGCTGTCTTCCTCAGTGCTGTCCTTTTAGCAGGTTCCTCCAGCCAATCCATGAGTTGGGAGAGATGCCAGGTGACCAGAGTTTGCTGCCTGTTTGATAGAAATGTCTGGTTGTCACTTTGGGGTATCTGACAGTGACAATTCTTTGCAAGCAACTGCTATTTAAAGCATCCTCTTTCCATTTTACCTCCTGTCTGTAATGGTGAAGTGTTGGAAATACAGCCCTGATGTTCCATTGCAGTGAAAAACAGGGACCTGTTCTGGTAATTCTCAGGCTACACTGACTATTCTCCCTGCTCTTCCTGACTCCCCCAGAAATTCCCATTATATTGTTTGATAACTATAGGAAAAATGCTAAGGGGAGAGTAGGGAAGAGGTTCAGAAGCTTCTTCCAACCAAGTGTTTGTAAGCAGACTTCTTTCCTTTTTTATGGTCCATTGCCCACCCTTCCTTTCAAGGCTGGTCTAGTTGCCTCCAGTACTGTATTTTTCCAGCATTAGAGTAAGTTGGAATGGTTTGTCTTGACTGGAATGAGATGTTTTCTTTTGGTGGGATTGTGATGCTGTCCTGGCTGAACTCTGATCTTTCACCAGGTAATTTTGAAGGAGACTGAAAGATCTCACGTTGATCTGAATGCATAAAGTAGGTTCCTTATTAGGTAATGTTTATGGCAAATGAGGCTTCAGGTCATAGAATCATAGAATTTTAAGGTTGGAAAGGAAAAGGTTGGAAATTTTAAGGTTGGAAAGTCACGTTCATGACTGAAGAGTGTCCCTAAGTGCCACATTCACACTTTTTTTAAAAACTTCCAGAGGTGATGATTCCACCCCTTCCCTGTGCAGTCTTTTCCAGTGCCTGACCACCCCTTTCAGAGAAAGCTGAACTAGGCTAGGCTGGGGATGGAGCAGAATCATTGCTTAAGGGAAAATGAAGTTGTTACCTTCTGTTCACTAATATTGACAAGTAGGACTTAGACCATGAAATCAGCTTTTCCACTTAGCTGAAAGAACAGATCTCTTACTGTCAAGCACTTAATAAACCTAATTTTACTGCAGCAATGCTGTACTTGTAAAAGACCATTTGGAAGTTCCAGCTGCTGTCTCTGATACTGCTCCTGCCCTGTGGTAGCCACTGTGATCTCAGGGCTCTGAGAGCTGCTGCAGATGCTGCTCTCCAGCATGAAATTACACAAGGTTTCAGTAAAATCTGTAGACTTAAATGTGTGAGATCCTTGAAGTCAGAGGACCCCCATGTATCATCTTTAGTGGCTGAAGGTTTGGTGCTTTCAAAATATTCTGGCACTGTTGTTTTGTGCAATACTTTCATGATCAAGTGCTAATCAATGCCTGGTCAATAAATTCATTTTGCTCTTCATTTCAGTGCTGCCTGAAATATGCATACTTGTAGAATTCTTCAAGAGTGGATTTACTTTGTTATAAATATATAGCAATAAACAGAGTCTGAGCATGATAAAATGAACATTAAATTATTCCTTAGCACCCGTTGTAAGTGCCAGAATAATAGTTCTAATATAATTATTTCTGGATTACAGTAATGTAAGGAAAGAATGATAACAGAGAAAAGAATGATAACAGAATAAGAACTTTTTTTTTTTTTGCAGTGTATATCTGCGTAGTATGAGGCTGCAGTCATTTCATAATAACAACTATTATTTATTTCTGTAGCTGCAGTATTGTGTGTTCATACTGAGCCTAGTTTAAGAATCATAATGGAGAGCAGGTGGAATAGAACTCTGGTGTTTTGAAACCCATTATTCTTAGTTTCTTGACATTTATGTTACTAAAGCATAATTTTGAAAAATATACAAATACAGCTTCTGCTGTTGCAGTTCAGTTTCTGCTCAGGCAGCTAATCTCTGATAATATTGTCAAAGCAGAAGACAAGCTTGTTCTGTCTGGTGTTTTTTGTCCAGTGTAGACTTGTGATTCACAGAAAGCAGTGTGTTCATTCATCTCCCTGATCTGATCAGCCAAAATTGTTTCCCAGTGAATGGAGGACTCCCATCACTGCATCACAACAATGCATAGACCAAACTCTGCACTGAAGGCTTTCTTTGTGGTCAGAAACTGAGAGAAGGTTCAGAATGTGTGGGTTTGTAAATGTGAGCTTTGTGAAGGGCTGTGGCCAGGGCAGGTCTGACCAGCCCTGCTCACTGGGAGAGAGGGGCAGGGGCTGTTTACAGCAGTGGCTGCTCACATCTGTGCCCAGGGCTGCTCTGGAGATCCCCCCTTCCAGCCCACCACAGGCACAGGTGAGGTTCAGCTGCACAGAAATAACCAAGTGCAGCAAAGAGCCACATCCTGGTAAGTGTTTGGTCTGGTGCAGTAAGAGGTGCTGGTTTTGAGAAGGTGAATTCCATTTATCTGTATCAAATCTCAGGTGGAAACTCAGTAGGTAGAATTCTGTGAGTGGGACTATTTTACAGGATTGGCTTATCCATTAGTCCATGGATGAGATATTAAATGTAAATGCAGACACTGATTTTATATAAAAAATTATTTGTGTTTCAGAACGAATTGCTGAAAAATGATTTACCATAGTGAGCTCCCACATACTGGGAGGAATTTTGTTTGAAATATATGGTGCAAATGCTTACAAATTTCAGGGTAGGTTTTGCTTTCAGATTAATGCTTTATGCTAATTCAGATTTTAACAGTTATAAATGCCAACAAATGTAGAAACTGTGTATCCAGGCCCACTTTTTTCACTGGAATGACTGCACTGAGTCATAAAGTCTCATGTGGGTTAGCTACAGGACATGAGTACTGGTTTTCCTCTACTCAGGTGCATGCAAATCAAATTACATGGGACAAACATTGAGCAATTGAAGTTGTTGTCCTCTGGATACTCACATGTGGATGTACTGATGCAATCTGTCACTCTTCATCTCAGCCAACTGATTAATTTTTTGATGAATATATCATTTTCTCTGTGGGCCATTCCCGTTCATGCTTGAAAAATTAAATATATGTGGGCTTTCCCTGATGTTTGCACAATGCTTAGTACACCCTGGGCACAGCTGTGAATCATAATATTACTAAAGAAAAATGTAGGGGAAGGTTCATGGTTCAGAGGCTCTTTAGTTTGGATATTTAATTCTTCAAAGGTCATTAATTTCAGACAAATGATGGGCATTCAGCACTCAGGCTGAAGTTAGAGTGTCTCATCTGGGAACCTAAACAGAGCTCTCCAGGATCACAGAAAATGTGAAGAGTCTTGGTCTTTGTGTTTTCTCTTCTAGGAATTATACAGAATTGCATTCCTCACTTCTAAAGACCTGAGAGAAGGGTATTTTTAGATTTTTATTTTCTTGAGTAGAGCACATTGCATTTATTCAGAAACTTACATGTCAAGTGACAATTCCATGGAAGCACTTAAAACCAAGTAGAGAACTAAATAGAGAATAAAGCTCCTCCGTGGTAGTGTACAGATCCCTCACTTTGCCTGTTTCTCAGGGTGTTTAATTGCACCAGTTACAAAAAGACAGATGCTTCAGGGCTATGGGCTCACAGAAGCGTTAATGAAATGTGGAACTCAGATTCCCAAGGAAGAGTTCTGATATTGGTGACTCTTGTGCTTCCCTGTCATCCTCGTTACAGCTGCATCACTACAGGTGAAAATGGAGTTTGGACATAACCATGTTACACATAAAAGCTAAAGGACAAAAAATCCTAACCATGTTACACATAAAAGCTAAAGGACAAAAAATCCTAACCATGTTACACATAAAAGCTAAAGGACAAAAAACTCCATTGCCTGTGCAGCACTGGCAAGAGACAGCCTTTTGTATAGGTCAGTCTGTACTTAATAACAGCAAAATGCAATTTTCATTCACTGAAAATGAAATGAGAGGCCAGTAAGAGCCTGTCTATTTTTTTTTTTCCAGGCACACAAAGCTCTAAGTGACTTTCTTGGGAGGAGAAAATAACATATGGATGTCAAGTTCAAGACTGATAGCTGTTGAGCAGAAGTGTGGGTCTAAAATCTGCAGTGCTTCACACTTCATGAAATCTTTTCCTTAGCTGGCAGGGAAAATGATGGTAGAAGTCTGTGAAATCTAGAACAGGCTAGATAATGGTATAATGTATTTGAACAGCAAACAAATAAAAAATTATTGCTGTGGTAGAAGTTTGTTAAAACAGCTGAATTTGTGTTCAAATGCTAACCTTTAAAACATGCTAGCCTGTTGTATTTTTGCAGTAGAAAATTGCAATTTAATAATTGCTTATGTTAAGTAGTTACTCGTTTCTCATGAGAAAAGATCATCCCAAAGAATTTTGGAATTAAAACAGGGTGCTGCTGATGAGGGAAAACCAACACTGTAACACGACTTCATGGAGAATAAGAAACGTGCAAGGACATTGTTTAGGCTGCTTGGTGTAATAATCTCAATCACAGTTCTTTCCTTTGTTGTTTTATTTTTCCTTTCCAAGGTTTATTGGGATTTTTTTTTTTTTTTGTGTGGAGAAGATTGGAATGAGTCTGTGCAGCATTTAGACCAGTAAGAATGGTTACATCTTTCAAATGAATTTACATCTATGTTATGTAACGTAGGTAATATATGTTGTATTTGAATTACTGCAGGAGGTTTTAAGACACTTGAAATTTGGTGTTCAGTTTTGCCATCAGATTCCTGCTGGATTCTGTCAAAGACAACTCTGTGTTTGATGCTTCAGAGGTTCCAATGATGGGAATCAGACATTTGTATGTAGCAAGGTGCAATATACAAATAATTATAAATAACTATGTGTAGTTATTATTAAGTAATTGTATGGGTGTCATGGGTCCTCCTCTTATCCCTGAGAAAATTCTACTGTGCCATTACAGGCAGGTGTAGGTAGAGGGTTAATTTTTCTTATGGGAAAAGAATTTAACCCTGAATGGGGAGGGTTTTGTGCAGACCACTTCCTGCTAACTGGGTGCTGTGGGAACAATGTTCCCTACAGCCATCCCTAGCTTGCAGTGAGTGAAAAATGTGTATCTTGACTAAAAGCAGATGGAAGTACTTAGGAGAAAAAAAAAGTAATAATAAGTTTATTGCGCGTGATTGGTGTTAACTGTTATCCGTAAAAAAACTGCTTGAATTTTATGTGTAAAATTGAAAATAAATGATCCTCCAGCAAAAGTCTCAATTGTTGCTTTTGCTGTATTTGCTGCATCACACAAGTGGGTGTACATTTGCCCTTTGAAGGACCATCCCTGCAGTCTGAAAAGTCAAATGTATTTCCAATCAATTGCTGTAGAATCACTTCCACAAAGTAGTGCCTCAGCTGCTGCAGGCTTGTGCAAGGGCACAAATGTATTAACAGATTTCTGTCTGAATGCTTGCTATACCAATAGAATTTGGTTCTCATAGATCATTTCATATTTTCTCTGCTTTCCCAATTTAAAAATGCACTTCTTTGCTTATTGGCAAAGGCGAACTTGTAATTCTTCGTATCTGGAGCTGAAAATCAATATTAATGACAGAAAATGTATGTTTAATATTCATCGTGCAGTTTCACTTTATTGTTTGAATTTTGTGAGCTTTTAAAGCACTACTGGATTCAAACTTCACGGTCATGGTAGTGAAAATAAGGAAAATCAGTGCACAGCTTTCTTCTTAGGTTTCTTATGCCAGAAATTTTAAAATATTCATGTTTTTTAACTTAATATGCAACAGCATTTAAACTGGTAACTCAGTTATTTTTTTAATAGCACTTGTAACTTTTGCTTTACTGGGGAGGTTGATAGTGCTTGGTGTTCCCTTTTTGGCACTTATTTTCTGTGATTTTTCAGTAACAGTGTTTGAGTTCCTTTCATTGAACATAGAAATTTGTTAGATTTTAATACTTTCTCAGAACAGAATATTATTTGTAAATGACTCATTTTATTCAAACTGCACTGTGGGAGGACTTAGTAAAATAATCTCATAAATAATATGTGTTCTTTACCCTGCCCTTGAGCTCCCAGCAGCTCCATCCCTTGGAGCTGGATGTGAAGCCGTGGTAGTGTTTGGTGAGAACTGGGAGCATCTGGGAGCTGGGGGGGACTCACAGAGTGGGAGCAGAGGAAATAACAGAGAATGGGGTTGTGTGGATGGGTGGCACCACCCCTCACCCCTGGTGAGGTGAGCAGCCCAGTCTGAGCTGAAGGACACGTTGGTTTCTGAAAATGCCACCAGCAAGAGCATAAACCTGGTGCCCTGGGTGCTCCTGCAGCTCACATGCCACGGCACTTTGTGAGAGGAGGCGTATGAATACTGTGTGAAAAATCCAGTTTGGTCAGTCCAGAGGTTGGAAAACTTTGATGCATTGTGCTAAACGGGTGGTACAAGCTGGTCAAATTGGTTTGGTGCAAATGAACATTGTCACAGCCTTTATTAAAGACTGAAACGAGAAGTCTGGAGATTGGGAAAGATGAGATAACTTTTAATGGACACTAATCTTCATTTGCAAAGCAGTCTTCTTCAGGAAAACCATTAAGAGCTCCTGTGTATCTCTTTTGACTCTCATGTATGACTTCCATTACTGTTCTTTTCTTTGGATATTGGAAGAAAAGGGACAGAGAAGCTTATCTTCAGAGTTCAAAGAAGCAGATTACTCAGTGCTTAGTCAAAGAAGAATGACCAGAAATAGCCAGCTGGTATTTTGCTAGACAGAAGAACTGCAGAGGAAGTGGGATGGTCTGACAGATACCATAAAAATAGGTAGACAAGAGGCATCTGCCTTCCAGGAACTGTTGCAGGATAAGTGGCTTTTGGCACTTGCACCACAAGCTCTCCTTTCTAGAGAAATCTCTGAGCCATTTTTGTGCCAGGTGTGATGCTGAGAATGAGTAACATCTACTGCAGAACAGGATCTTTGGCTGAATCCTAAATGGAATTTTCTCATCAGATAAGAGGATTGTTTATCTTCTGCTATTAAAGGTTTTGCTTCTAGGAACTGTTAAGTACAATGTATCTTTGCAATATATCAAAGTGAAGAAAATACACATCTAGGTGCATCATCCCCAGACCACATTCTTTAGTGAAATATTTTAATGGCCAAAGAATGACAGTATTTCCCCAGGATATGAAAAGAAAAATTTTAGAAGAAAGATTTATCATTGTTCAGTGGGAGATTTAGTAGGATGGAAATGCAGCCTGCAGTGTCAGCTAGGATGCATAGTTGGGGAAAAAAAACCAAAACTCCATGCAATCCCATTCTGGTAGGGAACAACAGACAGGTTAAGGTATACTTGAAATGTTGATGTTAAATTCACATTTAGTGTGAATTGAGTTTACTCAATTGCTCACAGGTCCATGGAAGGCACGGGGCAGAGTCAAGGACCCAGCATCAGACCTGGCCAAGACCGTGGAAGCCAGAGACAAAACTGATGGTGATTGCAGTGGTGGCAGATCACCAGCTTCCTAAATACATGGCTCAGGGGCTGTGGGAAAACTGCTCAGCAGCTCCAGCAGCCTGTGCAGGGCTGGTTTATGGGCATCAATTTGCATGTGTGCTGGAGCGTGCTGCCAGGAGGGAGGAAGACAGATGTAAGGCATCAGTCTCAGCTTGTTGTGTAAAACAGGGCTGTGTGTATGCCCAGAGGATTATTGTGTACCTCCCAAATTGAGAGACAGCCCTATTCTCTGACTTGCTGCTGAGGCTAACATATATCAGGCTATAATGTCTAACTATGTGGAACTAATAGTACCCAAAAGAGCCAATTCATCTGCTCATTTCTGTGGTACATTAAAAACTGATAGTAAACTGTGTCTCCTTTTCATTTAGCATGACTTGATATTTGTGTGCAATTGCCTGCAACAAGGAAGGATTGTTTAACAATCCTCTCTAGCCATGAAAAACTCAGTCGGGAAATTAAATTATTAAGATTTTTAGTTAAAGAGGTAGAAATCAGAGTTATGTGCCCCTTACCACAAGAGCTCTGATTGTGGGAAACCCGTAGTTACTGCCTGTGAATGTGTCAAAAAACCAAACCCACAATTATTTGATACTGAGAAGTGGGCAGGAAAATGATTCAATTTTTGTATTTTGGGTCCTGCCACTTGAGCAAACCCTACTCACAGTGAAATTTCCTGTTACTCTCCCACTAAGAGATACTCACTGGGTTGTTGTGTGTACATTTGCCTGCTGAGAAACATCTGGTGGATGAAAACAAGGCTGTGATTTAAGGGATAATGTTGCAAGTGATCTTGAATGGCTTATGGAATCTTTAGACTTGGAATCACCTGAATACACTTAAGGTAATTTATAGGGACAGATCTTCAGCTGAAGGCCAGGGATTTGTTGACTTCCATGGGTTTATTTCAATTTGAAGCAAATAAGCATCAGTCCCTAAAGCATATGACAAATGACAGGATGAACTTGTACTAGAAGAGGTGTTTTCAGGATCTGTTTAGCATTTCCTTGGTGTTTTGGTTGTAAGTTGTTTCTCACTTTTGTTAGGAAATATTTGCTTAAGGCAGTCTGTCTTGACTCTTACAAGCATTTTTAAACACTGGGGAAAAAAGGTGAATTAACAGCAACTCAGATCCTGCTAGGTTCACAGAGGCTGGGCCAAGAATTTGCTCCAGGGACTGTTCTAATCCTGGGCATAGCCCAAGCTTTCTTTGTGGCTTTGGGAAAATGATTTTGCTGCCATAAGCTTGTTCTCCATATGCACACATCAGGCTTTGATAAATGAAAAGGTAACTGATCTTTCTGCCAAAAACTGGAGTGTTGCTATACAGTAGCTGACACATTTATATACAACCTATGTCTTTCAGAGCGACAGCATGCTCTGAATTTTGTGTGTGGAGGAAGGCATTGCTGGCTGCTCCATCTCAGTGTTAGACCTGTTGATTGGTGGGGTAATTTCCAGAGTTTGTTGTGGTTTAACTTCTGAGAGCTATTTCAAAGTCACAGAATCCCTAGTGCTGTGATGCACTGAATGCATTTAGATGTGTTTGACTCCTTGCTGCCTGTGCAGGGGTCACTCTGCTGTTTGGTGATGTGTTTTGGGCTGGTGGGTTTTGAGGAATGTGTTTTCATGGTGTAGTTGACCCAGTTACTGATGAGCTGGAATAATTTGGGGACAATTTAGAGTAAGAGGAGAGGGTTGGGCAGGTGTGTAGAGTGGTGGCTGTTGGTGGAATAGCTTCACTTTGTGCAGGGCCTCTCAAGGTCCCTGAAGTACTGAGGAGCTTGAATTTTCTTTTTTTCTGCCTTTTTTTTTCCCTTCTCCCTTTCATAGGTGGTAGAGAAAGGTAAATGTTATTAACATTGGTTTTTCATTGCTTGTAAGCTTATCTTTGTTCTCTTTCTTTGAGTAACCATTTTCATTGGTCAGGTAGAGGTTGGAAAGGATTTTTACAGCTTGAAACTGCTGCCAAATGAGTACTATTGAGAAATGAAAAGCACAGGAGAATGCTATGAGATAACCTGCCTGGAGTTCTAAGTGCATGAAGTTCTTGAGATCAAGGAGGAAATCTTTACAGAGGATGGCAGTTTAAAAAATTTGGAAGTGTCTTGGAGCAGCAGGTAAGATGGCTTTAACTATTGACAATTGTCTGGAACACATCAGTGAGGCCTTGAATCTCAAGGAAGAACCTATTTTGCCACGTCTTGACCTGATGTTCAGTGTAACTTCTCATGTTTGATGTTATTTTTTGCAGGGCTATGCTAGGTTTGTTGCATGTACTTTTTCTCTTTTTGGGAAAAACTGAGCTGGAGATTTTTGTAACAAAGCTCAGCAGTCCAGAGTTCAAAGTAAGGTTTGAAAGCTGTATAAAAAGTGCAGTTGGATTCCCTGAGGTTATAAAATGTTTTTCCTCTTTTTATTTTGCCAAGAGTTGAACAGACATTTGAGGTTTAGCTGGCTCAGGTGTGGCAGTCTAAAACTAGGTAAGTTACATTATTCACAGAATATATAGACAGATTGGTCACTGCATTTAATGCTCTGTAAGAATCTGCTGGTAATTTGTAACTGAGCTGTGAATATTTTTCAGGGCATGACACAGGGAAGTTAAATGGGTGTCTAATGGATCAGATTAGGTACAGCATGTATGTCCCTGGAGATTGCTGTGGTGTTAGAGGATGTTTCCCTGTCCCTTGTAGCTGAAAAAAGAAGCAAAAATCAATTTATGAAGGCTAAGGATGTGTGCCAAAATGAACACTGTCAAGCAGAAGGGTGTCCCTGATGGTTTTTTTAGGTGGCTGGAAGTTTGTATTCCCCTATTATAGAATGGAGAAGTCAGTCTTGCCATGTTGTTTTAGAACCATAATAAACAGCTCTCTGCATATGAATGTTCCCTTTATCTCTCCCCCTGGTGTTTTTAGAGTTCACTGTGAAATAAATGCTGTTCTGCAGTGACCATGAGGCACACTGGAGTTTAGTGAGTTGGTGATTTGTTACCCTGGCTGGGTACTCTGCACATTTTCTGCATAGGCTTCCTGCTGCAATGCAGGTTTCTGCTAAGCAGTAAAAACCCTTGCTAAGTTTTGCTTTTGCAAAAAGCCAAGTCAAAATAATAAGCCAACTTCTGTAGTAGAGGAAAAAAGATTTGCTAGGTATGGTATGACTCAGACAACATTAAAAAGTACCCAAATGCTGGGTTTTGTTTAAAAATTAGGGTTGATGGTGCTTATTACTGATGGAATCAATTTTTCATGACCAAATGCACATCACTTGTTTAAAGGACATGTTCCTGTGCTGCTGTGCCCTTTTCTGAGCCTGTTATACTTATTATTCCAGTGCCTGGCATGGAGAGGAACCTCAGGTAGATGATTTGAGGAAGAACTGCAAAAGGATTGTTCTCTTGCCTTATCTTTATACAGCTACTGCAGCCTTGTGTGGCACTTGAGGATGTGGATGGGAAGTAGGGAAGAGACACAGAGAAGTTCTGAGGAACAGGAGATTATGTGCTAACAGTGCATCTCTTGGGTCTGCAGGTTAATCCTGGGAAGGTTTCAATGTGTGTCACAAAGTCCTCTTGTCAAATCTTTGATACAGACTTTGTGTAAAGAGCTGCTTTCAGTCCCAGTGTCTTTGCTATTCTCATGTGCACTGGCAAAGCTCAGTGTTCCTAGAATGAGGAGAAGCCAAAGGTTTTTTTAATCATCATCTGGGCAGATGTCTTGGGTGTTTTTAGGGGTGGGAGTTGTTTTTGATGCTTGGTTTGCCTTTGTGCATTCTTGGTTTTACTGTGTTACTGCAGAGAGGTGAGCACAATCAGCCTTTCTTTCAATGGCACTCTTAAAAATGTAGTTGGGCCTGAGGATTCCATGACTTTCATGCAATTGAAGAAGCAGACATTCTCCCAGTTGGAAAGAAAGGATGGAACTCAGTGATGTCAGTGCTAAACACGAGTGGAAACAGACTCTTAAATGGATCATCCAGGGTAAGACCCATCAAACCTGGCAGCAAACTGCTTCACAAAGAGGGAGGTGATATTCCACCATCCTGCCCTACATAGAGGACATGTGGGAAAACAGATTGCACAACTGGGTTGCAAAGAGGCTGCAGGACTGACAAATTGGTTTGGAAGCCTCGTACAAATGCACAAACACAGAGTGCAGATCCTGTTGTTTAAAGCAAGGGCACAAACTGTGGGTGTTGCTAAGTACTATGTAATAAGAAATTACTTTGAGGGGATGTAAAAGCATGTTCTCAGTTCCAGACCAAGTCAAAGCTCTCAGGAGAGCTGGGGCTGCTGAGGGACAAGGGTTGTAAAACCAGGCTTGCACTCTTGTGCCCTACAGTCAGTTCCCTTGCTGCTTGGCACAGGAAGCAAGGGTGTTTAGGGCAGATAATGTTAAAATACTGGTTTTACTCAGGACTTTTCTACACTGTCAGTGTTTGAAACAAAAATCTTTGGAGAAAATACACTTTTGACTGGAAAGAATGGAGTTTTCTGGAGCTTCTGGTATTCAGCTGTGTTTGTTTGTTTTAATTTCTCATAAAAGTATAAGCAGGTTATTGAAGAGCAGTAGAGGTCACGTGAGGAGCTGATTACCTTTGCTTGTAATTAATCTATTTGACTGTCATCCAGGTGATACATTTTGCAGTTAGTTTAAGAAATGATATTGCTCCCTGTCCCTTACAGGCAGTTTCACAATTACAAAGCAGTTTCATTCCAAAAAGCAGCAGATTTGATCTTTGGTTTAAGTGTGTCAATCTCCGGGGTCCAATTAGGAAGGAATGGAAATGGTTCTTTACCTTTCCTGGTGGCCTGGGCTTTGCATTTGCTGGCAGATAGAACTGCAAAAAACATTAGTTACTACACAGTGCAAAGACACCTTTTAGACCTTAACATTTACAATCTGTTTTCTCAGTTCTTTCTGTGTGTGTATACAATGATTTCACTAGGTAAGGTGCAAGGAAATTAGTAAAATGTATCCCATTAATAATGCTGTGTAGCTCCCCTGCTCACAGAACATATCTGCCTTGATTTCACTTCTGTAACTTCAGTCAGAATTGATTTTTGCCTTTGTGTGCCTCTGTCTTGTGATGCTGATGAAAGGAGGATAAGAAATGTCGAGGCCCTGGGTCAGCAGAAGAAGTTGATAAAGGGGTTCTGTTTGGGAGATGTTTGGTACTCGTTATCTTCACTGCAATCAAGAGGAATCCTTTGACGTGGGACAACATCAATAGCTGGGAAGAATTTGACATGCAAAGAAGTGCCTGACTTTAGGCAAATCTGAATTCAGTTTCCAGTTCTGGTGCTGGTAGGGATTTAACTTTTCTGTCACCACTTTGCACTTAGGTTTTGAGGGCTGCATTTGGTTTTAGAAACTCTGATTTAGGATGAGGAATTTGAAATTAAATAGAAATTTTAAATTACTGAAGTTATTTGTTTTGTTTTCATTGAGATTATTCTCATTGTGCTCCTAAGCCTTAGTAAGATCCATGATCTTGAGCTTTGAGATTGCCAGGAAAGAATGTATTTTTCTAAGCGTAGATATAGTAGAATATGGTAGAATATAGTAGAATAGAAAATTCCTCCAGTTTTAGGCAAAAGTGACTGTGCTGGATAGTTATAGAAAGCAAAGAAATACAGGAGAAGGTACTTAGGATCTTGAAGGAGGTTTAGAAGCAATTTCAATGTGGTTTTGTTGAATTTTCACCTTTTAGTGTCATCTATAAAAAAAAACCAAACAAGATTGTTCAGAATTCCAATAGATAAGGACAAACTCCCTGGCCTCAGAGGTGGTGCTTTTGTAGGGTTTTTCCTATTTCTTCAATAGGTTCAGAATTTAATTTGCTAACAGTAGTAATGATTGCAAGGAGTATTTGGTTTTCAGAAAACATTCCCCTTGGCTCAGATGACCCTTTTGGAATTTGATTTCTGTGATGAAATCCCCAATGTGAATATAGTTTTCTGTACATGAAACATTTGTTAATCTTGCTGTGTCCATTTCCAGTGGTGGTTAACTCCAAGTGGAAGAACAAAACCCAATCCTTGATGTCCCACTGTTTTCAGTGGCAGCAGTACAGGGGTGTGCCAACCCTGATCTCCTCGCTCCACGCCAACTTTTGTCTGTTTGACAGTTGGAAAGAGGGAAGTTTGGGCACTGAGAGTTATTAATCTTCTCAAATATTCATTCACCTCCTTTGGCAAGGGCTGCCCTGCTCTGTGTTTCATTTCACAGCAGCTGTGGTCCTGAGTCACAGGGAGAAGCTCTCACGTAGTGTTTGCCTCCAGTGCCGTGCCCACTTCCACAGGCACTGGGGAGGGATGCAGAACATCCTGTTACTTTGCTGTTGTGTGAAATGGTGATTAAATCTGAGCTCTTTAGCAAATAACAAAGTGATTCATAACGCTGCACGGAGCACATGTTGAGTTTGGAGATTAGTAAAAATAGTAGGGATGGCTGCTTCGAGCAACTATCAAGTTTCTGACTCAAAAATTAAATGGCAATTTCTTTACTTTCTTCTTTTTGGATTATAGAAAGAGAAAATTTAGCTTTAGGGGATAGGAAAGCAACAGAACCTGGAGACATGAATTCTTTATGCACTTCCATTTTTTCCCATCAAATTAAACCATTCTTCAAAGTTTCTTAGGTTTTTAAATATTTTTAAATTTTTTATTGAGAAGATAGATGATTTATCAAACAGATAAAGAATATTAGGCCACCTCCTCTCTTCTGTGCTCACTGTAGAGGTAGTGATGCAATATTTTAGCTATTTCATGATACAGGACTGTCTTGCTGATGTAGTTCCTATGTAGTTAATTGCCTTTACCAAGAGTTAGGTCAGCCTTGAATGTAGTAGACTTCAAAGCAGTATTTTTGGATGGTTTTCATTCCCTAGCAACTGAATGGCTTATCATCCTAAAAAATTAAATTAACTTCTCCAGAAGTACTTGAGAAAGCAATTGTTTTGTAATTGAGGTTTAGGATTGGAAAGGAAAGGTTGGAGAGGGAGAGGCAGTCTTATTCTGGAAAAGAACATTACCCTAAATGCTGTTTGTTGGGCAAGAGAGAGATTGAGGGTCCTAAGAAGGACAGAAATTGTGTTTGCCTGTGCTTCAACCCCTGAAAGAGTAAACAAGTAGCTTCTGCTCCTCTCATCCAGATGGAGAGGAGAACACAGATGCAGCCCAAATTTCAGTTTTCTGAAATTTGAGATGCTACTGACTTAAAGGAAGATGAACACAAGCTCAGAGTCAGGTCTGGTGGACATGTTGGGTTGCTGGGATACTAATCAGTGGGTAACTTGTCCCCTCTGATATTTCTTCTCTTTAATTTTACCTTTAAAAAAATAGGGAAAATTTTTAATAATCTGAATAAAAAGCCCTTAGAAGAAAAACTCCATTAGAATCACATTACATACTTAGTAATATGAGATACTATTTTAGAAGTTATACCATTTTAAAGAAGTGCATATTCCCTTTCTCTTCCTCTTTTTTCCCCCACTGTACCTGTTGGTTTTCTGTTTTTTTTTTTCCTAGTGTCCCCTTGTTTTGAATCTCAAGTTATGCTTTGTTCAAGTGCTTAAACACTTCAGACCATTCTGATCACTGAAAACTTTATTTTTTATTACATTTTCATCATTCTTAAATGAAAGTATGTGGTCTTGATTTATACATACAATGATTATTGACTTCAGGGGCAGGTTCTTTGGCTGTTACCTGGCTTTAAATAAGATGAACATTGATATCCTTGCTGTGTGGTGTCAAGGGCATTTTAACCAGCCCCTCTCAAAAGTGCATATTCAGGTCCCAGCTCTGTACTGTGTTGCAGTATTTTATGCTTCTGGTTTATTATTTATCAGTGAATGCCTGTGGATTGGATCATATTTACTATTGCATGCCACTGGGAAGGTTACACTGAAGGAGAATAATTTGAATACTTATTTCAGAAGTTTGACTCTTCATATCTCAGATCACCTCTTTGAACATTCTCCCAGTGGATAGTTTTGCATTACACGATGTTTTCTTAAAATCTTTAAGAGGAGTTATAGAAATATTGCAACTTTTTCCCATATCTTCTTCATTTTAAGGGAAATTTGTCTGTAGTATTTTCACAGTTATATTTATGCTTATTAATGCTTAAGGACTCATAGGCCAGGGCACTGGTCTTCCATTAAATTTTTAAGATCTAACCCCTTGCTGGGGATTAGCAACTGAGGATTTCAGATTTAATTGTGTTTGTCATGGTGTGCCCTGTGCTAACAGGCAGCTTTGGGAATTGATCAAGTCAGGGATGATGAAGTTGTGAAGTTTGAGTCAATTCTCTGTCAGCACTCAGAATTTCAGGAGGAAGCCCATGAGTGGTTGGTTAGTCTCTGCTTGTGAGGAGTGTTTCTGTACCAGATATCTTTGGGAAACCCAGTGTTGGTTGAAGCACATTTCAGTAGGACCCGAAGATGAAGGAATGGGTGTGGAGCTGGTAAAAACATTAATGAATTAATGGCAAATATTTATGCATTGTTGGCTTCTGATCTGCAGCCTGACTTGGGCACGTGCTGGGTTTCCATGTGTAACAACACTGTAATTATCAGACAGAGCAGAGCATGGTGATAGTCCTCATGGGTACTTCCAGTAATAAATATAATTGAGTTCACTGAATAACAGTCCTAAATGTGCATTGATTTCTGAAAGGAGAAAGAAATAGCAAAATGATTTCCAATTAAATATTTATTTTATTAGTGCAGGAGTTCAGGAGGAATCTTATAAATTCACCACTATGCTTTGAAGCAATCTACTGGGGGAAATTGTAATTTTAAAAATTGCACCATGAGTTAAATTTATACCAACTCAAAATACCAAACTGTTTTAACAAGCCCAGTGCTGTATAAATGAATAGATTAAAGCTGTGTTTGTGTCAGAACCTGAAGGTGCTACCACTGTGGAGTTCTACTCCAGCAGCTTTCACACATCACATGGCAGCTGGGAAAGATGCATTGCTATTAAATCAGCAAGGCTATCAAAGAAAGGGCCTCTGAGCTGTCTGATCTGTTTCATCTGATAATTAAATGGTAATTATGCAGTCAGCCATTCTAGTGTAAAAGTTTGTTTAAGGCAATGTTGGAAATTAAGATCTTATGTAGAGCTAGAGACTTTTTTGGGGGGTATACTGTACTTTTTTCATCCCTAAAACTGGGTGTATCAATAAAAAATGTTAATGGATCTAGAATTAGAATGACCACTGAAAAAAAAATCAACAAAAAATGCTAGAAAATTTAATTTAATAATTCCATCCTTTAAAGCATCTTGTTGCTTTAAATGGGAAATGATTTTTTAACTAAATCAAAACCCTACTGTTGAGTTCCATACCAAGAGAAACATGTGACACATCTTTCTTTCATAAATATTGGAACTAGGAGAACTAGTGTGCAAGGACTGAAAGCTCTCCTCACTGAAAAATATTTTATAACCTTGGTACTAAGTTTATGCTGTGTAAAAATCTATATATTCAAGAATACATCCTATTTCCCCTCCTGCCATATGAGAATGTTTCCCTCTACAGTGAATTCTGTCTCCCAGATGCAGTATTTTAATTGAATAATTTTCTTAGCCCAAGTTTTCCATATTTTTTCCTAATACTGACTTTTTATTATCATCATCTATATATATGTATGTAGTCATTGAAGATGACATTGGAATGGTTGCACTGTGAGCCTCACTATTGACTTCATAGCATGAGTTTTTCTGGTTCTGATTTTGCAAGTTGAAAACATTTGGAGGAACTCGAAAATCTCACTTATATTTTTGGTAGCTAATATTTTACCTAAGGGGAACAGCTCTTTTCAACTTATGCAGTGATTATTTCTAATCCTGGAATAGTGCCTTCTGATGTCTTAGCATTTGGAAGTACAAGTGATACTTGATATAAATTATTCAGTGTTCTTGAAATATCATTTATAACATAATACAGTATAGTCTTACTGGTGGCTGCAAGATGTACTTGGCCTGTGGGCTTATTTTGTGCAGACCTGGACTAAAAGGACTGAAGAGAGCAATGAAACAGCAAATGAGATGGGAAGAGGAGCTTTCTTGGAGCAGTTCTTTGGTTTCTTGCTTATTTTATCCTTTGAACCTTCACCATTTACTCTTCTTGGCCCCTCCCTGAGCTGGGTGGCTGAGGCTGAGCTGAGCTGAGCACCTTACCTTGCAAAGGAGAAGGTTCAAAGCCTCACTGGGAGGAAGAAATGTTCTAGTGGATTTGTTGAGTTGATCACATCCTTTATTCAGATTTGCAATCAAACACATTTCAGCTCTTCACCCGTATTGGCTTCTGAAGGTCTCACAGCACATGCACAGAAGAGGTGTTTGGCTCATTTTCTGTGTCTCCAAGGAATCCTGCAGTAGTTCAGTTTCAAGGGTCTGCAAGGACATCACTGGTTCTCCAGACATGTCTTCAGCAAATCCCAGAAGTTTGTGACAGTATCTAAAGTTCTTGCCTTTTACAGAACAATGTTCTGCTTTGAAGAAAGGAACCTCTGTAAGTTATTGATCAGTGTTTGTGCCATTTCTGAAGCAGTTATGAATTAAAACTTAAGCAATGGACTTTGATGTCTGATATAATCAATATGGCATGAGGAACCTGAGTAAACCTTTCAGCATTTGCTCTTCTAATGCATTTATATTAAAAATCTGATGGAGTTGCATAGGCAGCCCTTAGACTTTTAGGATACAATTTAAGGATCTCAGCCATCAGAGATCTTTTGATAGCTGGGCTTGGTGTATTTTGCTGATGGGATAGTACTGGGTAGTGCATATGTATTGAATTACCCTATTATCATTAGTGGACTCTGCAGAGAAAAACAAAGTCCACAAATACAAATCATAAATATTTCAATAGAGTAATTTAAGTGAGGCTCGTTTAACCTTGTTTAATAGAGAAGAATCACTTATAAAGTGTTATGGGATATTTCATTTAAGGTTTGGTACTTTGTTTTTCTTGGAAGAGGCTGCTCTTTGGAAGCATAAGCACATTTTCTGCCATGAAAAATGTTTAAAGCTAATAGTTGGACATCATCCTTTGCTAACTCTCAAGTGACAGAGTGTAGCAGACAGGGCTTTGCTGGTGTCTTCCTGAACAGCATGCAGCATGGTTAACTGGACTGAGGACACCACACAAACAGAAACCTAGAGGATTTTCTGTCCCTCATTTCCCTCACCATCCCTATCTCAGTTTTTTGTAGTAGTCATGAGTGCCCTGGCTTTGCCAAAGTTCACTGTAGGACCTGGTAACACACCCCATCTACTGATGTCTGCTGCAAGCAGAGGGTAGAGATGTCTCTCCCTAGCAGAGGAGAGGATGGATTTTGTAGATCCACTGCCTTTCCTCCCTCCTGCTAAGCATTTTCTCCTGGACCAGGGTGAGTCCCTGGGAACAGTGTAGGTGAACACCTCATTTCCTCAGATTTGTCAGGGGTATGACACAAAATGGCATTTTGCTGTCTGTGGTGTAGCAGAAGCTTCCTTTTAGCTTTCTATTTAGCTGTTTACCCTAATGGTGTTTTAAGTGGTGTTTTTAATTTGGGACATCTGACCAATCAATGTCATTAAAATGCATTTTACAAGGAGGCTATTGAGTGATTTATTCAGAAGATGCAGAGCATGGACAGGAAATAATTGTGATCCTTGCCTATATAAAACTCACATTCTAAGCACCAAGTCTAATGACAATAAAAAATCCCTGAATTTGCAGTTGTAGCTATTAATCTTTCTTAATGAATGTAGGAGTTTTTATACCTTAGTTATGCAAAAACTGTTTTCAGATAGGAAGATTCTGAATTATTCATGTTCCAGTCATGCATCAACACATATGTGTCCCTTGAGAAACCAGTGCTGTGTATTCTGCTGTTTGTTGTTTTTGGGTTGGTTTTGTCAATATTTTGTGGAGAGACTGGCAATTAGTAAACCAGTGTAACAGAAAACTGCTCTCATAATGGCAGACATGGAAAAGATAAGTAACTTGACCCACTGGAGAGGATTATGTTTAAAATGTATTTGGATTTTATTTTTTTTCTACTTATTTTTTATCTCCCTGCTAATTTCATTCTTGTTATCTTTTAAATAAAATCAGCAGTAATAGGATTACAGATCCATTGAAATCCATCTCCTCAGACCGTGCATGATGGCTGTTGCCATGCAAAAGTGATGTTGTCTCATACTGAGAAGATTCCAAAGATTCTTGGTGGTACATTGTACTTAAAAAGCACTTTCCACAATGATAACTCATTCAAAGGTTGGTTTTTTATTTATTAAACTATGGGCCCTCCCCCAAACATTGCAAAGTACTCTATAAATAGGGCACAGAAATACAAATACCTTAAAATAGCTTGCATGCATAATGATTCCAAGCAATCCAATGATAACCTGGATTTCTGTGTGTATTTGGAGAGCTCAGCTGTTCTGACTGGAAATGCTGCCTGCCCTGGAGCTCTCCCTCTATTTTGTGGCCCACCAAGTATTGTTATTTGGGGACATACAAAATTATTTAGGGTAATTATTTAGGCAATACTGACTTCTGGGTTTCTTCCAGCAGTGACACTTCATCTGGTTTCAGGGACAAACTGCTCTGGTAACATGGATTAAATCAAACAGGGATCAAAGTGGTTCACTGATTTATCGATGGCAAGTAATTAGCTGGCAATCAGTGAATTGTACATTAAGGATCAATGCCAGCAGTGCAGTGGATAAGCCACAGCATTAGGCACTGGAAAAATGTCTGTTGGCAACATCAAACTCCCTTGTACAGCTAACCCTAAGCTCCCCAAGGTTATATGTGCACCCCCATCCCTTCATTGCAGAAATAAAGTTTGGAGCCTCCCCTGGCCGTGTGCTGGATGTGTTGCCACCCCTCCAGTGGTGACAGATGTGAGTGTTCTGTGCATCCTCCAGGGCACATCCCCAGCACTCCCTCAGGTCCCTGGGTGCTCTGGGTCCTGCCTGTGCTGTTCCTGGTGTTGTCCCATGGCTTGGAGTGCTGGCTGCACATGGAGCCTGGCAAGGAGGCTGCCCAGCAGCTCCTGGGCTGGGCTGTAGTGCTGGGGGGACTCCAGGTAGTGCCAGGCACCCTTGGATTGCAGATGCTCCCATGATGTTTCCTGCTGCTGTTAAAAATGCTTATCTTTCTTTCTTTCAAAAGTTTCTTCATTCTTCCCCTCATTTCATCCTCTTTAGCAAAGCCAGTTTTGGGCACACACTTTGTTTCTGCCTTCTCACCATTCCTGTAGGGATTACTTGGATCCTGACATTTTGTTCTCATAGACAGGGAATGCTGAATGTTCATCCCCTTTCAAGTAAGTGTTTCAAAGACAGATGGATGTTTCTTATTCTCTCTGTTGTGAATTCATAAAGGCAGGCCAAAACTTACAGAGCTGATTGGGCCCTGCAGGGATTGTTATGTTTTGCATTTTGTATCATTCTCTCTGAAGTCACAGAATCAGGCAGAAATGGAACCCCAGAGATCAGACTGCCAACTCCTGGCCTGAGTGCTGGAGATATCTTTGCCTTCTTGCCCTGAAATTCCTACCTACTCCAGCCTGATCAAGTTTTTCTGAAGTTCAAGATAAGTATTTAAGTTAGGGTAATAATTGGTATTATATCTGTTTCTTATTTGCATTGAAGTCTCCAAGCAGTTTTTTTCCTTTCAGAAATAGCTTGAAGTTTAATAGGTTTCATGTGGATGAGGGACCTGCAAAAAATCTGATTGCAGGAAGAGGATTGTTCCTGGGATTTGATTCTTTGTGTTGAGGAGTAAGAATTACAGCCTTCAGCATTTCTGGAAACCTTGGAAGGTGTAAGTGTTGGCTTAGCTAAAGAGCTGAGTAATTCACTCAGAAAACAGTGAACAGTCTGCAGAGTGGGGTTTTTTTTTCCCCCTCTTCTGAGCTCTGCCAATGTATGTTATGGAAAAATGGCTAAATGAGGAAACTCATGAAAACATTTCCTCAATTCACACCTCCCACTCAACTGACAGTTCAAAAACTGAGTCAGAAGGACTAAGAATTGCTCAAAAGTACTGTTGGAATTTGGCAAGGACTTTGCAGCTAGGATTTTATCTCTAATTTGTAGTAAGATAGCTACTGCTGTCATCAGCTGCCATAAGTTTTGACCAGTGAAAGTCCTTCACTGAACATTAATGGTTCCAATTCAGTTATTTTTTTCTAGTTCCCTTATTTGGATTTTTGACATTGGGAATCCTTTGAGGTTCTGTTTTGGCAGGAGAGTAGCAAACTGCTGTTGTGTTAAATCCAGCTTCCTCTGCTTGCTATGTATTTTATTAGATTGTGCTTAACTGCACTGTCCATGGCTGCAATCATCTAAAGTATTGAAATAGCTGCTCATGGCTGGGACTGGTGCAGTGTGCTGGGTAAAAGCCTGGCTGGACATCCAGTGAGTGGTGCTGACTGGAGTTACATCCAGCTGGGGCTGTCACCAGTGGTGCTTCCCAGGGCCCAGCCCTGTTTAACATCTTTACTGATGATCTGGACAAGGGGATTGAGGGCACTCTCAGCAAGTTCATGAACAACATCAAACTGGGCAGGAGTGTGGATCTGCTGCAGGGCAGGAAGGCTCTGCAGGGGGATCTGGACAGGCTGGATCAAAGGGCTGAGGCCAGCTGTGTGAGGTTCATATGGTGCCCATGAGAATTAGGTATAGTGAGGGCAAGAAAGGGCACCTTGTTCATACAGATTTGGTTATTGTTCTTTTTGGCTTCTTCATTGATAAATCCAAGGTTTGCTGGATTATATTCTTAGAATATCAGACTGGGTGGAAGGGGAGAGCATGAGAAAAATGGTAGTCTCAGAATATATTACTTATTTACATTTCTTTATTTGAATTTTTAAAATTTAGTTACCATTCTGCACAAACAGAACCGCCTCATTGCATGTGCTACAGCTTGACTTGAAACTGTTTCATGGTTGAAATCTGAATTTATTTTCAGCCCAGTTGTGTTAGCCATCTCCAGGATGATTTTAGACTGCAAGTTGCTAAATCATATAAAGGTCTGTGTGTGACTCTCCAATAGGAGTAGGAAAAAAGTAAGTTTTTTTCTAGGGACTTGGTATGTGCAGAAGTATTTTCAGCAGCAAAACTGATACTACTGTACCAGAGCAGGATGAGTTTTGTACTTGTGTTGAAATTTTACTCTGGTCTTTTGTGACTGCTTTCCTTTAAAGTGTAAAATAGAATCTGATCTGTTTGACCATACATGGTTTTTCTTCTTGTTTGGTTAAACAGAACTGGCATAACATAAGTGTGGAATTTTAATTCTAAACTCGCTATAACTTAGTTTTGATTTGAGCAACCCCTTACCCTATATTACACTTTTATGTCTTGTTTTTGAGAAAGGAATGACCACAAAAATAGAGTGGCTCTAAACCCACTGGAACATCCAGTACTTATGTGCAAATTTTAATAAGTCATTCAAGAAAAACCCTACCTCTGAGGTGAGTATTTAATATACTTTAGAAGGCTATGTGTTGCAGTAGACTGTAGTGGCATGACTGGTGTTACTAAGTGCATCTGTTTTGCTCACAAACAGATACAAATACAAATTATTTTTGTTGTTGACATTAATATTTATGTTTCAGGGTCTGCATATGTAATAGGAATTCTGCTGGAAAATGAAGTCTGTTCCAGGCTGCTTATTATACATATGAAGCTCTGTACCCGTTGTTTTATTCCAGTTATTTTAAAAATAGAAATCAAACAGATTTCTTTTTCCCCTAATATGCATATTGGATCTGATACAAGGACTTTTAGACTGCAGACAACTGAAGAACATAAAACACCTTCTATTTCATTATTTTAACTTGAAAACTTAAGTGCCTTGCTTCTTTACAAAAGCAATCCCTCAAGGATGTATAGGCAGTGCTGCGAGGTGAACATTTAATCTAGATGTTTCTAAAGTGCTCTAAGAAAGCCATCAGCTCTTGTTGAGCAGTTTTTGCATGTCTTTCTTTTCTTTCTGTCAAACCAAAAAGTCTTCTAGTTATCTCAGCAGGAGAGTGCTATCTACAAGGGCTACAGGAAAACAATATGCATTTTCTTGAGTTTACTCAATCTACAGTACCTCGAAATATCAGCACATTACAGCAGAAATGTAGCACAGGAGGTGTTTATGAATCTGGTATAGGTAAGGATTTTACCTTTCCTTTAAGTCACCAAAAGAGGTAGATGCTTTCTTTTTTTCTTTTCATGTGTAGGGAACATTCAGGTACACAACATTTTTTGATTTGTTTTTGTCCGGATTTCCAATCTATACCCAAGGCACCCAAATTCTCCAGCTGCATAAACCAATGCTTGACTTTCTCTGAATGCCCCTCTTGCCTTTAGTGACCCAGGCTCAAATCCAGTAAGTACTTGGAGGCTAATGAACTTGGGTGATGTCTTTGTGTAGTGCTTTTGGTTTGCCAATTTCAGATTTAGGATCAGGTCAGATAGGATTAGGAGAAAGGTTTTTGTGTCTCTGGAGCTCACACTTGGCTGTGTCTGCTGCTGTCCAACGTGCTGCAAATGCTTGACTCAGCAGCCAGCAGGGCTGTGCTCTGCAGCTGCCAGCCCTGATCCATCCTGTCTCTGCAGAGCTGCCTGAGGTGTCGTTTCGCTGGTCTCAGTTGCATCAAGTCGTGTTGCCTGCACATTGCTGCTGAGATTTTGGGTGTGGGAGATCCTGGAACAGACCTGGCATTTCTGTGCCTTGGAAATAATGGAGGAGGGTCTGGCAGCCACCAGCTGGAAGAGCCAGGAGCAGCAGCCAGAGCTCTGTGCCATGTTTTGGTTAGCTGGGAGTAGGTGAAGGAAGAAAACTCAGCAGCTGCGAGGATAAGTCTGACAGCTCCTTCTTCCTGTTTCATCCTTTCTGGCTACAGATGTCGGATTTGTCGAGGAAGTTGCAGTTTGGGAGAGATTCACTGGTTATGGATGCAGCCTCTGGGTGGACTTGGAGAAACTCAAACTCCAGCTCTAGGCAGCTCTTATGTCAGCTGGGCACCCAGCAGCTGCAGTTTAACTGTGTGAGGGAAAGAAAGGAACTGAAAGAAAATCTGTAAGAATGAATAGTTACCAATGCAAGGCTGGAAAAAGAAGGTTTATCCAAGCACATTCTGGCTGATAGTGCTGGTTTGTTACCACAGGTCCAGCTCTAATGGAGGCAGTAGTTCAGCATTTCGTGTTCAGCTCATTTGGCCAGTAGATTGAGTCAGTTTGATGCCTTTGTTTATGTGGTACTGCAAAAAGCATGTAGGCAGCAAGGGTGTGTAGGAAACTCATGCCCTCCAAATCCTGGAAATACTGATAAAGTTGTAACCTTGCCCAAACACATCAGAATCCTCAAATTTTAATTCATCTGCCACGGAGTTTTGATCAAATGCAGAAGTTAGCATGCACTTCTTAGTGGCAGTAACCATGCTGTGTGAAAAGGGATTGTCAAAATACATATTATATACCAGGGCATGAGCTGTTCTGGCAGAAGGAATCCTGTTAGCATCATATGAATATATCCTTAGTGTAGCCCATGTTAATGCTTTTTAGGTCTGGCAGAAAGGGCTGCATGCTTCAAAAGCACCATCATGTAGCATCATAAGACTGCCACCAACAGCATTTCATTAGTAGGGAAGTGGCAAATACGTCTTGCTTGAATTTCATGTCAGGATGAAACATTACAGGTAAAACTGACAGATAATAAATTCCTAGTAGGCAGGTTTATGGGGGAAAATTCCCAAGCAAGTTTCTGTTCAGGAAGAGACTGCATGGAAAATTGGCTTCATTTAAGAATTGTTTCTTGATCATTACAAATGCAAAAATCCCTCCTGTGTCTGCCCTTAGCTCTGCTAGCAGAATGAGAAGGAAGGAAATTCCCCCAGCTAATAAATGACACATAGCTGTTAGACATCACACTTAGTTTTATGTCTGTTTACACATCTGTCAAGGAGTTGCTTAAACACACTTTTTAGTGAGATCATGTTATTTTAAAGTCCTGTCTGGTTGAGTTTGAAGTCTGGTAGAGCTCGGGTATCTGTTACCCAGAGCAGTTAACACAAATAGATTGTTACACCTGGAATGTCATGGTTGGAGGATTGCAGAGCATCTCTGGGGCATTCCCATATTACTCTCCATGTAACATTCCAGGTTTTTTAGAGAAATCTCCAAATTTCGGGTTTTTTTCCTTTCCTCTTCTATGTATTTCTCATATGCTGAAAACCTACTGAGGATAATTAGCAAATAAACCCCTGAAAAAATATCTAATTACTGGGAAATTGGAGTCATGCAGCTTGGCTCTAGAGTTGAAAGGAACCTGTGTGTCTGTGTGCACAGTGGCCCTGTGTTCTTTCCTTAAAGGATTTCAAGGAAGTAAAGTGATAGGTTGGAAAGGCTCTAAGTCTTTTCAGAATTAACCTAAAATCTATTAAAATAATGAAAGTGTTACATATAAGCATTTGGGTAATCTTAGCCAATTTAAAGGAGGTATTGGACAGGGGGGAAATTGCTAATTTCTGTGTGGTAGTTTACAGAATCAGGACTTCCACTTGATATTTATTGGTGATATCCATCAGGATCCTTTCTTTAATGCTTATTATGACTAAATGACTTTCTTTTGGCCATCATGTTTAAGAGCAGCAAATTTTGCACCATCTCATGTGCCAAAAATTGCTATGCTCATAAGCTTGATATTTTCTATCAAATTACCTTAATCAGAGGAAAAGATGATATTATGTTTCAAGATTGTATTAGTTTGCTTAATAAAAATCTCTATTTCAGTGTGTTCATATAGATTAAAGAGTCCTGGGAGAGCAAACTGAAATCTGCAGCTCCAGCCCTGCACGTTTCCTTTTGTGGTGGCTGCGGGTTTTCAAATGCAAACGAGAGAATCCTCATTAGATGGAACCTGGCCGTGTCAAACCCGGGTTTAGAGCAGCCCCTTGGCCTTTTGCCCTCCATCCAAACCTGACCCTGGCACAGGCTGGGGCAGCAGGCAAGGCTGGAGCTGATGCAGGGGCACATCCTCGCTGTTCCAGAAGGAGCAAGTGTTGATTGAACACATTTGCAGAGCATCCCTTGAGCCCCGGGGCTCTGTTCACAGCACTTGCCTTTGCTCTGGAGGGAGCTGATTAACTCCATTTAAATGCTGCAGCAGCCACCAAAAGTGGGCCTGAAAGGAAAATGAGAAGATGAAATATCTATCTGCCTATCTATAAATAAAATGTAGGGAATGATTAAAGACGAGTCTGACCTTATTTAATGCATTCCCTTATAGGTCTTTACAACATTGCTGTGTATTTGCCAACAAAAATACCCTGCTCCCCAGTGTCATCTGATTCTGCAATATATGTATAGAAGCAATCAAAAGTATAAATATGTGTTATCAGAGTAGAAGCTCCTGCATGGAGCTCCCTGCATGGAAAAGAGGGGACAGGATAGAACGCTCACATAAGAGGCTAGTTTCTTTTGGGAGTGGTTTTACATTATAATACCTATGTGAATGTCTTCATAGGCCTTTGCAGTGAAAAACTGATTTTTTTAAAGGGCTGGCTGTTCTTTTTCTCCTTGTTTGCATATCTGTTCTTAAATTATTTTAGTCAAGTAGAAAACTAGAACAATTTATTTAATTTCTAGTTTTCCCAAATATTTTTATGAATGTAGAATTAAAAATAATGGAATCGCTGTTACACGTTTACAAGTACGTGCTTTGAAACTCACCTAGAGACAGATGGGAGTGTTATTATCCTAAAAAAACTGTTCAATGTTTATGATTAATATCCAAAAGGAATTTAAAACAAAGATCCAAACCTGTTAATTGGAAATTTCCACAAAATATTCACTTTGAAATATTGAGAAATTTGAAAAAAATTGACACACCTCAAAAAATATTTGACACACCTTAAGTTTCTTAGTTGTAAATAAGTTATTGTGAAAGTCTTGCTTTCTGATAGACCTGAATTTTTCAGGACGGAAAATCAGTTGAAACTGCTTGTGTGTGCTCAAGACAGAGAACTCCTTACTATGCTGCTTCTCATAAAAAAAAAAATTAACATTTTTTCTGGTTTGCGCTGTTGAAATTCTTCAATGTTCAGTGAATAGCAGTATGACTGATCTGTGTAATATTTCTTCCTCTAATAAAACCAAGAGGAATCCTGCCCCCATTCCACAAACAATAGCTGCATGAGATATATTCAAGATTTATGTTCATTTATACAATATTTAAAGTGAGAGCGCTTCCCAGCATGGGGAGATGTCATTGTTGTCATGGCAACAGATGAAGATGTGGCAGGATGGATGAAGCAGGTCTCAGCACTGCCCAAGCTGGAGCCAAACCTCACCTGTGGCTTTGAGCCTCTCACCTCAGGAGCTGAACTGTGCTGCTCTCACTGTGGGAGGTGGCAAAACGAGTAGCTGGCCTTGGGGGCTGAGTTGGAAGAGGTTTTTTAAGCCTCCACACAATTCCCCTTGTTTTCCCCCATTTTCTGCTGGTGACACAGGGCTGAGCAGGGATCTGCTGGTGATGGGTGCTGACAAGTGTGACTGTTCCTGTCTTTGGTGGGTTAGGCCAGCTCTGCTTCCTCCATTCTGCGTTTCCACAAATGTCACAAGTGCCATTTCTGTCAGCTGGGTTTGGTTTACCTTCCCTCCTCCCAGTCCACGTGTGATTGTGCCTACACACACATGGAAAGCACATGGAAGCATTTGTTTAGCACCTTTCCTGAGCTGCACTGGCCTTTTCTTCGGTTGGAAGATGTAAACAAGTGGCTAGTTTGCATTTGATGATTCCATGTGAATTCTGCTTTGTGCTTCCTTACAGCTTCTCAGATCCTCAGTATCACCTAGGGGCTGAGGGAGGGGTTTTGGCCAGTATTTTTTACTGTTTTTCAGTGTTTGAGCAGTTTTAGGGATGGTGCTTGTTCTGCAGTAGTTGCAAAAGAAACCAAAGGTGAAATAAGAATAGATATCTGTGTAATTTTCATGTTCTGATAATGGAGTTATGTGTTACAAGAAATACATTGCGCTAAAATCTATTACAAAGAGGACCTGTATCTTTAAACTAACATCAAGGTATATCATTAATTGACCAAACTCTAGGAAATGACCTCATCTCTGCAGGACTTGCTGTGCAGACACTCCTCTGTCTTGTAATGTTTACAATAATCTGTACAAACCTGTGTAATGACATTATACAGGTTTTCCTTTGATGCTGGTTCTAGATATTTTTATTCACACAATATTTGGCTGTAAAATAAAAGGCGAGTTACAAATTGTTCTGCAAGTTACATTAGGGTTTCTTTAAGAAAGAAATTATATTTTCATTATCCTTGTTGTGATAGACTTTTACATGAATCCTTATGCAGATCTTTGGAAGTTTAAGGATGAACCAGTACCTTACTGATGTGCTTTATTTTAACAGTTGTTTTGCCTATGGATCAGAACTTTCTCAGAGAGTTAATTTTATAAGGAAAATGTTCTTGGTATGGAACTGAACAAATTTAAAGTGATGCTGAGAGGAAACAGATGCTGTACATCCATTTCAGGTCAGCTGCCAGAGATTTAAAAAAAAATTAACACCAGCAGATTTTTTTACTTTTCTGAGAGTTTGTCTGAACATCACAGACTGTTAAAGGCCAAGCCTCTGATTATTGTCAGATCTAAATTTGCAAATAATCAAAGTGACTGTAATTAACCTTTTCTTAAGGTGTAAGAATCTGAATCTGGTTATTGCTGGATGCCAATTCAGACTTCTGTCTAAATCTGCCAGTCTAGCTGTATCAATAAATGATAAAGACTGTGTGCTTTAGATTGGTGGAAACTGAATTGTATAGGGAAACTAGACTGGCACAAACAGCCAATTTGAATCAATGTTAAATGTCCAATTTTACTGAGTATTTATAAAATTGTTTCCATTGGTTTATGCATATAATCTTTGAGCTGTCTCAATGAACTTTTCTTTCTGACACTGCTCTCCATGGTACCTGTCATGAAATTAATCATCTGGCCTGTGCTCAGTACTGCAGTTCTCAAATGCCAACACATGTTTTTACAATTTCTTTCACTGTAGAATAGAAAAATTCATTGATTCCATTTGCATCAGTATAAAGCTGCAGACTTTTAATCCTGAGTTTGTTAAAGAACATCAAAGATATGGATCAAATAATCACTGTTTCTTCTTGTACCATGACATGAAATAATAGCAGAAACAATTGAGAGAATAATTTGTATTAATGTACAGCATGAGCAAAGATAATTCCCAATTTTATTTAAATTTCTTGCCATCATATTTACTTAATAACTCCTGATAAACATCTTTTATTCCTTTATTGTATTTGCTTTTGAGTAAATGCTTTGTTTGCAGTAAAAGCAACAACTGGTCAAAAGCCATTACCCAGTTCTTAAGGAAGTGGCTTATTTTGGACTCTACTTCATCAGTATCACACCACAACAAGTCATTATCTACTGGGACTCTGATATTGAAAATATTTCCAATTAAATTAGTGTTAATGAAAGTGTTCTGCAAATGCATATGAGTCAGTGATTATCAGATCTCTGCTCAGATAACCAGTGAGGTCCCAGCTGTGGGCTGGTGCTGTGCCACTGTGAGATGAGATCTGAGCCACCCCAGCCCAGGGGAGCCAGCCTTGGGCAGTGTGGGTGCCAGCCAGAGTCATGGGGAGGAGGTATCTGAGCTACTAATGGGCAAGATTAATTAAAAATAATTATAATTGTACAAGAACAGGAGAGCACAGGTAATTTTCCTTCTAGGCTGGAGGTTGGAGGAATATTAAAAGCCATGCCAGTGAGTTTGCTCATAATTCCCACTGTAAAGTTTGTAACCTGTTGATTTTGTTAAAGCCCAACTCTAACAGTGAAATCAGGTAGGAATCAGTGTTGGCTTTAACACACAGCTGCCAGGTAGGGATCTGTCATTTTGTTCCTGTTATGACAAAAGCAATGCCAAAGAAGTCTTTTATACAAAAGAGGGATGCTTTTGCTGTGCATTCCTGGGAAGATCATGCATGTGAAGGAAAAAAATGAAAAGTAAATAGATGGAATCTTTAGAGTATGATTTAGTCTTTTGATCCTTTCCTCCTCTGAATTTTCCTTGTTGTGGCTGGGATCCATCAATCCACCATCAAGACTTTGATTGCATCAGTTTGGAATGTGGAAAGTGAGCTGTCATTCCAAGAGCTCATTTGTGTACCAGAGTTTTGGATGACATAGCTGGGGGAGTTGTGCCCCAAGATCCCTCCTGGACAGTTTGTGCAATCTTGTGGCTGAAAACTCAAAATACAGTGCAGTGCTAAATGCCACAGAATGGGCTTGCAGTGATTAGTGCCTAGTGACTGATCCTGAACCATGGCTCTTTGTTTTTTGTCATTTATTTATAAGAAATGCACATGAGGCCAGAAATAAATAATTATTTTATTTGAAATGATGAGCCTATAGGTATAAGCATATTATAAAGATTGCTTTCTGTGTCATGAGGGCTTTCTTACACATGGGAGATTGCAAATCCATTTTAAAAACATAATTAGAACTACGTGTGTGCACTGTGTATGTTCAGAGTGTTCACCTCCTTTCCTGTACCAGGATAAATTCTTGCTGCAGAAGAACTTTCAGAATTGTTCTTAAGCCCTTTCAAGACTTTATGTGAGAACTGTGACTAATCTCATGGCTTCCATCTGGAGCAGCTGTGTCATTCCTACTTCCTACCCCAGAGGAGTCTCAGCTTTAGCTCTGAATTAATTTTTTTCTCTCTGGAGATTCCTTTCAATTGCCTTTATTTTATGTTTTGAAATAATGAAGTAGTATATGGCAGCATATTTTTTAACAGATAGTATGCAGAAGGAAGAAATCAGGATGCTTAAGAAGCTGTTAAAATTCTCATTTGAAGAAAGGATATTATCTTTCAGCATTTCAAATCTATATTTAAAAAATCCTGTTTTCATCTGTAAGTATTCTTTTATCCAGCACTATCATTAATCAAGCTATCTCAATTTCCATGGAAATTTTTAGACTTTACTACACACTGTTCAAAATGGGAAATTTCAGGTGAGTGTTACAAACACAGACAGTTGCATGAAGATAAGATAATCAAGTAGTATAAATAAACAAACATATGTGAGGAACTTGGTGTAAATTTGCACAGTCTGAGACTCTGGACTCGTACCTGCTATGTGTGCAATCCAGTTACCATGAAATACACAGGGAGGTGAATTCAGAGTACTCTGGAACTCACTGTAATTCTCTTTGCATGCATGACAAAAAGTAACCTGTTCTTTCTGCCTTCCAAAAGTAAGCTGCTATTAACAAAATAAGATAAACTACTTTTTTTGAAGGTTGCAATAGTATCTCCTGAGTCAATGTGCTTGGGGATAGAGGGAAAATATTTGTTAGACTCTTCCATAACAAGGCTACAAAGATAACTAACTCGTGTGCTTGCACACATTAACTTCAAATCATTTACATTCATTTTCCACTGCTGATTTTTTTTATTCTTGATTTTTCTCTTGAAGTGGCTGAATGAACTTGCTGCAGTGTCTTTTGTGCTGCTGCAGAGCAGACTTAGCTTGGTCTTATGGCCCTGACCACCAGGCAGCTGGAAGGATGAGTAAGAGCAGCCCAGGGAGAGCCATACAATGACTTGTAAGCTTAGAGGGATGTCTCACCTGTGGGGGAGGACACCAAGAGCAGTGGCTGAGCTCACAGAGAGCTGTCAGTGAGTATGAAATACCTGTTTTGGCTGGGAAGGCTTTGCAGAAGAAGCAGGGCAGGGAGATCACGGCTGGGATCGCTCACCGGGGTTTGCGGCGTTCGGGGGCTCGGGCTGGGGCTGCAGGGACCATCCGGCCAGGGAGGTTTGAAACCTCACCTTGCAAGGAAGGAAAACACCAAAGTGGCCAAGTGGGAATGGTGAGCAAGACATCTTTGCTCAATCTGCAGTGCTGCAGCGGTGTTACAACCTCAGGCATCACAAAACCCACCTCTTCTAAATTAATCTCAGCTTCAAGGGTCAGGATTGGTGACTGCAAATCCAGACCACTGGATTTTCTGTAAATGCCAGTCCAGCATTCTGGTGTTAGTAATTCTAGGTTTCTTGCTTTGTTAAACCAGCAAGTATTTTCAACATGATTTAGAAATGAAAAAAACCCAACCAAAACTCATCATTACTGAGATGGGGAGCCAGAGAATGAGTAGATACTGGCTGATCTCTAAAAGGAGAGCAAATAACAATCTAAGAATGATAAAAGTGTGTGTGTGTGTGTGTCCATGTCTGTGTGTTTGGGGTTTTTTGCTTTTAATAATCTGGAAAAATGTTTAAAAAAATATAGTGTTGCCAAAAATCCATTACATCCATTTTCAGAAGGCCAACTGCAGAAATATTGAAATTGGATTTCCAGAGACTATGCTTATCATTGCAGAAAAATTAAGGCAGGATATTTTGGATGATTCCATGGATTGTTGGTGCATAGTGCTTAGTGCCTTCCACTAAAAAGTCATTAGGACTCCAAGTGAAGTGCATATCAACTCTGCTTTAAACATTCCCTGTATACTGATAAATAACATTTTCATCTTAGTTTTGAAGGCTGCATAGCAGGAAAGAAAAGCAAAAAGATCAACAGCAGAAATTCTTTGTATGTTAAAAAAATACATGTATGCTGCTTGACATAACAGGTTTTATCCTGGGAATATGTTTGTGAGGCTTTTCAAGAGCTTGCCCTTTGGAGTTGTGCATGGAACAGAAAAAATAATTGATGTAGTTTAAGTTTTATTGACATGATTACACGTGGTAAATAGTGATGTACAACCTTGTAATATCCCTCTGTCTTATCATCACATTTTTTATGATATTATCTGGACTGTTTTCTGTCCAAATAAATTAAGCTCATCTCATCAGAGTGGTTTGCAAGTCTTCTGTTACTTTGATCAGAATTAGCAGAAGACGTGTCAAGCCAATTACTCTGAAATTGGGCAGATGCAGAGCAGTGTGGGATGTCAATCACTTAGTGGGTTTTCTTTTAGTTTTACAACTCTGGCTCTGTCAGGGAATCTCTTCCCAGTCTTTGAATTGCTGGATATGATTTCCTATTGCTGCCTCTTGTCAAGACCCTGCAATTGGAAGAAAACCGTAAGAGTTGTAAAATGTTGCAGGATGCTTTATTTAGAATTTCTGCATTTAAAAGCTACTAACAGGATTGTTTAATCAAACACAGAACAAAGGAAATTTGCTAGTAAGGCTCATATTTCATTTTAATTTTTGTTTAATGACTTGGAGCTCACAGCTGACATGATACATTGGGTTTGCTCTTGGGCTCTAGACCAAGCCTGAGTGCAGAGCGATTTTATGTGTGCTGTGTGTCTGTGGCATCCTCGCTGTCAGAGCATCCCCATGCTGCAGCCCTGAAGCGGGATTGATGACAGGGTTCTTTATTGCAGCCCTTAGCAATAGATTGTTGAGATTAACACATTGTCTGAGCAAAAGATTTGTCTGAAGGGCCTGCAATTCCTCCCTACAGTTACATTCAACAGAGAACCAGCAGACAGTTCCTTCTCTCCCCAGAAGGTTTGTTTATATTTCAGCTTAGAAAGAGAAAAGATTGCACAGAGGATTTATTTTTTCTGTTTTTCTTTTTGACTTTTGATCTGTTTAGAAGAATTGTTTCTGTTCGGAACTTGACCGTTTAATTAAATTTGTGCAGGAAGGGTGAATTTTCATTTCTTGGTGGTTTTTATTAAAGGAGCATTAGTAATCCACTTCAGGTTTGAATATTTCCTGGCATTCCAGCAGCTGTACAAGAAGTAGAGCCAGGGTCTGCTATCTTTCAGTTGGTGAGCTGAAATCAATCCATTTTACTTGAATTACCTGGACTATTTCAGTGCTTTGTGCAAATAACATAATTTTCCCTATCAGAGGTGGAAATGTTAGTGTAATGTTACTTTGATCATGACCCATGATGAAATATATGGAAATAGGTGATAATATCTGCCATTTGGTTTAACTGAATGAAAAAGGCAACATTTTCAGTCATGTCTTTATTTCAGGTTACCTGACCATAGAAATGAGTTCTTAGTGTGACAATCTGAGTGATAAACTGCCACAGATTATCTGACAATACAGTAAATGGAAATAAATATTGATAGGACAGTACTGAGATTAAATTATGAATAAACTAGTTTATTCAGAGTGCCCATTGTTGTTTTGGCATTTTGAAGGTTTATTAGCAAAATGGACCAGTTAAATTTCTTATAATTGTGAGAGTTTTCCCATGTTGCCCAGTGTTCCAAAATATCTGCTACTTTATTCCAATATAATCCTTCCAGGTGTGAATTTTGGTGCTTTGTCAAATGTACCTCCTAAAGAAATTCTTGAACATACTCACCAGTAAAGGGATAGCAATTGACTTTGCATTTTTAAGACTCCAGATTCTTAGTGTGGGAACACCTCTGTGAGAGTTTTTCTCATTTATGATGTTAAGTGGCAGGAATCTCACTTGTTAAAACTGAAGATTAAATAGAAGGAATTAACAGGGTATGGAACATTTGTGAAGAAGTATGTAGAGGTTTCCTTAGCATGGTGTGCTGTGTGCTTAAGTTCTGAAAACAGGTCCTCAGGCTCCTACATACTAAATTGGGCTGGAGAGGTCTGGGCAGATGTCCTTTCCCACAGCCAGTTGAGGTATCTACATTTTTTCACATCAAAAAACAAGTTTAAATTGGAGTTCTGTTCAGACATGTACGTAAAACCAGGTTTTAAAGTTTCTCCCATAAGTCACTGAGCTGTCTGGGATGGTGCACTCCTAATCTCCCTTTATAAAAGGAAAATCTCTAAGATTGTGCTGGATTCTGGCAGCCTGCTTAATTGTACTTGGCAGCTTGTTTTGGCTCTGGAGCTGCTCACCAGCCTTCTAATTAAATAGGGGTGCCCTGATATGTGTCTTGTCTCTGAAATCGATAGGGATGATGAAAAGGGCTGTGAAGGCAACTAATTATCTTTCAACATCCAATGCTTTTCAGTTTGGATCTTCCCTGGTTTTCATATTTCCAAGTTCATTAAAATGCTCAGAGAACAAACATTTTGTATGAGATGAGAAGTCATGAATGTGAATTTCTTCTGGCCTTGTGCTCACACACCTTGTTCCATTCTTGGCATGTTCAGGAGAGCCATGCATAGAGAAATGAATATAAATATATTTTTATATAATTTAAATCTCCAGCTTTGGTTTTGGTCAGGTGGGCATGGGCTCCAAGGGGAGCAGCCTTAGGGCTCTACATCCCAAATGCAGACGTGAGGAGAATTTATTCTATTTCTGTTTATCTTCCTCAAGAACAGCTTTGCAAGGCAACCACCTCTGAGTTAAGGGAGGAACCAGACAAGAACATCAAGGAAAATGCCAAGCAAATATCTTCTTTTACCTTCCTTAAAAAATGGAACACAGATAGGTAGTTATACTAGAAGTGATTTTTTAAAAAAGTTTCAGGCTGCCTCTGTGTTCTCAGATACCCGAGTTTGAATGTAATTTTTAATAGCTCTTTCTTGTAATTTTTTGGGGTGTATTCATTATTTGGTGTCCAGCTGACAGTTTTGTATGGACTCATTTTTCTCAGTTCCAAATTCAGAACTTTTCAAAGGGTGGGTAAAATGAGGGATGCTTAAAATAGTCACCTTTGCATTCATGGCTCCCACTGCATTTGTGTTCTAGAGGTTTCAGCAGGACAAAACCAAGCTTTGAAACCTGTCAGTGGGGTGCACAAGTCACATCAGTTTCAGTAATTATAATTACATTATACTAATGCAAGTTAAGGAACAAGGCAAAATCATTTTCAAAATGAATATTTTTTTCAGCACTTGATACACTTCTGAAGTCGTGCTGTATTTCTCCATAGAAGGAAACCTGCTTTGATTTTCAGAAGTCTGTTCAAATACTTTTAGTATAAAAATAGTCTCTCACAACTGTTGAGCTGTGGGAATGCCATAAAGCTCCTCCAGATCGTTTCTAATTGGGGTAATTTTCCATGGGTAAAGTTTGCAGATCTAAAAGTGAAGGCTTTGACAATGTGAAATAGAAAAGGCAGGTCAGAGCAGGACACAGTTTATTAGAATAGATGAGATACTGATGGTGCCTGCTGTCACTTTTTGCAGAATTTCTCCATCCTTTTGTAGGATAAAATGATTTTCCTTGTGTGCAACCCCCTGGACTGTGGAAGTACTTGCACCCTGTTTTAGGGATAAGAATCCTAGGGAAGGAAATGTGGAAGGGTTGGCAGTAGGGTGTACCAGCCACCTGCATCTACCTGGCTTTTCACACAGTTACACTCTCTCTTCAGAGTCCAGTCCTTCTGGATTATTAAACTTATTCTGCATCCCTGATCTTCAAATATCTCCTGTGGTCCCTTATCCAATCCTCTGAAATTGGAAGACTTTTTATTTTTATTTTTATTTTTATTTTTATTTTTATTTTTATTTTTATTTTTATTTTTATTTTTATTTTTATTTTTATTCGTATGTAATAGTAAATATAATTTCATGTCTATAATGACCTCAAACCCCATGACTTCCTCCACACACGGACGGAAAGGAAAAGTGAAAATCCATAAAATAAAATAGATTCTAATTTGTTTGGAAAACTTTTCATGGTAAATACAAGCTGTTGCAATGCATTTATTCATATGATGAGCTGCTTAAAATTTTATTGAAATTCTAGGGAAAATAAAAGGACTTTGATTAAAAAATTTGTATATTCACCTGGAACTTCAGTGGAAATTTTCCTGTCTGACAATTTTCTATTTGTTCGTAAGTTGCAAATTCATCTGTGTTGTATCAAGGATTGTAGCTACTAAAAAAAGAGTTCTCACAGTTAATGTGGAAAAGTGAGAATTGAGCCAGTGCCTTTGTGGACTGGTTTTAAATGCTTACCATGGCTAAAATGTGTTTATTTTCTCTACATTTAAAGGCTGCTGGGAAGAGTCATACTGGAGCGATTGTAAACCATAGACAGGGTCTTTTTTCTTATTTAAGAAGTGTATTTAAGCTACAGGATAGGTGTAATACTTCTAGAATATAGATATACTTCTAGAATATGATACAAGACAAAGCTAACTAAATTCTCTCTTGATCTACACTCTCCAAGTTGCACTACTCTCAGCCAATTTATATGGAGCACAGGTTAGATTGCAGTGTGATTCCAGGTATTAAAACTGGATTGTGTCTGTCTGTTTGTCTGCTGCTCTGAGGATACTTTATTATTTTTTTTTTAACAGCAACACTGATTTGTTTTAATGCTCTTGATTTCTTTAATACCCCCACTTGTTCACAGTCAAGTTTGAAATAGTAGCGTGAAAATAGAGAGCAAAAATAAATAAAAAATACCATGAATCTGGAACTTTGGCACTTGGACATTTCTGATATATTTTTTTCTACTTTAAACCTGGCCAACTTCAAATTGAGCATCTTTTTAAAATGAAACCAGTGGGCTTCTTTACAGGAATGGAGACAAATAACCCTGTCAGAGGCAGGGGATTCAGTTCTCACTGGTTATGCTCTTTTAAGTGTGCTGTGCTTCTAAATAAAAGTTATTAACAATATTTTTTTCTTGCAGGCACCAATACACAGCCAATAGCACAGCCAATTATATTCATACTTTTATTGTTGGCTGTGCTGCAGTTAGCCTGAATCCTTGCATATAAATTCTTTGTTAATACATCTGAGCTTTTGTACAATATCTGTCTTTAATTATCTTTTTGAAAGGATCTCTTCATCTTTCTAATGTGACCACAGGACAGGAACTTACCAGAACCTGAGAATAATGGCAGTGTTTCATCTCTTTGATTAACAATTCAAAACCTTCAATGACTGGTAAAAATGTTTAATCAGCGTCCTAGCTGTTACAGGTTCAAGGATATATTTATAAAACATGAGTTGGTTGAATTCCTCTGAAGATTCCAGATTCCCTTTAGGTCAGATAAGGGTCTTCACCTCAGTGTCCTGGTTTATTCTGTTAATTTCGTTTTAAATCAACTGGTCAGACTCCCAAAACTGTTTTTTTCTTTTTTTTTTTTCTTTTGTGCCGAGTAGAACCTCAATGCTTCTCTTGCCTGCAGTCAGTGAGACAAAAACTGGGAGAAATTTTGTGTTCAGAGTCTCCCAGGTCATTAAATCTAGATAGCCCTTGTCTGGAAACAGCAAGTTACAAATCTTGGCCAGAGGGCTTTAGAAACAGCTGTTCAGTGTTTCTGATATCACCCAACATTTGTGGTAATTTTTTGGCTTTTTTATCCAAGGTACCACTCCTTCCTTGTCCCAGTTCAGGCTCCAAGAGCTTCCTTTGGTTTTGGAAGCTGACTCCAGGCTTGAAATTACAAAGCTTGTGGATTGTAGGCATAAACTGCAAAAACCTCCCTGGTAAATGTTCAGTTACAAGGATTTGCAACATTCTAGGCCATTTCAGTTGTTATATTTGGAGTTGGGGCATCAATAATACATAGTTTCATTAAAAGACAATGTGCTTTAATGTCATTGCAGTGAGTTATTTTGGGCATTTCAAGTGACCCCATTTGAAATACAACAGCTGAAAGTATGCACCTGTATATTCAGTTGCAGAGAGTTTGCACCACATATCTAGCTGGTTTTTTATAGACCTAAAAGTTTCATTATTTCTATTCTGAAATGCCAACATATGCATTTAGTATCCTGATAAAGCTCAACTGGAGCTGTAGCATATGGGCCCTCCTTTAGCTCCGGCCCCCTGGAAAGCCAAAACTAAACAAAAAGACCAAGTCCTCCTTTGCTCTGATTTATTTGTGTTCCCTTTTTTTTGAGATGATCTTGTTTGGAAACAGAAGGTTGGCACCTGAGAGAGGAAGCACGGGCGTGTGTGAAGCAGTGGGATGCCAGACAGGAGGGATGCTGCTCTCTCCTGTGCTTTGCAGAGCACTTGCACATGCTGGAATATTGCTGGAATATTGCTCCTGAGCAGCTCTGGAAATTGCTGCTAGCTCTGCCTGATGGGAGTTGCCTGATTTCTGCCTTTACAAGCAGCTTCCCCTCAAGAAATGGTTCCTGGTGTTCATCTCCAGCAATGCTGGGAAAGAGTGCCACAGAAAATGGAGAGCTCTGTATAGCTGGCTGGCCATTTATTAGTGCTCTACTCACTGAAGAGTGGCAGGGAAAGCTTGCTGGAGGTAGAAGATATTTCAGTAGCTGCTAAAAGATATCCCAGACATTATTTTTTTCTTTTTCTGAAATCAGGGACAGATTTACTGTCAGTGTCTGTGTGTTTCTGTCATTCAGGGGCTTTATTTATACCAGGATTCTTTATATCACTGCTGTGCTCAGTTTGCTGTGTGATGCAGCTCTTGGGTCACTGTGCTCTCCAGGAGGGTAATGTTTCCATCACTTGAAAAGATGTCCCTTGTTTGCTGTAGTAGCATTATTTCACAGTTCAGGATTGGGCACTCCTGTGAGTTTGCCCAGTCTGGCCCATTTGTGGGACATGCCAGGGGAGGCCTGGCTGCTCTTTTGGTGGCAAAAGGGGAGGTGAAAACAAATCAAACAGAAGGGAATCTGCAGCCTAAGTGAGGTTTAGGACTGTTTTGCCATTCTTGCTTCTCTGCTGCTATTGCTGAGCACCATGGTGTAATGGATAATCAGTTTCAAATGGAATCAAAAAACATGTAAGTAAAGGGAGTTAGGGGAGAACTGGCATGTCTTTCCAAGAACCACAAAAACAGGTGTTAAAAACTTCTATCATTGAAACATTGAAAAATGAACCACTTAATACAGAAAATACTGAAATCAGCAATAATAATAGTAATAAATAATAAAAAATCTGCTATCATCTGAACAAACTGGAAAGAACTGTTTTGATTAAACTCAAGGGAAAACCTTTGAACAAAGTCCTGAAACTTTCTTCTTCTCTAATAATAATAAATGAGGAATACATTCAACTTATATAGGCTGTAGTATCTCACTGCAGAAAATGCAGTTATGGAAGTTTGCAGCTACTAAAGATTTGACCACTGTCAAACAAACAAGCAAAATAATTAACTGCATAATAGACAAGGAGAGACAATTATTCCTGGAAGGTTTTACTACTGCCAACAGTAAAATTTGTTACCTCGATGAATCTGCAAAGATCTTTTTCAGGATACCTTGAGGATTTTTTGTGGTTTCTTGGCCTGAGAGTGCTGCCCCAGGCATGGCAGAGCTGGATGGTTGATGTCTGGCTCTAGAGCCTCGTTCAGTCCCAGAGCTGAGCTTCCCCAAGGACTGAAATCTCCCAGGACTCTCCTGCAGCTCATTCTGCACAGCGTTGCTGTGACACCTTCCAGGCCAGTGGGAAAATGAACCCTCTTGGGGACTTCTTTACAATTGGTGGTGAATTCTAATGAGATGGAGATCCAGGTTTGATGTGCATGAAGTTTAGGCTTCACTTGGTAGATGCATCACAGTCTAATGGTGCTGAGCAGAAATGAGAGCCTTTACCTTGTTGATGCAATATAAACTGAGAAAATCAGCCAAAGATTTTGGATAGATAATGTTTTTACACTTTTGCCAATCGCTTTGGGATAGGAAAATGGGTCTAGAAGGATGACACTGATGGATAGCTCTGGATCTGCCATGAAGATAGGACATCTGGCAGACTTGTGTCTGAGATACTGAATGTGTGGCCGCCATTTGTAGATGCTGATTGCAGAAATTTAATGCCTGTGCATAAAAATCCTTACATTTTGCTCTACTAGAATTTTGGGGAAGGGAGAAGGCACCTGAGGCACCTGTTGATTTGAGTCAGTAACATTTTTAACAAGTATTAGCATTATCAGACGTGTCTGTTCTTTGCCTTCAGTTGTTGTGAGTGATTTTTAGAGAATAACTGTTTCTTTGTTTTTCTCTGTTTGGAATGGATTTATTTTGAAATATTTGTTGTTACATTAGTTTTAGATGTTTTACCAACACTAGGCAATGAAAACAGACTGTATTTCAGTCTCACTTCTGATTCAGCAGAACTTCCAGTTCCCCTTGCTCGTGACTGTACAACCTGCAAGATCTGCATTGTAATATATAGAGACACAAACCCACCATTTTCAGCAGTGTTCAAATTGCCTGACTGACTTCTGCCAAGTGCAGGTCATGTGCTTTTGAAGCCTTGGTATTTTATGTGCTGACACCCAAGTGTGTCTTTCAGAAAGTCTAATTTCAAAGCAAACATGATGGAGTGATTGTCCCATCTAGAGGAGCTGCCTAAAAATAACTTTTCCCTTTCTGAGTAGTTAAGAGGAGATTTTTATGACAGGTGGAGGAGCAGTTTTTATCCATCTCTCATTTGTAGTCAGACTCATCCCAAAAATTTTTGTTTGAAAGATCTGGAGTCAGAGTTAATTTTCTACCCCGTTCCTTGTCTCCTAGCTTTGCACAAAAAGGTGCTAGGGAGCTCTCCCAACACAGGGGAGGAAATGAGAGTCCCAGGCTAACAGCAGGGTCCTCACCCTAGAACAAATTTGAGCTGGATTGAACCTGCCAAAGGCTGGTGGCAGACTAGATGTCTGGAAAGTTAAATTGGAACTATTCTGTAGTTACATGATTTCTTTCTGAGGCACATGAAATGAATAAAACCCTTATTTTGTTCAGAGTAGAATGTGTGGGAAATAGGCTATTTTTTAAATTATTTGGAATCAATTTGAAAGGGGTGAAGGAATTCCAGCAAAACCTGACCTACAGGCCAGCAGACTTCACAAATTGATATTGCTGTGCAGGTGGAGACAGAGGCAGATTTGTTGCTTACTGTGCTGGCTCTATTTTTAGCTTCTGACTGCTTGCAAGTTCTGTTTACAAATGTCAGGGAAATGCATTAGGATTATCTGCTTTATTGTAGAGGTAATAAAACCTTGTCCAATAGAGCCAATAACACAGCTAAAAGCAGGCTCCCCCTGCCATGGCAGTGCATCTGCTCAGTGTGGCCTCGCAGTGGCTTTAACCTGCCTGCTCTGTTCTTTCCTCATTCCTTGTTTCCCACCATTGTTCTGGCTCAGAATGGAGATTCAGAATCTCTGGGGGGGTTTTATTCCCATCTGGGAGTAGCTGAAAAGGCACTCTCAGAGGAGGGAAGGTGAGGGATCAGCAGAAGCTCCGTGGCCCATCCCTGCAGTGCCCTCCTGGAGCCCAGCAGTGACTCTGGAGGCAAAAGGACCACAATTATTCCTCTGCCCAGGGCTCTCAAATGCTTGGCTGCTAAGAAATGCCTCCCCAGGAGTGTCCAGCTCCAGTGTCTGCAGTGGGAACCAGTTGTTTTTAGTGGATGTGGTTGGTCTGGGGCAGCCTGTACTGGCTGTGACCGTGTTCACAGGGGCCCCGGGATGAGGGAAGAGATGGGAATGTTGGCTCCATGGTTCAGAAGGCTGATTTATTATTTTATGATATATATTATATTAAAAACTATACTAAAAGAATAGAAGGAAGGATTTCATCAGAAGGCTTAGCTAAGAATAGAAAAAGAATGATAAAAAAGGCTCGGACTGACCCAGACAGTCTGGACAGCTGGACTGTGATTGGCCATTAATTAGAAACAACCAGATGAGACCAATCCCAGATCCACCTGTTGCATCCCACAGCAACAGAAAATCACTGTTTACATGTTGTTCCTGAGGCCTCTCAGCTTCTCAGGAGGAAATATCCTAAGGAAAGGGGTTTTCAGAAAATATCATGGCTACACCCTGCAATCCAATATTAGAGCTGCTTTCACTGCCACAGAGCCTGGACTCCTGGACAAACATCCTGTTTAAGCTGGGATGACTTACTGGGGGGCTTTGTGACTGTACTTGCCAGCTAGAAGTATTAATGTGCTTAAGTCAGGGCTGAAGGTGCTTTTACATTGTCATTTGACTCTGAAAGAAAAAAGAAATGTGTTGTTTATTCCATTAGAAAACCAGTATAAAATATAAAACCAAATAAATAGTATAGAAATACATCTTTCCAGGGCTTAAAAGCTCTTTATTACCTTTATTATGGCCTTCTACCACTAAAAGTTAGTGTTGTAGGATGCCAGTCCTAGTCATATTCACTAATTAGCAAAAAGGTTTGAGCAGAGTTGTGACACTGTTAGTTAATACTTGTTTATCATTGCTGTTTTAGATAGCTCAGGACAAACAGATTGTGTGTTACTGCTGTGATAGAATACATAAAATAAAAATAGTTCTCATGCAGAATTCCCTGTGCTTTAAATATACCAAATATGTCCCTTCAAGCATCCTTAAGGTGTGGAACTGCTATCTGTATGCAGTTCATCACCAGAGAAATTACATATTCATTTTTAAAGGAACCATACAATTCGTTAGTTTCAAGTCTGGATCTGATTTGGGAAAGAAACTGGCAATTTAGTAAAAATGGAGGAGTTAATTCCACTAGAGGGGCAAGCTAGAAATAGGAGGAAAAGTGTTGCTTTGAACTGCATCATATGGAAGCAGCAATGACAGGAACATTGCAAGTTTGTATGTACCTGTGAATTCCCATATTTTATTTTTTGCAATGTCTGCTGATTTTGAAACTATATTCCTCTAAGGAGGCAGACAATGAAAATTTGATAGGCAATATATTATTATGCAGTGAAGTGTTGAAATTTGCAGATCACTGGCAAGTCTGACCAAGAAATATGGCTTCTTTTTTTACCTAGGGAATGAAGTGTGGGAGATTATGGTTTAAAAATGAGAGGGAGATGTAAATCTACACAGTTTCAATACTCTTGAAACAGTGTAAATCTACACTGTTTCAATACTCTTCAACTTTGAGAAAATTGGAGTCTGGAGAGGAACCTTGATGACTTTTCTTTGTCTTTTGCCCAAATGTAATGATAAAGTCCAAATATTTGTGAAATCTGTCTTGCTCATGACAACACCTATGTCTTAGATCCATAACAAAAAGGTTTTCTTTCCCAAGAATTTAATTTCTGTTTATCCAGATGAGTGCCACAGGTCTACAGCTTGCTGTTACTGAAAAGAACAGTCAAATCATAGTGTCTCTGTTCTGCCAAGCTGCTCTAATGAACACTGAGAATTAGATATTGTGTTTGTCAGCCTGAGATTGACAAAGTCATTGATGAGTCTGTTTTTTGGTTTATTTGTTTGATTTTCTACAAAAATATGTTATTAAGTTAGCTGATATCTGTTGGTGTAATAGTAGTCAGATTAATCCTTCTGGGCTTTATTTCAAGTCCTCTTAATAAGTTCTGTGAGTTTATCCAGGGAGCAGAGGTTCAGGTGACCCTTCACAGACCACAGCAAGGAGGATGGAGTGCTTGGGGTTGCTGTGACCCTGAGAGCTGCATTTGGTGAAGTCCCATCTCCAGGAGGCTCCTCTCCCACTGCTGCCTCCTTCTTCCCTTCTATTCCTCTGGGCTGTTGGAGTATTTGTTCTGGCACAGGCCTTCCTGGAATTGGAAACTGAGGTGATGAAATTAGGATGTGAGGAGTGAATTTTTTTAAAATTGTGTTTTTTTCCCTAGGTATAAGCACATTTTCAGTCTTGGTTATGTTTTAGAAGGTGCTGGGTGGTCAAAACCAGGACTGCTCAAAACTTTTCCTGCTGATATTTTTGCAGTGGAAGCCACTGAAATGATGGGATCTGCAGCATTTCTTGGGGCTGTGTGAGTTACCCTTGGGCTTTTGGCCAAAAAGATGAAAGACGGCACTCAGGAAGTCTCAATGGGCCTGTGTGGTTTTCTGTCATCCAGTCCAGGTGGCCTGAAACTCCTGGCTGGAGCAAGGAGCACTTTGAAATGTATTAAGTTTTCTGGGAGTTTGATATTGTGGTTTCAAAATGTTTTTGTTAAAATCTGCATCTACACCACAGCTTGTTTTGTGAGCAGACTTTTTGAATGCTGCTCAATCTCCCCATTGCAGTTTTGGAAGAAATCTCTTCAATGTTCTGACCATTTCCTGTGGCACAATGTCTTTTTGTAGACATTTTTAAAGTGTTGGGTCAGGTTGTTCTAGTGGGAATTGGGTGAAAGTAAATCCATGTGTTAAAACTGTTTTTTTAGCACTTGAACAGCAGAAAAAGAAGCAGCAAAGTAAGTTAAAAGTGATTCTAAATAATATTTTCTTTCCTTCAGCTGTCTCCGTAATGAGATACAGTGCATCATCCTTTGGATTTGCTGTAAGTAGAGATACAATTGAAATATTATCTACTTTTTTTTTTCTTTTCCAAGGGCCTTTTCTGAGCATGAAATACTGCATTTTTTCTTATGGTAAGTTCATGGAAAGGTGTGCAAAGTCAATAATGAGTTAGAAAACATGTTGTTTAAGTCAAGCATTGGAAAGGGTGGCAAAGGTACTCTAATTATACTTTTCCAGTTTCTTCCCATTAAATCCTATCCTGGAATTAAAAGCCACGCTTATTCTTTATTGTTGATGTTATCCAGCAGATATGGTTTTGTTATACAAAATCTCTCAACTACAAATCAGTTTTGTTGTTGAACTTGGACCAAATTCTGAATTTCCCTTCTGAGCTGCTCCCATTGAAGCTGGTGGTAAGACTGCTCTTGACTTTGGGATGTCAGCTTTCCTCTCCAGTCCTTGCCATGACTTTCCAAATAAGGGGCAGAGCAAAAAATTCCTAATGGCAAGCAATGACTCACATCAAATAATTTATCTTCAGCTTTCAGTTCTGAAGGTCAGGTTGACTCTGTAGGAAGTTTGACATGGGAGTGAAAGTTCTTACAGTGGGACAGGCCTGATTTTCAGTGCTCCTGACACCACATCTGCATTAATTGGGAATACAAACATGGCAATTTTGCTGATGATACAGAATAATAAACTCATATAGGATGAAATCTAGGTGGGATTTTGGAGAAAAAGTTAATATTTTCTTGGTTGGAAACAAGAGCTTTTGCAGGAAAATAGCGACTGCAGGCATTTTTCTACACTTATTTCTTTACAGTCTTTGCATTGGGATTGTATTAGTATTTTAACTCTTGGAGTACTACAGTGGCAGACCGTGATGTTTGTTTTTGTCTTAACTTCTTCACAGCTGATAGATTAAAAATTCAATTTTTTTTAATCCTTTGATTGACTTTCTGAGCTCTGGGTTGTATCCCTATGCAATAATACAGGGCAGAACCGTGAACATCAATTCAATAAACGCAAATCGTGCTTTCATTGGAGTGATTTATTTGAAGCTGCTTTGTGCCTGTGCAGCAGGATGGTAAATGCTTTGCTCTCAGTGCAGGGCACATTGAGTGGCCCACAGGACAATTGGCTCTGTCTCTCTTGCAGTTTGATGCCACCCTGGACGTTTTGTCATCGGCGATAGTTCTGTGGCGTTACAGCAACGCGGCCGCGGTGCACTCCGCGCACAGGGAGTACATGTGAGTACACCTCCTTCCTTCTGCCTCTGCCAGGGCCCTGCAGAGATTCTGGTGTCAGGCTGGGAGGCTGCACATTCCAGAGCTTTGACAAAAACATTTTGTCCCATCAGCAAGGATTCTTTCCTTCTGCCAGCTCGCTGCTTGCTCCCAAACACGCGGCAAAGCTCCCCGTGGTTGGGATTTTCAGTTTGGTTTTAGCCAACATAGCAGGGGTTAGGCCTTTGCAATTTGCTTTCCCTTGCAGCACCTGTATCAAGTGAAGTGTATTTGCAATCTGTAATAGATTTGTAAATCTTTCATTTTGCATCTTACTGAATTATTCTTACTAGAGCAAGTTTTTTGAAATTGATGCTTGTATTATATTTGTACTTCTCTCAAGAAGTTTGAATATGAATCATTTTAATATTTTTAAAGTAAGAGTACAGCAGTGATGCATGTCTTCTTTATGCTTATTTTATTTTATTTTATTTGCAATAAATTTTTTTCCATATTAAATGTTTGATGTATATATCCTGTGGGGGGAAAAAAAGTCTTTACATATGGAGTGCAGTATTGATCACAGTGGGAATTTTGTTCTGCATCATTATGCAGCATTTCTATGGGTGATTCATATGGTAGCTGAGAGGATCAGGTGGAGATTGAAACAAGAATTTTTCTAACTAGTGCATAAAAAAGATTTAAAATTCCCACTCAAATTTTGGCCATCTAGGTGGAGAATTGCAGTACATTTGCCTGTTTTTGGTTTTTCTCTGTGCTGCCATTGCTGGCAGCATCCCATCTGGCTGGAAAATGGTTCAACTGTCCCCTGGAATGGACTGCAATTTTACAGTAAAGGGGAGTAAGGTAGGTTTGGGCTGAAACACCTCTAATGATGTCCCTTTAATAAAGGGCAGCTTGATGAAAAGAAACGTTGCATAACTGGTAGGATAAAAAAAACCCACAGAAAACTGACAACAAAAAGCCACATGAAGACTCTCAATCACATCTTCACAATCTTTTTCTAAAAACTAGGAAAGAGTAAGCAGTATTTTTACATGCCTTAACTCGGGCTCATGCAACAGCTTGCCAGGGCTGTGAGTTCCTTTCTGGCAGGGCTCCATACAGAACAGTTTGGAATAAAAGGCCATAAAAGACTGATGTGGCATTGATTCATAAAAATAAATTCAGAAAAATGTGATTTAAATTAGTCTTCCTGCACAGATTTGGAGGTTTTAACAGACATTTTCTTAGCATCTTGCTTTTGTGGGTGTCCACAGAGATTCCTGTCAACATTCAATTAACATATTTTTGAAATCTTCTGTTGGGCTTTTTCAAGTGAACCTTGTAAAGTATTTAAAAGTGAAAGTAAATCACAATACAAGAGAAGACTCAATATATCCCTATGGCTAAGCCAGTTAACTGAACAGGCAAAGTAGTAAACATATTTTCCTGTTTTTTTATGCTCATTTTTAATTTGCTTTCATATAATCCCTCTGCTTTAATAAGGCTGAATTAAGTCAGTGAATTACTTGCCATGCCCATTAGTTGAAGACAGTTAGGGTTTCATTATGAGTTCAGTATCAAGTGAAAGAATGTTCCCATGTGCTGGGAATATGAATCACTGGGTATCAGCCTGGTTATCCCTGTTTCCAGAGCTGACAGGAGAACCACCACAGTACTGACAGCAAAGAGGTGGTGAGATGGTTGTGCTGCTTAAGGCAACTCTTACTGTGTCACATTTTTGAGGGTGGCATATTTCTGATTTCCTGTTGTGTTTAATCAATCTCTAGCTTGAAACACTGCATGTAATTATTTTTCCTCCTTGACACTGGGAGAATGTTGCAATGATGCCTGCTGGCTGCTTGCTCAGCTTATGAATAATCAATCTTTGCATCATATCTGCCTCTAACTCCACCTGGTCTGTCACCATCCCTGCTTTCTGTGGGCCTCCTCCCCCAGACTCCTGGACAGTGTGGTGCAAATTTGTGTGGGTGCTTAGGTTGTGCTGTGTGTTAATCTTGTTTTTGTGTGCCTGGCCATCTTCTGCCTTAGTGCAGGGGTCTGTTTAGCAGAATAAGGTGTGCCAGAGTAGCTTCAGTTTAGTTCTTTATTTATAGGTCTCTCTTATTGATTAAATATTACATTGTGTCTGTGTATTCTAACAGATCTGAAAAAATCCTTATCTCCTTGGCAAAACCTGAGTGGAATTGCCAATTAATTGTGTTTTGCAAATTTGTAAAGCTTCCTGTTTCATAAACTTGACAGCAAGAGATTGATCCAAAATCTGTTAAAATCAGTGTAAAGCCTCTCATGGAAAGGCAGTGTTAGAGTCAGTCCTAGCTCTTGGACGTCATTGAGAGAGAACATAAAGATAGCCTGAAAAACACACCCCCAGGAGAAGGCACAGAGAATACAGCCTGACTCATGATGTGCTATGAATTAAATGCTGAGAATAAAATGCTAAGATGTGAAAGAAGTGCGTAGTCTTGCCTAAGCTGTGGCCATATGGCAGTTGGAGCTGCAGCACTCGATGGGCTGGCACTCCCAAGGGTACAGAAGTGCTTGCTGTGCCAAGTTCTGCTGAGAGGAACCAATGCATTTCCATTTGACTTCAGGGCAGTTGGAGTGCTGAAACCATCATGCAAATGTGTCCTGCTGAGCTTAACTCTGCTTAATGGGTTTCATTTTTATTAGATGATTTGATTTCTCTTGTTTTCTGGGGTGAGATGAAAAGCTTCTTTTTCAGAGTTCATCCCTTTGGTTCATCCCTTCCCTCCGGGTGTCAACCACAGCACACAGCTCAGAAGAGGCTGAACCCCTGGCAGGGACACCAGCCCTGTAACCATTTGTTGATTCTCCAGATTCAGCCATCTCAAAGCTCTCCTTTCATTAGGAGGATTGATGAGAAAACTCCTTTTTCTCCAGAGTCCTTTACTGCCTCTTCTAGAGCTCTGTCACCCTTCCTGCTGCTGCTCAGACTGCTCCTGATGTGTCATTGGTGCCCAGATGAAATAAAAGCCAAGGCTAAAACATTCACCAAGATCAGGAATTAAACCACTGCAAGATTGAGACAGTGCTTGACTCTGCCTAGCTGGCTCATTAATGAAAGAGTATGTGGGAGTGGGATGAATATTTGATGTTTTTTAGAAGAGTCCTTGAGAGAATTGTAGGTCTTGAGGCAACACAAGAGTTGGAAGGACTACAGATATCTGGGAAGAGTCAGAGTACATGCATAGTTCATGAGTACTTGATCTGCTCAGTGTGATCTGCTAGGTTGTAAATTAACATGCAGGAAATGTAAAGGTGCTGAACAAGTCATCAAAAAGCAATGATCAAGGAATTAAAGAAAGAAAAAAAAAAGTGCTGGAATAACTGGAGAAATAATTTGAAATCTCCACTAAAGATGAAAATCTACAACTGAAATTGACTGAGATGTGCAAAGAAATGTCAGTAGTCCTCCTGGCTGCTCTCCATAACCAGTTTACAAATGCCTTGAACATTCTGCCCTTTGGTAAACCCTTGGTAACTTGGTAGCTCATTGGGTTGCTGAAGCAAATACAAATCTGCTGAAGAAGAACTTTATTGACGCTGGTTTGGCAGCAGTGGTTTTTCACGTGCTGAAATAAAGTCAGTAAATTGCTGTAGAAGAAATCTCTTAATAGAAGACTGGAAAAAGGTCTCATGAGATGTTGAACTAGTCACTGGCTATACAGCCAGGGGCAGCTTTTAGCTTCTGTTAAATTCAGGAATGTAGTTGGCTGGAGTGCAGGAACTGTGTCTGAGGAGAAAGTGAGAAATACCACCAAAAAAGGAAAGGTTGGAAAAACAGAATAACAAACTACATGTCCACAGCCTTGTGGGAAAGCTTTAAAAACCTCTTTCAGTACAGTTGGTTGGCAAGATCTTGCTTTTCTGTACAATGCAGTACAGGACCCAGTATCTGCCTATGCCTGTGAGATCCATTGATTCTGGGGGTTTTGGCTACTGGGTTTTTATTGCAAAACCCAACTCTGTACAGCATATTTAAAACAGTGATTCTTGACAGTTGCAGCTGGTGTTTGCTATATATTATTTTGTTGATGGTATCAAGTTAAATTCTGTGTTTCTCAGGAACCAGTCTGTCAACATCTTTCTTAACCCAGTGCCAGAGTAAATAGGAATCCTGACTCATAATGAACATTCTGGATTATGGCAAGAGCAGAAAACACATTTCTTACATTTCTTTCACTGTTTTGGTGTTGTGGTTTTGTTTGTTTGTTTGCTTGAGTTTTTTGATTACGTATTTCAGACTCTGGCTATGCATTCCTTAATTACCTAATAAGAAAATTCAATTCTATCATGGACTAATCATTTTAAACACACTTGTGGTGCTCTGTGTTGCCATGACATAATACATAATGAATGCAGATAGGTCCTTTCTTTTTTTCTATTGGTGGAGCTGTTGTCTGAAACATGAGCAGTAATACTAAAATTATGGGAATTAAAATCTACAGTGTGGTAGACAGGGGTGCAGATATCTGTCACACCTGCTTCTGAGAGAGCTTTTTGCCAGAAGAGTCATTTTGCAATTGGGCATTACCTAAATGCTTTGCTATGTGCCTGCAACTTAACTTTCTTCTCCCTACCTCAGCTGTGGCTGTGGATTTGGTACCTTCAGGATGCTGAGCCCATTTGCCCTATGAAAAATGCTTTTTCTGGGGATTTGCTTCTTAATGGGTTCCTAAATTATGGGGAGGAAGAACTGGTGTTCTCACCTTTTGTGACATTCAGAAGAACACAACTATAAGAGTCAGCCTAATCCAAGAATTTCTAATTTAGCTTCAGCTAAAAGCAGTCTCTTAGAAAGATATTTGATCGCTTCTCATCAGAAATTATGTGAGAAACCACATGAGAAAATGTGATGAGACCCTAGACAGAGAGAACCTCTCCTTCCAAAGTAACTGTAACCCTTTTTTCTCTCTTGCTCATGTTCAGATGACACCACTTGGGAATATTTACCCTGATATCTGGTCATGAGGAGTCTTGAAGAAGTTATACTGAATATATGTGCATTACAATTAGGCATATGGGAATATAGGAATAGGGGGATTGTGATGTATCCTACTTTTGCAGTCAAAGCTTGAAAGAACTAGAAGCCACCTTTTATGACTGCCATACTGCAAAGTTAGGTCTGGCTCTTCTCTCTTCCTCTGATTCTAAAAGAAAGCATATTGATCTATATGGTTCCAGGGCACATTCTCTCTTGGTTCACAGAATTGAATAAAACCACCCAAATTTTCAGTATTTCTATTGTATTTAAATTTTCATGTGAGGGTTGGCTCTGCTGTACTGGTTAACCCAGCTAAATGAGCACTGTCTATTTAGGTAGTGTTGAATGAAAATAATCCTCTGGGTTCAGACCCAACATATCAGTCACATTGAAAAAAACTGTGGATAAAATTATCTATACCATGCACACGAAAGAGACTCGAAGCACAGATGGCAAAATCCACACCTACCCACAGTTCAGGGCAAACCTCTGTGGCTGGAGGCAAAGCTCTTTTGTGATGAGTGAATGGAATACCTAAGTGAGCTGGAAAAATGGCAAATGCATGGAGCTGCAAACAGCTCAGAAACCACCTCTGCAGCTCATGTGGGGTTCTCAGCTTCCAGGGGTTTGGCCTCACAGCACGTTTTCACATCTCTCCCACAGAATGAGGCACAATAAGGAGTTTTCAAAGGTAGTGTTCACCTTTTTTTGGATATCTGCTTTATAGGAGGAGAAGTATAGTTTCTGCTTAACACACTGAAAATTTCTAAATAATTCTTTCTTCTGAAATATATGGCCAAAAGTTCTACATCCAGGTACAGTGCTAGATGCAAGAGTTGCTTCATATGGCTGATTTAATAAACATCATAATTTCTCCATAAATTCATTTTCCCCTATTCAGACAAAAGTAAATCAATCACCAACTTCGCTCTTACCCAGACAGAAATGCATTTATGCCTATGGGTGTGCAGCACACCCCAAAAAAATCATTGCACATACAAGTTATATTAAATTTGAAATAGAAAATGTATATATTTATATATTCTAAAATCTGTTTCAAAAACTGTGGCATCTGTAGGCTTGGCAATGATTTCACTGGAGCTAAATCCAAAACCTATGAAAGCCTTTCCTTTTACTTGACTGGTAGTTGATTAAGCAGGATTTGTATGTATTGCCTAGTATGTACACATAGGCCTATGTGTATAAAATCAGGATATGATGTTTCCTGGAATTTGATGATCTCCATTAAAATGAATATTATAGAGGTTCTCAAAAGGGTTTAATTTCCAGGTTCAGGGGAATGGCAGTCTCTGATCATCTCCTGCAAGGGAGGAGCAGTGCTGGAGCCAGGAGGGTGGTTGTAAGGCAGGTGTACTCCAAGTGCAGCTGCAGAGTCTGTGCAGACCTAGGAACTAGAAAACAGGTCATGAGAGCTTTTGAACTCCCCCAGCTGTAGAAATGTCTGTTAGCTTTTTCTGGTAGATATTCCATACCTGGGGTATCAAATTATTTATGGAACTGTTGCCCCAGTTCAGCTGCATGATGTTAAAGTATGTAAATACCCTGTTCTGCAGCAACTAGTTGAAATCCTAAGGGATAATAAAAGTTTTAGAAGGCCTGTAACACTTTCAGCATGAAATGGTTCCCTAGCAGAGCTGATCTGAGTTTCAGACATAAACAGCATTTCCCCTCAGTGTCTTTTAAGAAGTCAGACCACGTGATATCACAGCACACTTTTCTAACACAATAATTGAAAAACTGATTTTCAGTGGTCATTTAGACTATTACTTGTATTCTCTTTATTGTGTAATCTAGTTTGGGCTTATGTTTTTTTATGGTGAGAAAAACAGAGTAGCTGTAATGATGCTGATCTGGATCCTGGCAGTTGGGGGTGGATTATGGAACATGTGTGATGAACAGCAAGCCCACTTGGTTCCTTTTAAAGAGTCTTAAATTGACTCCATTCCCTCCTCACTGAGCACCAGGCAGGTGTAAATACCCTGAACAGCTGTGATTCTGTACAGTTTGGTGTCCAAAACCTCTTCAGGAGCTACACCTGATAACAGAAAAGCTACAGCAGTAGCTGATATAACTGCCTAATTGGACACAAGGAAGCTTTAGATTAGCAGTAGAGCATGACAGAACTCTCAAGACTGAGGCTGATGTTGTATCTTTTGCCTGTGTATTACCATAATATGTCACAGTGGCTAGTTCCTTTTAGAAAAGTCCTTTAATGAGTTTGAGAGGCAGATGTTACAGTTGTCGGAGTTCTGGATGCCACCCTCATGGCAAATGTGACTGCCACGTTACAGAACAGCAGCAAATGTTGGTGAACAGCTGCACTGTAATTTGGATTTCTCTATTTAAAGGAGAGAGCAGCAGAGCTGTGGCACAGTGGGCTGTACACTGCCACAGAGGTGCCGTCCCCAAAACAGAGCTGCTGCTGTCACCTGCCCCTGCTGTGCCTGGGCTGTGTGCGGGGTGCTGTGCTGTGCTGGCAGACACCCCCAGCTCAGCTGCTTGGGGCTCCCCTCTCCTTCTTTGCACACCCTTTTTCATGGCAGGAGTGGCCCTTGCTCAATCCCTCCTATTCCTCACTTGTGTGACAGCAGATTTTCCCTGCCCTGGTCCTCGTCATCTCCATCAATCAGATCCCACTGATTTGCCACCAGAAAATCCTTTCTTGGTAGCCAAATTTGAACCTTTTCCTCCAAATCCTTATCCTTTAGATTCCAGCATTCAGTTTTGACTGCACTTGAGGATTCCTGGGCTGGCTGTCACTGGCATTTTACACTTGACTACTGTAAGTAGGCTGTGAGAGCTGCCATAGTTCCAGTGTTTAAACAGGCTGACAGCCTCTCCTCCAGAAGAAATGTGGTGCAAGTTATTGCAAGTTCCAAGTTATTAATGAAGGAGCAGTCACAGAATGTAATTTGTGTTTGGTTTGGGGAAGGAAGAATGAAAACAAGAATACCAGCAAGGCAAAGAGGTAGTAAGTAAAGTGTTCCTCTCATGTAGTTAGACATGGAAGACAATTGAGAAAAAAGTATAGATACAGAATTAGAAAGTGAATGAATACTTCATGCTCAAAAGTATTTTCCTAACTTCTGATAGCAAAAACCTCCTGGACAATTGCCTTCTGTGTTACACCATGTGACTTCCCCTGAACGATTCCCTGCATGATATTCACTCTGTCAGCCACTAATACTAAAATCCCTTCTAATCACAGGGAAACAGGATTTAGCACTTTTACAGATTTTATTAGAATAATTAATTTTATTATTTTTTTTCTTCCTTAAACTCTGGAGGTTTCATTGGTGGGTTTACTCAGAGATTAAATTCTGTATCCATCATAAAACTGATTTTCTCAGCTTTGCTGAAGAAGCTCACATTACTCCTGGGCTTAGAGCTCATATTGCTCTTATTGGCCTGCAGCTCATTTTAATGTGAAGTTACAGTTCCTTGCAAAGTAATATTTTTCACCACTTCAGTGGTGAAAACAGCCTGCAGAGATTTTAACATTTCCTTTTCTGTGGGCTATTAGGAGTCATTAGTACTGAAAGATCTTGACAGAGCCTGCAGAGTTAAAGATTTTGTGACTAAAAATTAATAGGTTCACAGGATACTGCAGGTTGGAAGGGGCATCAGGAGGTCTCTGGCACAAGCTCTTGCTCAGAGCAGAGTGAGCTGTGAGATCAGAATAGGGCACTCAAAACTTCATCCAGTCAGGTCTCCAAAACTTCTGAGGATGGAGGCTCCACAGCCTCTCTGAGAAACTGTTCCACTATAAACCTGTGGTGGAAGTCTCATTTCTCTTAGGAAAATATAACATGGTAAGATTCTTAACAATCAAGTAAAGGCAGTATTAAAACAGAGTAAACCAGCTCTTGTAGAAATTCTTCTACATGTAGAAATGAGAAGTATTGTCTTTTATTTACAGCATTGTGGCTGCCAGAGAATTGGATGAGGAATAGAAGCTTGTTTAGATGGCAGCTTTGCAAATGTGAGAATAGAGTTTCTGTCTCAAGAATACGAATACAAATCCTGGTGCTTTAAACAATGATTTTTTTCCCAGTTCTTTTTGTCATGTTTACCCCTGTAGCTCAGCTGAAATGATCAAAATGTTTTCCACGAATAAGGCAAGCAATCTTGATACCAGAAAGGAAGTTTTTACAGTGATAACAATCAATCACTGGAACAACCTCCCCAGGGATGTGGCAGAGTCCTCATTGTGGGAAGTTTCCAAGATGCAGTTGGGCAGGATGCTGAGAATCTCATCTAGGTGCTGTGAAAGGTTGGACCAGGTGACATTTGGAAGTTCCTTCCATCCTGGGCTCTTTTGTTGTTCTGTGAGCCTCTTTGCCTTGGTAAAAGTAATAAACAGCCCCACCCCCCCCACAAAATAACCCATATAATCAAAACAGGTCAGCTAATCTGGGAAACTGCAATGAATGAAACAGGTGGGAGAACAGAGCAAACCTGGGAAGCAGTTAGACTGCTCCTGACAAACTTGTTTTATTCCATGTGGTGTGATCATGTTTGAGGCATTAGTTTAATGAACTGGAAGCATGGTGCTGAGATAGTTCCAGGCTGTAACACACAAACCATCAAGGGCATGAGACGCTTTTCCCTCCCCACTGCCCCAAAACAACTCCCTGTGAGCTGCTAGGAGAAAGCTGACACATTTTTGCAGACTGTGTTCATATGCATCACTAATTTTTCCTGAATCCTTAATTCTGTTGTCCCACCTTTGCTGCATGAGAGCAGATTGACTTGAGAGGAGGAATTTCCAAGGGCTTCATTGTAAACCCTTGTTGGTGCTGTGCTGCTGTAAAGATCTGCCAGGAAGAGAATGAGATGATAATTAAGAAGGGGAAATTTTTGCCTTGGATGTTTCATAGCAGTCAGTTGATATGAGAAAAACTCCATTTCCAGTCACCCTTGTGTAGCTTTCCCCTGATCACTTTTGAGGTAGTTTATAGCAGAGCTCGTTACTCAGCATGTATTTGTAATTTCATTGCTATTATTGATTTATTTGTATAATATGTTACCAAACAAGTAGCTGAGAATTTAAACCTGTAGTCTTACATCAATCTGACTGCTGGTCACCTGGAGGAGCAGCCTCTTTATCTGAAAGGGATCAAGGATCAACTCACATTTAGTGTGGCAAAGCCATGCTAAAGGTAAGATTGCTTCATTATGTTGAAGATTAATCACCACAGAAATCTGACTGAGATTAATCCCTAATTCTGTGTTGGCAACATTACAGAATTTTAGTCTTATCACTATCTGTAGGAAATTATGACAAAGAATTTCAAACTTTAAGATAGAATTAAAGCTAAATCCACGAATTAGGAGGGTGTTCTGCTGCATCTGCTGAATGCAAATGAATTGGATCTCTGGAGTTACTCTCCTTAGGAAATTAATTTTATTATAAAATGAGGGGAAAAAGTGCTAACTTACTAATAGCAGCTTGAAAATTCAGTTTGTGGAGATGGAAGCCCCTGAAACTCAGTACTTTTTGTAGCTACCTGCTTAAAAGCCATTGACTTATGCAAAGCAACAAAATTTGATTAAGGAAAAGAATATCAGGTGCTTACAGTGATTGATTTCCTTTTCTGATTTCCTTATGAGTTGTGAAAATTTGTTATTAAAATGAGGAATTGTGTCTATTAGAGCTCCACACAGGGAATATGTGATGGAAGAGGTGAGGTGGCAGCTGTGTGTGCTGTAATGCAGTTACACTGATCTGCTTCTGATGGGTGTGAAATATCCAGGGCTGCTGTAGTACAAAATGGGTATTTATAGGGCTGTATAAATATAAATGGGTTGTATGTGGGTTGTAATGCTGCTTTCAAGAAAACATCTTTTGAAAATTGTCAAGATTCAATTGTCAGAATCAATCTTTTGCTTTTAAGATTTCTACAGGTGTCTGAATTCCACTAGAAGTGATCTAGCAGGGACAAAAGCTCCAAAGCTGCATCAAGTCTTTGATGGTTTTGAGTATTTAAATTATTTCACTCTCAATGCCTGAGGCTGCATTACAACCAATTTAACAGAGTGGTTCATCTGTGACAAAATAATGCTGAAAATTTGACAGAAATTATGAGGCAATTTCTAATGGAATGAATTACAGTTCATATTGTCTTCTGGATTTTCACATACAAATACTGCCTCAAAACCACATCAAGAAATTTTGGGCAGATCATGATCAGCTACCAACACTTAGAGCAAACTAAAGAAGGCTTGGTGGTTTTACTGTTAAATTTAACAGTTCTGTAATATTTAATTCTCTTGTAGTTTTCATTACTCTTGCATTCCAAATGCCATTGCTTTAAGAAAAAAACCAACTTTGAAAGTTTGAACTGTAGTTAAAAGTTGGTTGCTGCCTGAATATCAGAGAGATGTCCTCACCTTGTTCTTTGTGAATTAGTTTTCTGTTCTTCAAACTATACTGCATTCTGGAAGATTCCAGAAAGTTTATTGTTTCTGAAAAAAAAATAAAGCTTTTACACTGTGTTTTAAAATGTTTTGACTAAATTTTCTCTCTTCCTCCTTCTTTATAGAAGCAATATATGTAACATGAGACTGGAGAAGATTCCAGATTCATGCACTCTTCATTAGAGCTTTTCTGTTGCCTGTCAAACCCATAGCATCAATTCTTTTACCTTACAGATCAATTATAGCTATAACTATTTAGTGGGTTCAGTGGAAAGCTCTGACACTAACCCAGGTAGAAATGGCTGTAAAATATGGACATGATCTTCAAGAGGTAATGGAGATGTGAGTCAAGGGTTAGGACAAAGCTATCAGGGCTTTAAATTCTTCTCTGTGTTATCAGTCCACCCTCACTTTTGCATCACTCCTCTTTCACTAGTTTTTAGGGGTACTTCTGAGTTGATTTAAACCTGTTTAGAAATTGCAGTTTGCTCATCTAATTTAATTGAATGTTATTAGTGAAATGGCATTTGCCAAGCACCTTGGCACTAGCACCCTTGGTGTGCAGTGAAAACACTCTTTAGTTACACAGCAGTGATTGTTAGCAGATGGAGGTGAGCTGGCTTGTATTTACATTTTTGTGGTCTGGTAGAGTGAGAGTAGAGCATGCTTACAATAACCAATTGCAACTTGTTTATCATGTACTGCAGTTTCTCAGATTAATTTTAGGAGGTTTGTTATTTTTCACAGTTGTAGTTGAATTTTGCATGATTTGCAGTCTAGTTAGAAATTATTTATTTCTAGCAAATGAGATTAAAAGAATACACAGTGCAGTGTTGTGTCTTGGTGGTTTTGCAGATAAATCAATACACTCAAGAAGGCAAAAACCATGCATTTTTTTGCTTGAAGTCTACTCACTATTCTCATGAATTTTGCATGGCTGTGGATTCCAAAAGCCAGCATATAAAGCAGAAGCTAGGCTTGCTAAATACGACTACTGAATGCTTATTCAAACCTCAGACTGCATTTCTGTCTGCTATTAATACCCTTGTCACTGTTGTTATCATCTTCCTTTTCTTCTATCTGCTTCAGCTATTTCTGGGTAAGTAGGTGGATGGGAATTCTTTTGCCACAGTAAAACTGAGCTGGAGAATAAGAGAAACAGATCAAGATTGCTGAAGTCGTTGTGTATCTGCTGGCAAATTTGCAAAATATTTGGGTGGTGGGCAAGTCCACAGAGATAACCCCAAACTCTCTGATTTATGTGGGAACAAAATCCAGCCAGTGGTCAGGGCATTCCCCAGGGAATGTTTGCCTGCCTTGCCCAGAAGTGTGCAGGGAATAAAAGATGTGCTGAGGGAAAGGGAAGATGCATTCAGTGGGCATCCAGTTCTAGGTACTGCCACAGGGAGTGTGATCCACAGTGTCCAGCTCACAGGTCTGGGGCTGTGTTGGTTTCAGCCTGTTGGGGGGATAGAAAAGCTTGTCTTTCAGAATGGCTGTCGGATGAAATGTCAGCATATCCTTGCAGGAAGTTCATGTGGCTCATGTCAAGCAGTCACTGGCTCAGCAAGTGGCCTTAGGCAAGTCAGCCAGCTTTTGTGGACCAGTTCCTGAGCCACATCATCCCTGACTGGGGGGGAAAGGGGAGGAAACAGCTGTTCCAGGTTCTGTTATGCTACTGACCACGTTTGCCAAATATCTCTGCTGGCTTGGTAAAGAGAATGACCTTCCCTTCATTATTTCTAATGGGAGATCCTAGCAAAACAAACAAACAAACAAACAAACAAACAAACAGAGAGAAACAGTCCTTCTCTAGAGGAGACTGTGATAAATCATCAGGAGCAGAAGTGGCAGTTTTTTCTGAAACATCAGAGAATGGAACAATATCTGCTATGCCCTGTCTTCTCATACATAATCCAGGTTTTAAGAATGGGAGAAGAGCTGGATGTTTCATTCTGTTCTTTAATTTAAGCCTCTATCTTTAGCTCCTTAATATATTTTTTTATTATTAATATTCTGTCGCCCTCTGTTACCCTGGAAGAGTTGGCAACTTCAAATATGTTCTTAATATTTCTTTGTATTTTTCTCTATTTTTTTTCCCCCCAGGGCTTGTGTTATCTTGGGTGTCATATTCCTGCTGTCATCAATATGTATTGTGATCAAAGCCATCCATGATCTTGCGAAGAGGGTGCTTCCAGAAGTGGTAAGGTGATTCCTGTTCTTTTAAATGTTCTCTTTGCTCCCTGCCCTGTCAGTGGGACTGACAATTGCCAGTGTCTCCTTCCAACAGCCCCACTGAACTCTGTGGAGCTCTAGCAGGTGCCTTTCCTGCCTGGCTCACATACTGGCTTTGCTCTTTCAGCAGTATTTTTTATTTATGTGATGGAGTCTGGTTAGCTTCTGGAGTTTAATTATAGGTTTTTATAGGCTTGACCCCAAATCTCTCTCAGTGTAACCACCTGAAGCTTCTACACAGGACTGTGGGGGTTCATTTACAGAGAGGAGGCCTCTCTGAGCTTAATGAATGTACTAGAATTTTGTGAGAAGAATGTTTTTACAGTTTACTATTCCAACAGCTTCAGTATTTTATTTTCAGTGTGGAAAAAATATACATTTTGGATTACATTTTAATGTCTTCCAGCTCTTGCCTTCAACTCCAGAGCCATGTACGTGTAGCAGGGATGAAACAGGTGAGGGCAGCATGCTGGGTGAAAGAGCTGGCTTTCAGACTGACTCACTGTGGAGCACCACAAAGGGCTTTTCTCCTGCTCTCTGCTTTCTTCTGGCTGTGAAAGCAGCCCCTACCTGGCCTGTGGAGCAGCTCTCCCCAGCTGCCTTTCTCTCAGCCCTGCTCTGACCTGTCCTTGCTTCCTTTCAGTACTGGCTATTAACTTCTACTCATCTTAACAAGCTGCTGACTGGGAAAACCATTTGGCAGTGGTTCCACTCCCACGAGACTCTTCCTAATGTGCTCAGATAAAATGAGGCTTCAGCTCAGTTGTTGTGTGCACAGCCTGGCTCAGAGCTTTGTCTCCAGCCTTTGAGAAGTTTGGTCAGGTTGTGTTGCTCAGCCTTTCACACCAAGGATTCGCCCTGCCAAGTGCCACTCTCAGCACAGCATCACACAGGAACCAAAACTCCTTCCTTTCCACCAGGAGATGGAGGCAGAGCTGGGAAATCAGAAGGCCAAAATGGGATTCCATCTGTTAGCCACTGTTAGCAGTGCAGATGACCAGCTGAGCCCTGCAAGGAGCTGGGCAGTTCCAGAAGCTTGTTTTCAGGAGTTTGTGGAAATCTGCGTGAAGATGAGTAGCACAGCCCATGAGTGAGCAGGTTACTGAACTGCAGCCAGGTGCATTGTTTGACTGCAGGTGATTCATGTTCTCTTTGCATTTTGCCTGCCCTCTTTTCCACTCTTTTCATCATTTACTGCCTCCTCAGCTTTGCCAGCATTACAGCACATGGAGTTCACCAGCCTGGTTCTGTCAAAATGATCTGGGTTAGCTTAAACACTTTCAGGAGTCAGTTCTTAAACCCAACCCAAACATTTTGACAGAACTGGGTCGGGGAGTGAGCATGGGGCATGTGCCAGTGAGGCTGAAGAGAGGCAGGTGAGGGTGAGGGGAGACCCTGCTGTGATGGTCAGCTAAGGGACAACTGCTGAATTTGTCTGTAGCCAAACAGGGCAAACTGGCTACAGCTTGAGTCCTGTTTAGTGAGAAAATGAAATATATAGTCCTGACTCAGCGAAGGAGAAGGGAAAAGGGAGGTTACAACCATAATTAAAACACTCATTTTGGTGAATTTCTGGTAGTGTGTATCAGGTTAACTTAGATGTCTCAGTCTAATTCATTATGGGCAAATGCTCCAATAATTGTATCAGTAGGAACAGAAATTTAAAAGCTGTTTCGTCTTTATCTTATTCTTATCATTACAAGTTCATCATTACAAGTTCAATCTACAAGAGAGGGCTCTATTTCTGACATGGGGAGAAATGTCTTATATTTGGATTGTGTTCGTTTTTTATGATTTGCAGGCAAATTGTGCTTCCTCATTTTTAATGCTTTTAAATGCAGTTGGAGTAAGAAAATACATGGAATCAGACCTGTAAATATGGATGGATAATCTTCCTCCTGTGGCTGTTCTCACTCATCTAGGCACTCAAGTACTACCAACAGTTTGAAGGATGTATCTGGCAAGGCATGGGCTGTGGATGGCTGGTGGCAGGGTAAAAGTCACACACACACACCCCTAAAGGATTTTCATACCTGGCAATTCTGCCTGGAATGTAGATTGGAGCATGGGATGGCAAGAGATGGTACTTTTGTTCAGTGTCTCTTAAAAACCACGGCAAGGATTTTAATTTCAAAGCCTTTCAGTACATCTCCCTGAAACTGATTCAGCAAGGGTTGTGTGACAGGTGAAATATCTCTGCAAACTCAGAATAACAGTGAAAAATGGGAAGGCTCAGAGGGCAGCACCACTGCTGCAAGTCATGGCCAGTGAGGTGTAATGCCTAGGGGCTGCCAATATTAAAAATAATTGGGGGAAGAGGATGTTGTTGAATAGAAACCTTTCCAGTTGCCATAGCTGTGCCTGCCTGTGATGCTGATTTTCAGGTTGCTTGTTGCTCCCTTAGCTGCTCCAAGCAGAAATAGTTGCTCTCCTCAGTTGTTTGGGTCTTTGTTGATTGATTGTGCTCCCAGCAAAGCTGCCCCTGCCCAGGCCATATTGTCAGCATCTGAGCAGAGGGGAAATCTGCTCAAATTTCATCAGTAGGAGGCAGAAGTTTCTGCCTCTGCTCCTTTATCCAGGGTGCTGTCTTCTACTTCTTGGGCCACTGATGAACTAATTGCTGATGATACTAATTTCTGTAGTACCTTACCATGTAATTTGGTTTTAATGTGTAGCTATATATCATATATTTGTTTTTTGCATAGCGGTGAAGTAACCAGTTCTGCATCAAAATAGTGACCTGAAATATTTTCTGCTGGTGATATCTGTTACTGGGGTTGGATACTAACTTGCTATTCTGAGACCAGGGAATTATCCTCGTGGTGTGAGCAAGAACAGAACATTAAATCCAAAGGTAGTGTAACTCCACCAGTGTCCCAAACTGGTATAAAACTGGGGTGAAGAGCTCAGCACTAAATTGAGAGGATCTGTGCCTCAACAGAAGTTTCACATGTGAGTCAGAGTCCCATGATTTTTTGGTACAGTTTACATCCCTGTTGCCCTTAATTGCAGCAAAGGTCTTTGAAGATGTGGGTAATTTTTAAAGAATCTTGTGAAATTTTAGCTGTGTGACTTCAATCTTAAGGGAGATAATGTGGAAAAAACCCAAGTGGAAAATGTTGCTCTTGGTGTTCAGATGCTGAACACAAAGTTGGTACTGTCAGCCCTGGGATTGGAGATGGTTTGGAATGCACTCTTCTACATGGGGAATTCAAGATTAACCTAATGATAATAAGCAACATGACTAACTGCATTGTTCTCAGAGCTATAAAGTCTCTTTTAATGTCTTTATTTCTGGTAAACTTCAGAAACTTGGGAATAATTTCCCTGAGTTCATTTCGAATTGCAGAAGTTTTGGAGAAAATAATATGATATGGACAAGTTTAATTTTAGAAATTAAACAGACTGTGTACTTAAGTATCTGCTTGCTAATGGTAAAGAACTATGACTAGAATACTAAAAGCAGAGTCAATAACTTTTTAATAATTCTGGATCAATTATAGGAAGTTCATGGTATTTCTCATTCCTTATGAGATACACTGGTTATGTATCTATCAGCTCTTAATGTGCACATAGGAAAAAAGTTTCTTGGAAACAATTTGTGAATTCTTTGATGTAGAGCTTCTGTTTCCTTAAAGTGAATCTTGAAAGAATTGCTCTCATGAAAATACTAGCAATAAGAGAAAATATAAAAATCATGTGACAAAGAAATCATTTGAAGCATTTTCCAAATGTTTTGAGCAGATATTCTTTTACTTATGTGGATACTTAGAAACAGGAGTCTTGTGTATTGTTGTCATTTCACATGATGATCTCAGGTGCAGGTCTGGCTATGCTCAGAAGTATTCAGAGGACCAGGAAGAGAATGACAGGTTTACTGCACATTAATGGCATTTCCACCTTGACTCCCCCACTGTGTAAGGGGCTTAAATGCCCCCAGGTTCTTATTAGGCTGCAGGGAGGTGCTGCTCAATGTACAGGGCAGGAGCTCATGGTTAACTCAGTCAGGCATTTTCCAGTCACCCATTTGAATTCTCTTTTCTTCCATGCTGGATGTAATTTTGTTGGAACCCTGTGAGTGACAGCACCCCTGATCTGCACTGGCACAGGAGGGAGGACAATTAGAGCTCCTGACTTTCTCTATTTCTTAATATTGCTTCTGACTTCCTTTTCTGCTTCTTGTCTGTGTTACCTCTTGCTGTGTCTCAAGTAAAAATAACCAGTAGGTAGTGTTATGTCACAACACAGGCTTTCAGCACAGGCAGGGATTTTGTAATTCTTTTGAATGCCTCAGAACCTTGAGAAACACAGAAATAGTGGATTTCTCCTTTTGGTTCCCCAGCTTGATATGCTGAGGGCTGTAGTTTACTTTGGCATAGCCTGTAAGGTAGGATATAAATTACTAGATAGATTAATTAGTTTAAAATAACTTGGATGAATTTAATGAGAAGTGTTTGTCTGGAATTTTGGCTTTGGCAGTGTGAGTGCTTCCTACATGCAACAGCAACTACTGGCCCAAAAAGGCCCAAATTTGGTATTCAGTGACTTTCTTCATGCCTTTCTTTTTAATTTTATCTCCATCTTTAGATGAGGAAGCCTGGAGAGCCCACAGAATTCAAAGGATAAGGGTCACCAGGGATTTATGCAATATGTTCACTTTTGCAAATTACTGTTTAGCACTGAATTGATATTTTTAGAGAACTTTAACTGTAGATTTCATTTCCTGCAGTTAGCAGCAAGTCAAGAAATTGTCATTATTAGGTAAACTTAAGGTTTTCCCTTTGCACAGGACTTTATATTTTAATTAAAAAGAAGCCTGCCCTGAAAAATTATATTTGGCGTCAGGAGAGTTGGCCAGACAATTAATAATACACTTACTGTATAATTCTGTATTTTTATTAATTATTCATTTCTTAACTCTGTGGAAAAGTTCATTTTCAAGCAACTGAAATATAATAATAATCCTCAGTGTTTAAAACACAATCCCTTGTGCCAGTGTTTTTTGGTATGTGTGATGTAGAGCAGTGTTCTTCAACAATGATCCATGGAATGGTGTCTGTCTTGAAATGAATTTTTTACTGAAGTCATATGACAATTTCAGGGTTGATGGTAAGGTAGATGTAGGAGAAATTGCAGCTGAAGGGGTTGGTTTGTCCAAGAGGGCTGGAAAATGCCAGTATTGAATATGTGCAGTGAGAAGTGGAATGGATCTTTTTTCTCCCACAGTTTTGAAGGTTTTTACATTACCCTTTGTGAGCATTTAAAAACATATGATGGGTCTTTGATTCTTGGAGAGAGGAGTAAATGAGGAGATTAGAATTTTCCTATAGCTTCCAGAGGAGATTTGTCTGCCATGTAACCTGACCTTGGATTTGTAGAGATACTTCATTTTCCTTTGGAGGCAAATTTGGGTGTGGGGGTGGAGACAATTTCTGCCAGCACGTACGTGCCAGTGGCTTTGTTGAGCTGTGACCTCCACTCTCACTTGCCTGAAAATATTTTTAATTAAAGCTTCCTCATTTCGAGAATTGAGAGATGTGATGACATTTTCCACTTGCCTTGGAGCACGTTTGGAAGGAAGTCTTGCTGTTTCTCTCCTACTCTTCTGTCTCTAGAATGCTCCAGATTTAGGGTAAGATTCCTGTACAGGAGCTGTTTAGAGCCCACACCCTGCTCCCAGCCCTTTCCAGGATCTTTCAGTGCCACTATCAAACCCCCCAAAAATATGGAAAGATTACAAAACCCAAAGAGACCAAATTTTATACAGGAGAGAGAGATGTGCCATTAATGTGTGGGAACATTACAGCTGCAAATTCCAGTTCTTTCTGTGTTCTGGTCCTATTTTTTTACGTAGCTGGGAATTTTTTATTTAGCTGGGAATATTTATTCTGGATGGTCCTGCTTCAACATGACATGCTGCAGTTATTTCAGTTTCATATCATTGATCCCTAAGGAAATATTTTTCACCAACCAGATCTTTGACTTTTTTTCCCCCCTCTCCCTTTTTTCTTTTTTTCCTTTGTTCCAGCTCTTGCTGAAAGTGTTAGATGAAGTAGGCCAGCTGCTCTTCTTTCTGGAGTGTTTGGAATTAAAATTTCTGATAATTTTAGCTCTTGTTCAATACACCTGAATTAAAAAGCTAATCAGTAATTGACATTTGGAAGAAAAAGTCTTAATTTTTGTTTACCCTTCAGGTTAATTTTAAATGAATATGTCTCAGATCATGTAATTTAAAATGGGTTTTTTTTTCTACAGTGATGAGTGTGGAACCTAAAATAGAATCATTTCTTGTTGGCTCAGAAATAATTTACTGAGGCTCCTTTTCCCCTAGCTATGAGATTCAGAATATTTCCCTTATTGTTACTTTCAGCATTTGTTCTCCAACCTGTGTTAGCCATAATAAGATAATTCCCAATAGGGGAAGGAATTACCATTCCTTTATTGATGTTTCAGAGAGCAATATCCACAGCCAATGCTGTCCCTGAGGATTTGATACACACACATCTCACTGCAAATAAGAAGCAATAGTGATTTTGCATACTGTTGATGACTTGCTTGGATTTTAGTGTCAATTCTAGAGATTTTTGACATTTTATTAATATATTGAGAAGGGAATCTAAAAATCCTTGAGTGTAGGTTTTGAGCATTGCTTTGTGTTTGCATTTGCTGCTGTTAGGGCTTGCCAGCTCTGTGATAAAAAACCCTTCCTCATTTGCCCCTTTACCTTCATCATGTCAATCACTAGATATTCTTGGGTAGTACAAATATAATTTAGTGAATGATGTGCTTTATTTTGACCATTGCCACAAAGAATTTGCAGACTTTTTCTTGTTTCTTGAAGAAGGCTCAAAAAGCCCAACCCAACCACACTGAGAAAGGCTGTTTTAATTTCACCTGGGGTTGTAAATCAATATCCATTTACTATTCAGTTACTGCTTGCATTTCCCTGGGTAATAGTATAACACATGTAATGTCAATGCAGTTTGGCATTTGTCCTCATTAGTATGGCAAAGGACACTTTTTTTGCAAGAGTAAGCAAGCATCATGCAGTATTTGTGACATTTCCTGCAGGACAAAGGGAAGATGTAATCAGTTTGTGTATGAGGGATGTGCAGCCCATCTCATGTGGTGCCTCCAATGCTTTCATAAATGAAATCTCTTGAAAAATTAGGCCATATGTTATTCTATTGTATGTTATTGATTACAGCTGAAAAAGGAAGGTAGGGGTGGCACAGTGTAGCTTTGTGAGTTCCAATTGATTTATTGGTTTAATAGTTTCAAATAAATACATCATAAACATATATTCAACAATGTCAGCACTTGAATTATAGACCAGTAGCAACATAACAAATACCACTTATGATTATATACACATATGTCCTTATACACGTTTCCCTATACATTTATAAACCTCATATATAATTTATTGCTTGCCATTTCAAATCAAAGTGTCATACACATTAATTATACATTAGAATCCTGCTTTATAATTGTTATTTCTATGTATGGCTTGGAGTTTGGCCTAAAACACTTCTTGCAGGTTGTTGATACTTGAAGAACAAGCCAGGGTTAGGGGAAATGAGCAGCTCTACATCATTCTTTGCTTAGGTGAAAAGCAGATTTTCCAGGTTTTCCCATAAAGAGATTTTTCCAGATTTTATAAGAAAGAAGAGCTGGTGGCTGCTCCCCTCTTGGTGGGTGATGTGGAAAGCATTGCTGCTCTCAGCTCCCTGCTCATCAGAAAAATCAGTCTCACACTTCTGTGGGTAGACAAATGCAATTTTAATTTGTGTTTCATAACTTTGGTGTTAAAAAAATGTGGCTGGATTCTGGGAGAATGGGAAGCATGACTGATCTAATAGTTAAGCAGATGCTTTGCAGGAGTCCTGAGGTCACCTAAGAGAGTTCTCTGCTCCCTCAGCCCCCGTGCCTTGCCGTGGCATCCAGCACACCCTGTCTTTGTTATCTGCTTCTTGAAAAAGCATTCTGTGCTGTGGGATTGCTTTGTCACACCAAAGACAAGTTTAAACATTCATAAGATTTTTTTTTTTGGTACTAATAATAGATCTTTGTATCTCCATGTGAAGAGACTGTCTCCTGCTCGAGTCAGGGACTGGGCTGTTGGTTTGTTTTCTGACAGTGAAGTGCAATTAGAACTCATCCCTTTTGAAGCTTGCTGGTGAGAGAGACCCTCTGGCTTCCCAGGAGCTCCCTTTAGACTGATTACATAAACTATTTATTACTTGGGAGAAAGTGTGAGAGAGATTTGAACTTTTTTCTTTTTATAAGTGTTTGTATTAGAAACATCTCTGTTGTTCTCTAGATAGTAACATAATCCTTCAGGGGAAGGAGTCCTTTTTGACTGAGTGACATGCTCTGCAGAGGGGCTTTTAGTGATCCCAGTGTGCCCAGATGACTTGGCAGCTGCTGGGGGAGCTGGAGGAGCAGGAGGCTGTGGGAAGTGTGTGAGGACAGGGATGGGGAGCAGGGTGGGAGCAGAACCTGGCAGGTGCTGGGGATGATGGTCACCAAGCACCTGGGCTGAGGAAGGGTCATTGCTGGCTTCCAGGAGACAGATGGTGAGTTGCAGAGATGGGCAAAATTAATATTTAACAACACAAACTCAGCTCAGTTCGGGCCAGCCATGACTTTGCTCCTGCCAACACCATCTGTAGCATTCCAGAAACACATCCCTCCCTCCTCAGCCAAGAGGAGCCAGGCTCGGCAGAGGAGAGGCAAAACACTGTGAGACACCAGCTTCTCTGGAAAGGGAAAAAATGGCAGGAAAAAGGCAGCACCAGTAATTCCCAGCTCCTGCAGGAGTGTGGAGGAACTTTTGGCTGGTTCAGAGAGGGCAGAGGAGGGGAAGGAAGCCTGCAGGTGTTGGGGTGGGAAAGCAGCGTGTTCTGGGATTGCTGTAGGATGAGTGACCAAGGAAGGACAGAGTTCCTCCCATACCAGTGAATATCTTTTGACTCCACACTGTACAGTGCAGGTGAAATGAGAACATTTTTACATCTCAGAAGTGGAAGGACTGTAACTGAAGGAGAGTGGGCAGAGAGGAGCTGGTAGAAATAAAACGTGAAATCAGGGCAAAGTTTTAGGGTCAGAATCAGCAATATGCATTCTAGGGAAAGATTAGGAGCACAAATCGGCTGCAACTTAGTTACTAGGCTGGGAATCGGGTTAAAATATTTCTGCCTAATAAGCCAAGAACTGAAGAATCCATTGTGAGGTTTTTTATTTTTTTTAATTTCTACAATAGATTCAGGAAGAGATCAAAGTTGCAATGTAAAAACCAACAAACTTTTTCTGAAGCCATAAGATTACTGCTGCTTTTGAAGAAATCCTTAAAAGCAGGGACAGAACTGTTGTGACAGTTTTGCAACCCCTCTTCTCAGCTGCTCAGCTGAGGACAGTGCATTTGGACAAAGTGGAGGAAAGCTTCCTGCTGACTTCTGTTATTCCTTTCTTAGGTAAAAGAGGAAGAGATTTTATTCCTAGGAAAGAAAGCATAAAACCACAGTATAAAACCTAGCATAAAATAAATCTTAAGTAGGGACATTGTAGCTATTAAAATGCTGTGTAATGAGAAGGCAGGATGGGCACCTTGCTTTATGTACAGTGCTGTCTGTACCTGAAGCCATCTAATCACATATAGGTGTCCTTTAATTAAGGGCTGATGTACAGCGTAGGAGCAGTGAGGAAATATGATGAAAAGAAATGGAAGGTGCTTTATTTACCACACTGGGAAGCCTTTAACATATGGAAATGATCAGAATTTAAATTTTTATCATCTGTCACAATTTGCTGCCGCTTTAATTAAAATAGCACCGAGGACACGTGGGGTGAGCCCGGCTGGATGTGCTGCGTGCCCCTGGACTGTCAGATGGGGAGGCGAGGGCTGCCGACAGGGCAGGGCTGCGCCAGCATCCGGAGGGAGATGGTGCCAGATGGCCCGGCTTTTTTTTTATTAATTTAGGTCTCCATTACGGCTTTTCTTGCCTTCATCTCTCCGAAGGATGAGTTCATTGATGGGAATCATTTCACAGCCGCCTTTAACCCTCTGCAGCCCGCAGCGCTGCAGCGCGTTTGTCACTGGCGGGTCCCGCACCTCTGCTCAGCCCGGGGCTTGGCCCGCTGCAGCCCTCCCTCGGCTGATTCACTGAATCCTGCTGTCCTGAAGCAGTTCCAGCTGCTCGGCACCCAAACAGTGCCAGGGCGATGCCCGGAGCTGTTTCTCTTCCCTTTCACCCTCACCTGCCCGGGGAGGTGCCCGTGCTGCCGGGCATCGCCGCCTCGGCTCTGCTGCACCCGCATCACCTCCTCGGCAGCCCGAACAGCCTCACTCTTCTTCTCCCAGGCTCCAGAAAGCACAGAGAAGTGCTGAAAAAGGACAGGTTTTTGGTGGTGTTTTGGTTTTTTTGGTTTTTTGTTTTTTTTTTTTAGTTTTAGGGTTTTTTTCCTCCTGGGTTTGGTGCTCACAGCCGCGCTCGGTTCGTGCGGGATCTGCCGCCTCCCGGTGGCTCCTGCGAGGAGCTGCTGGGTTTGGGGAGTGTTCAAAGATTTTGGGTGGTGTTGAGAGATTTTGGGTGGTCTTTAGAGATTTTTGGGTGGTGTTGAGAGATTTTGGGTGGTGTTGAGAGATTTTGGGTGGTGTTTAGAGATTTTTGGGAATTGTTCAGAGGTTTTGGGTGTTGTTCAGAGATAAAACCGGGAATATCGCCTTCCGAAAAGCTGTTTGGCACAGCCGAAAGCATCTGCATTCGGAGCAGGGTTTTTTCATTTCTTCCCTCTCTTGCATCCAGCAAAGCAGCTTCAATTTGTTTGGTCTTTTCTTTCATCAGGGGTTAGTATTGGTGATTAGTAGTTAGGGATTAGTATTGGCAACAAAATGAGCTTGTTGTGTGTGATTCAGTGGGAAAAAAAAAAAGAGGTCAAACTTAGAAACAATTTCTAGATCCTGAATATGTATTTTCTATAAAAAAAGCTTGTTCAGTAATTCATGACTCCATTCAGAAATCTGTGTTACATTTATATCATTCTTGGATTCCAGAAGAGTAGCTAGACTAATTTTGATCATGACTGTATAGCAGAACAAATAGCAAGATGCATTTACACATACTGTGGTTTTAGTGACATGCGCAGGAAAAACACTGAATTCACCCCAAAGATTTGTGGCATGCCATGAAAAGAAAAAAAAAAACCCAAGAAAAAGCTCTGAATAAAGTGCCATGAAGAGGACGAAACCTGATATGATAGCAGAGGGAATAAGGCATTGCATTTTCAGGATTCTGAATCAAAAACTGGAATTTTGAACATCTCTGGAACAATTTTCAAAATGTCTTGAATTGTGATCCATAGATTTTTTTTTTTCCAAATTATGCCAGTTTGTAGTGGTTTTCCCGCGCGCTCCCAAGGATTTCACATGTGTAGGAAAACTGCATTTTGTCATCCCAAGGCTGGCAGTGACACCAGTGTCCATAGCAAAATGATTTATTCTGTCACCTCTGCAGTGTCCAGCTCTGTGCTGGGGACAAAGCCTGTGTCTCACAGAGGGGGAAGGCAAAGACAGGAGGTGGGGATGTCAGGGAGGAATCAGAGACTCTTTGGAGGGTCTGTGTGGTGATGGGGAAACAGGGGATCTCTTGTAGTCCTTGTGCCAAGTGGGACATGAGGGAAATGTTGGTGGAGCACAGCATTCTGCTCCAGATTATTCTGAAGCCTTACACCTATGCTGTATATTAAATACTAGTAAAATATTAGATGAAATTAGATGAACCAATCAAAACTTGTTAGGCTAGCAAAATGAAGTCTTTGGGCACTGACAATACACATTTTTAAGAAAGATGTGTAAAAATTAGAGGCATAGTTTTGACAAGGATCTCAAATTTTGTGTGTTTTTTGCAAGGCTTGTCTAGACTTTTGAAGCTTTGTCGTCATTTCAGACCTTCTGAGAGCTCCCAGCTTTCCTTGTTAGATTGACAGCAACCAAATATTTCCTTAGTCCTTCCCTGGCACTCGGAAATTGCTTGGATATTTTTCAGTTGTTCTGTTAAAATAACTTTATGAATGCTTTTTATCCTGCCTTTCCCAGTACTTGAGTTCTGTGTTCTCATTGCTTCTATTTTACTCCCTTTCTCTCAGTACATTTTGTCTCAATACTTTGTTAATATTGTACCAGGTCTAGAGAGAATGAGCTCACGATGTGAGCGAAGTAGACTTTTAAAATTATACGACATACAAAATTGTATAAAAATATTGGATGATTTATTTAGGGATATGAGTACATTACACCGGTAATCTAATTCCCAGTATCTTCCTAAGCAGCTTTCAAAACCATTTTTTGATTTCTTTGGGTTTCAAATTGCTGCTAAAATAATGAAAATGGATGGAGCTGCTGATGAATCATCATGGCAATGTTTGGTACCAATGGGGACTTTTGCCAGAGTGTTTTCATCAGGAACAGGGTCCCAGTGGCACTGGCCCACTTAGACCTGCAGATACAAATTAAAAAAGAATTCTTGCTGTTTCCTTTACTTGTGCTGGTGTTGCCACAGCTTGAATTAAAGCTTCTATTGAGAGTGATAAATGAAGGTAGCTCAAAGCTCTGTGGTTGGGTGGCAGGCTGAGAGCTGTGGGTTTTTCTGCAGCCCGTGGGCTGATGTACCTCAGGGGGAAGAAGGCACAGGGACCCCCTTTAGGCACCTTCTTGCAGCAGCCAGCAGTGTCCTGCCAGCCCAACCAAACACAAACCAGTCAGCAGGAAGGGCTGGGGGGCTCCTGATGGCCTTTAGAGAATGGTGTTAAACAATAATAACTAACTCTTCTTTGCCCTGCCCTGACACACAGCTCTCTCCTGAGGGAGCCTGGGGAACCCATGTTTCACGTGCAAATTAAGCAATGGGAATGTTTCTGTGAAATGTGAAGTCCATGCAAAAATTTGTTTTCTATGAAAGAGCTAAACCTTGCTTTGCACATCAGCATCAGAAGTTTCATGGATGTAGCTTGAACTGGACTTCTGAAAAAGGAAATGAAACAAAATCAAAGCGAGCCCAGAATCAGAAACAACATTAAATGGTTATTTCTTACACCGAGAATCAATATTGGGCTGGTAAGTGGGATTCTATTTTCAAGCCTTCCTCCTGCCTGTGGGGACTTTATTACTGCTGGCATTAGGCATTGGATGACCTGGCAGTCTGCACTCAGCCCCACAGGTAAATATAATCCCCTGACTCTGAGGAGGCTGGGTCAATTCACAGTTTGTTGATTGCAACTGTCATTAATTATGGCTGCAAAAGCAATTGCAGGTGACAATGCAAGCAAAATAAGCACCAGCTGTTGTGGAAGTCATAAGGTAAGGTAGGAAATCTTGGTCTCAGGTTGTGTTTCTCAGTAGCACAAATAATAATAATAAATAAGTAGTACAGTAATTAGTACTATTTTTCATTTAATAGGTGGGACATGACCAGAGGACATACTAATGTCTGACATCTCTCTTTTTTTTTCTTTTTTTTTTTTCTCCAGGATGATTTTCTGTATAGTGTCTCTGTTCTAAGTGGAATCCTTTGCACAGTCTTGGCAGTAATCAAATTTATGCTGGGAAAGGTCCTTACAAGCAGAGCACTGATAACTGATGGTGAGTGTGACATTGATCCTGCTGCTTTTATAGACCCTTCAGGTACCCCTGCATGATGAGAGCTGTGAAAGAGCACTGAAATAAAGCAGCCACTAAGAAATGGGAGAGAACCCAGACCCAAACCCTAGAACAGGGTGTGGTAGCACTGGCCTCTAGCACAGATAGCTCAGCTGAAATGGAATGCCTGGTGGAAGCCAAGCAGTGGATGGGTGGATAGTAAGCAATAACAGAGTTAGAAGTAGAGCAGATAATGGGTTAGAGGGGTGTTAGTCAGAGCTAGGCTGCAGCAGGGGGATGACACCAGTTTAGAGAGCTTTGTTTGGGTCACCTCCCTCCTCACTGCCTGTGCCTGGTAAAATCCTGAAAGCTCAAATGAAGCAAAGTCTGCTGCAGAAACGCTGCCTGCCTTGAGCAGGGATCATCACCAGCACCCACAGTGCTGGTGGGCTTCCCTTTGGTGTCATTTGTCACCACAGAGCTTCCCCTGCCGCTCAGCAGAGCTGCTGGGGCAGGGCAGGTGTGAGACAAAGCCTTCCCTGCCCTCCTCTGGCCCTGCTGGGCTTTGGCACAGGGTGGATCTGCTCCTCTGCACCCTTGGAGCACCTCACTGCTACCACTGACTGCACCAGCCCCTGACTGCTTCTGGTTTTAAAGGCAGGTTTGAAATCATGCTTGATTCATAGTCCAGATATTCCCCTTACTGCCAGGGCTCCAGCTCCTGAGTCCCAGAAATCCCAGGGATCTGCCCTTCACACAGGTGAGGCCACAGCGATGGCAGAAGTTTCACAGCCCCCTACAAATCTCTCCCAGTTTTATCTGCCAGGGCAGTGTGAAATACTCAGTAAACAAACACTGTAGGGTGTTCATGATTCATGGGTTGTGGCACCTACATTATTTTACTCTCTGCTACAGATTTCACTTTAAGGAAATTCAATTCTCAGCTTACTATAGAGATACATAAATTTTGCTTTATTTTAAGCAAATTAAACATACTTAATTTTTTTTCTGGATGATGTGTGATAGCACGTATTACGAGTATCTCTGTCATCCCACTTATATAAATTCTTCATGAGTATTTATATTTTAAATCTGAAAGAAGCAAAAAAAGGCATCAGAATAGCAGTGAGCTTACAACTAAGCTATTGCCTCCCTGCATTTGGGATTCTCTCCCAACAGACCTCCAGTTCTTACCCTTTCCAATGGGCTCTGCCACCCTAGACATTTAAAAACAAAAATAGCTCCAAGCTGCAGAAAGGATGCTGGAAAGGGTGCTGGGAACTGCAGCCCAGTGAGCCTGACTTCCTTCACTGCCAGGGTGGAAGTGGGACACGCTGACCATTTCAGAGCTGTGCCTAGGCAGGCAAATGAGGAACCCTCCCTTCAAAAAAATGTAGCTTAGTTTTGAAACAGAGCAGTTCATTCAGCCAAAATATTAACTGAAAATTCCTAAAAAAAAAACTCCAGCTCTGAATTGTTCTCCTGTATGACAGGGAAATCTCTTTCCCCATAATTACATCCTCCTGCTAATGATACTGCTTCTGAGCTGGAGACTGCTCATTCTTTGATTAAAAAAATTAGGGAAAAAAGTATACAATTACCTCAGCCTGGTTTTTATCTCTCTTGTCCCCTTTAGAACTGCTTTAGAAAATGTAGGAGGCTGATCTTAACACGTGTGGTTAAATATCTGCTTTCACAAGATATATTTACATATGTACTTGATTTATTAATGATCAGGAAGAGACAATGCGATTCAGCAGCTGAGACAGATTTAGCAGTCACTTGCATATCTTTTTTTAGTGTTTTCTGTTTCCTGCTAATTTACCTCCTGTGATCCCTGGCTCCAGACCAACAAACTGTTTTGAGTAAAAGGAGCATGAATTTTTCTTCCTAAAAAATAGGTTTATTTTCAGAACAGCAAATTCTCTTTTATGCATGTCCACCTCTATTAATTTATTTTTAATTTTTTTTTTGGAGTAGGGCTTAACAGCAATATCTCTTTAAATCCTGGATGTATGAATCCTAATGAGGCAAAATGTCATTTGTACAGTTTGTTTACAGCAAAAGCTCTTGGCCTTTTGGGTAATAAAAATAGCCATTTCCTGCCTTGAATTTTGTGACATCCCAGAGGACAACTCTGTGACAGTCAGTGATGTCAGCCAACCTTCCTGTAGGTTTTAGGTACCCGTTTCCTACCCAGATTTAGCCACCTGTTTTTTCCTGTGCTGGCCTTGCACTCAGAGCAGTGTCTGGATTAATACCTGCAGCCATTACGTGATTTCCTGCCACATCAGCAAAGGAAGGTTTGCCTGAATGAGAGTCAGGAAGGGAAAACAATTTCCTTTGCAAGTAGCTTTTAAATTATTTGGAACCATCAGCCAAGAATGGCATGAAAATGTTCTTTTTTTTCTTTTGCATGAATCCATTTTGCTGGTGGATTCTGAATAAAGCTGGAGCAAGGGAAATAACACTGGTTTAAAGGTTTAATTATTAATTTATATTTTATATTCTTTATATCTATAGACACAATATATATAATTTCAACATGTGTTAGCAGCATAAATGAGTAAATAGACAAAGACTGGATGTGAGAGGTGTGGATCAAAGGACAGGCTCAGGAACAAGTGTCAGGTGAATCATGGTTGGCAGTCATGGGAACTGCAAAAACCTGTAAACAGCAGCTGGCTAGAGCTGACTCACCAAGCAATATAGAATATTTCAGGTGTGATATTTCATTTGCTATCTGGGTAAATTGGGTATGGATCTACCAAATTATTGCATTCTCAGTGACTTTTTTTTTGTGTGGAACAACAGGGGTATCTATTGGGTTATTGTGGAAAAAAATCAGAAAAAGGGAATTTGGAGTTAAAACCAGGACACAAGGAATGACTTCTAAAACCCCAAATCAATAATCAATCAAACAGGAGTAATGGAAAAGGGCATTAATTTTTCCAAAAGCTGTGAGAATTTTGAAGAGACAGTCCTGGAGAAGAAGAGAACTGGTTAAAAAAAAAAAAGGAATCTAAAAGGATGTTCATTAGAATTGTAAGTAGTAGATAAGGAGCTACTCTGGTATATCTAAAGCATAAATAGAAAATATTACCAGGATTATCCTGAATGTCATCAACAATGTCTACAGCTCTAAGCAATAGTGCCAAGCATGTAAATAAATATATGGAATGGGATAAAAACTCCAAGAGAGGGCCTTTGGCAGGGAAAATGTGCAAAACCATTTCCCTTTCCATGAGTCCCTGGCGTTCATCCTTTAATTATTTCTTTTCCCCCTTCCAGGTTTCAACTCTCTTGTAGGTGGAATAATGGGATTTTCCATCCTTCTTAGTGCAGAAGTGTTCAAACACAATTCCTCTGTCTGGTTCCTGGATGGCAGTATAGGAGTGTTAATTGGACTTACAATATCTGCCTATGGAATCAAGTGAGTATCTCCTGGGCCCTGAGAGATGGGAGGTCACAGCCTTTGGGAGTTTAGGTAATTCCACTGAAATCAGTCCCTGGAGTTTATTAGACAAGCAGCCAATGCTGGAGCAGAATGTGTGGAAAGGGTTATAAAAGGTTGTGTTCCCCCTATCAGCTGGAAAGCAACCAGGACTTAAAAAGAAATAGGAATAATTTTAGATTTTTGTATACTTTAAAATACAATATCTGAAAAATAACCCCAAATAATGAAAAAAATCAGTCCTCTTTTAATTTATGGTACGTTTCTGAGCACTGCTTTGCCTTGGATTAAAGGAAAGGTGCCCAAAATCAAAGAGGGATTTTACTAAGATTTCTGTCCCAGCCCTACCTTTGGCAACCTCTGAACTGAAGGTTGCTGCTCATGTTTCAGATGCTGTTTCTCTTGAATTTTAAGATGCTTTCTTGATTCGCATCAGAAACAGAATAAAAAAATCAAATGGAGCTCAGTTATGCGCTTCATTGCTGCCACAATTTCCCTTGACTGCATGGACTGTAACTAGAATTTTGGACTTTGTCCCTTATGGCTTATCTGCCACAAGAGAAAGTGGGAGATGGAGCATCTTAGTTGGAATTATGCCCACTGAGAGCAGCCCTTGGCCAGGCTGCAGTCAGCCCTCAGCTGGAAGCTGTGTGGGTTTAGTTTTTTTTTTTCCAACTTGGAAAATTCAATTAACATTTTAATGGGGAGTACCACTCTTAAATGGGTCGGTATAATCACAATTTCCACTGTAAAACTCAACTGTTCTGGAAAGCTGTAAAGGCTGTTATGCTGCCTCCTCTCCTTTTTATTCATGAGTATTTAAATATTCAGTTCTGGGGCTGTCCTGTGCATGATCCTTTGTGTGGTGGACTACAGCTGGCCTCTTATCTATATTCCTAAATAAATAAAATCCTTTGTCTTAATTTCTTTAAATATATAAAATCCTTTTAATAATGTCACCTGTTTTAGGGTATACATGGCACTAGGCATTTCCCCTTTTCTGTTTAAAAATATATTTTAAAGTGCTATGTAGTGGATACTAGTGTGTAACATACCCTGTAGCTGTAAGAATTTTATTTAGTGAGGTGTACAACTGCTTCTGACAGTACTATTTGCAAGACTAATTCAAAATTATCAAAGGGAACATCTCGTGTCTTAAGTTTCACAGGCCACATCTTGGCACATGAGGAGAAATGACACATTTTTGTGTTTGTAATGTCTTCAAAATATTTGATTCTTGAAGTATTTGAGTAAAGTTACAAGTGAGTTGCCATTCTGAGGGTCTCCTTGATGGCCCAAGGTGTATTTTTCTTTGAAGGGTTATCAATAATCATTAAACTGAAAGTGACAGAGTTGAGTGTTATGTTGCCATTATGTAAAGTTCTCACAAGGTATGTCCAGCTAGATATAAGGTGATGAAATCTGGGTAAATATTAGCATGAACATTGTTTGAGAATAATGTATGCGAGGCTTTCTTTTACAAGCATATTGAATAGGAATATATTATATAGTATTATATTACATTGTATTATATTATATAGTATTATATTTTATTATATTATATAGTATTATATTATTATTATGTTATATTTTATTATATTATTATTATGTTATATTATATTATATAGTACTATATTATATAGTATTATATTATATTATCGGTACATACCTATATGATAGGCATATAGTATTATATAGTATTATATACTATAATATTATATTATGTTATATTATATTATGTCATATTATATTATATTATATTATATTATATTATATTATATTATATTATATTATATTATATTATATTATATTATATTATATTATATTATATTATATTATATTATATTATATTATATTATATTATATTATATTATATTATATTAATATACCTATATTATATGTATATTATATTATATAGTATTATATAGTATTAAATATCATATAGTATAGTGTATTAAATTTATTAATACATATTAAATAGTAATATATTAATATATTATTAATATATTAATACATTATTGTTATTATATATTGTTATTGATATATATTGAATAATAATATACATTTAATATATTTAATAAATCCAATAACAATTATATTATTATTAATATATTATTATATTATTAATATATTATTGATATATTAATATCAAGATATATTAAATAATATATATATTGTATAGAATATTCTATTATATATTCTATTATGTTATGTTATATTATATTAAATATTATACTATATTATATACTAAATATTATAGCATTACATTTTATTAATTATATAATTTAATATATTTATATACCCATATAATAGATATATTGCATTATATTATAATTATATTATTATACAACCCATAGGATAACTTTTGGTGTTTTCTCAATAACCCTCTCAGCTTTAGGAGTTTCTCAGTCCCAGCTGTGCTCTGTGCTCTCCCCGCAGGCTGCTCATCGACATGGTGCCCCGGGTGCGGCAGACGCGGCACTACGAGATGTTCGAGTGAAGGTGCTGCCCTCTCCCTGCAGGGACTGTAGAGCCACAACGTCCTGGCCAGCGGTGCCGACGGTATTTTCCCGAACATGCAGTTTGTTCCCCCGTGGTCTGTTTCTGTTGAAGTTTGTTTGAATGGGAAATCTCTCTGTAAATCTGGCATATTGTGCACACTGCTTGCGATTCAGCCAACCCGCAGCGTTTTTGGTTTTTTTATTTTATTTTTTATTTCTTATTTATTTCCGGTATGCTATTGATTCCTGTGACAATAGAAAACATGCAGTTTGCAGCTTGAACCCAGCTGCCATGTTGTATATTCCAGAGTGAAAGTGTTCTCAGTGGTGTGGTAAGCCTGTGGGTAAAGAAGTGCCAGTTTCAGATTTGAGTTTTGGAGTTTTTTTTCTCCCCTGGCCTGTATTTTCCCAAACACATGCTGTAACAGGAGTACAATCCTTGCTAACCTCTTCGACTAAGAGTACCTTACATAGAGTCTGGACACCAAGAGCTGTGTTGCTTAAAACACTTAGGTAGCTACTTCCACCCTCTTGTTGAAATAGACACCCAGAAAGAGCAGGTACTGCCCTTCCTGTGATCAAAGAGATACTGTATTTTACCCCCAAATTGACTGAAACAATACCTCTACAATTTAAATTCTGTTTTTTTCTTAATGAGACACTGTTCATAGCTTTGCATGGACCAAACAAGCACACACAGTATTACTGTACAGACCAAAGCCAAAAAAGTCATGCAGGGAAGAGGAGCTGCTCAAGGAATGGGATTTTCATCTCCTATTTACCATCTGCAGCTGTACCAGCATGTGTGACGTTGTGGTTGCTCTGTAGTCTGACAACGGCACAGCAGTGGCTCAATCTCGTGGTGAGATACAGATCTATTTATTAGATTTAGATTGTCCTGTAAAGTGTTGCTCACTTTCCACCACACATCTTATATATTACTTAATAGCAGGTTAAATGATCAAAGAATCTTGATGTATAATCAATAAAACTGGTATCTATTTTATACAGTATCTGTAAGTAACATTTGAAAACTATTTCCAGAATGTATCATAGGACAAAGTCTTCCTGTATAGCAGCCTATTAAACTGGATTCTCTGGCTATAGCCATTTTATCTTTATTTGATGTATTCCAGGTTGGTTTTCACAACAGAGAATCAGTATTGTTGCTTCTATTTATCACAGATGAATAAAAAATAGGACAGACCCTGCAGAGTTTGGAATAAGGCCATGGTAAGTGGGTGAGTAGCTAGAAATGCCCATTTCGAGTACATAACAAAAGACTACAGATATGAGAGTAGATGTACAATTAGACTGACCACTGAGGGATGTACAGTGGAGACACTGGGTTCTTTTTACAGGTGTGATGTTAAAACTGCATTTCCCATCCTCTGTGACTTGACCAGGTCCCTAAGGATCTCCAGTCCAAGCCCACTCCCACTGATATGTGTTGCAAGAGACCCCCCCAGTGGTTTCCCTGACCTGGCATTACCCATATGAGAGTGACAATATTGGAAAGACAACATGCCTTGATACAGGATTCCTTATGGCAAAATGAAACTTGCCCTGCTGCTATCGTTTGCTTTTCCCATATTTTGGATCAATTAAGTTTGTGTAAATATTTGTATGCAAAGTGGTGATGCTGCTTTGCCTTGCTGTCACAGGATGGTGTCACCCAGCTGTGAGGTGACAAAGGAGCTGCTTCAGAGGAGCATTCAGCAAGGACTCCAGATGGACTGGAAAGTGTAGGACTGCTCAGTGTACTCAGCACAGGGGGATTTTTAAATATCAAATGCCACCCCAAGACCCTTTTGTTTCTCCCATTTTGTTTTTCTCTCCCACCAGTTCCATGAAGGGAGCTGTGAGCTGGTGTTTCCTCACTGATGAACAGTGTTTGTCAGGCATCTTCAGCCTCAGAATCACAGAGCCAGGGCCTGAACATAGCAAGATTAGACATTTCATGAGTTTATTACTTGCCTTGACTCTGTTTACCCTTTTCCACTTCCCTGAGGGCTTTATTCCCACTCAGTCCCATTGAGAATTTTGAGAATGACATTTGAGAACTACAGAAGTGCTGCTCCCCAGGGCCTTGCAGTCCAGCAGCCTGTTTGTAGCTGCAGAAAACTGAGAAGGGACATGGTGGTGGCTGAACTCCTGGTATAGCCTTTGCCACACCAAAGTCCTAAACCACTGAAAGTATTCAGGGCACTCAAACCAACAGCCAGCTGAAACATGAAATAGCTCTGTTAGAATGCTGAGTGTAAACAGGAGCACAGATGTGCTGCTCATGCACAAAGGAAGGTTAAACACTCAGTTAATGAAGTTTCACACTTCCTTCTGGAACTCTGGAATGCTCTGAGGATGTTTGTAGGTACAGACACTTGAAAAGGATATGTGGTTAAACAAGTTCATCACACTCTTATCAGATTAACTTAAACCAATTGCAGAGAGTTTTCAGTTACCACAGGTGCTTCAAAGCATTGCTGGTATTAGCAGGTAAATGCAAGAAAATAACAGAAAACCTTGTGATACTTGATAAAGTCCAGGAAGAAATGATTCTCAGAAATGGTGATGAAGCCAGCTGGCATCAGAGATACTCTGTGTGGTACGTGACAATAGCAGAGAAAATAACTGCTCATCCATCTCCTGTGACACTGCTGGAGCCAGCCACCTCAGAGGGAACAGCTCCTATATGAGTTTTCTTTATTAAATGTCAGTGCCTGTTGATTTTTTCCAACTATGAGATGGCAGGTTTGTTTCTAACTAGGTTAAGGGAAGGTGGACTTTTCAAAAGCTGCAACAGCGCAAAAGCACTGGGACTAATCACCTGAAACTTGGCACTGGCCACCATAATAACCTGCCTGGTGATCACAGCAGCCTCAGCCCTGCCAAGGGCTCTTTGTTGTGCACAGGGTGCGAGGAAGGAGCCTCAGCACTCACACAAGGAACAGCACTGGCCAGAATGAGCCTGCAAACTGACACTTATTAAAGGCTGGCCAAGCTCAGAATTGCAAATTAATCCCTGAAAGTGACTGTGACACTGAGCAGATGCTTTGAATCTGGCCATATTGTTCAGCAGGGAAGGGAGCTCAAAAACTCTGTCAGGATTGCACGAGCTGCAGTCTCCAATCCCCAGGCATTACCCACACACACCAGGTAGGCATGGGAAATGATAAAGTTCACTTTTAGCTAAAAGCCAGATTGTTTTTGAATCTTGTCATTTTCAAAAATCACCAGACTAACATGTGCTGCTGATTTATTCCATTTTACTTCTTGCTATAGTAGGCAGACCATAAATAAGCATCATCCAACCACGCTGGAAAATGAGCCTCAAAAGAAGGTCCCTGATGCTGTTCCAGGAGTGAACCTGAAGCAAAGATCCCAGACAAGAAGCTCCTCAGATGTGGGCAAATTCAGCTGCAGGTACACCTGCAGCTGGGAATGTACCACAAAGGTGCTCACCACTGCTAACACCACTTGCATTTCTGCAATCCCAGCTGCCTGGGCAAAAGTGAAGGCATTTCTGGCATCCTTTTTTGTGGGCAAGCTCACGGAGATGCTAGGCCCCAGGACAGGGATTAATAGAATAGTTTGGGGTGGGAGGGATTTTTAAAGGTCATCTAGCTCAAGGTCATCCAGTCCCTCTATTAAGCCTTAATAATCTGCAGACCAGGAATGTTTGTTCCCAACCTGACAAAGCATTTTCCTTGGCAGTCAAATAAAGAGCTGAGGAAGCTCCTTGAACAGAGATTATCCCTGGAATTCACAACTTGTGTACATGCTTCACACGGGGGTTCCACACAGTTCTGCTGTGCTGGCAGTGATTTCTCACCTCTCTGCCTGTGCTGGGTGTGCTGCCACCAAGAGGAGCTGTGGCAGAGCCATCCCTGTGCCTCTGGCTGTGCTCATCCAGGACCAGGAACTGTAGAGGAGCAGCACACAAAAACACATTCCTGTGGCCTGGCACGTGGGGCCAGGTTATGCAATGTGAGAGCATAATTAATGCAAGCAGCAGAGCAGCCAGGGATCTTTCCCTCTGCTGTTCCCCCAAGGCTGGGAGCTGCTGTTTTCCTTTCAGCCACGGGATTGGGGGTAGCCCTGAACAGTTCCTGCTTTCTCTCTGTTCAGTGGGCACAGCTGCCTCCAGCCCACTCACCAGGAGCTGCAGGCAGGCTCAAAGTACATTTTCTTCCAAGTTAGTTTGGCAAGTTACTGGGAAATGTCCCATTTTGTCAGCTCCCACTGCTGGCACCAAACCCAGCACCCTTATGAGCTCACCTCTTGCTGACCCAGGCTGTAGGGATTATTGTCACCCTTCACCTCACCATGGAGCAGGGAGTGGAGGCAACTCCTCTTCAATGGGCCAAGTGACAATGCCAACCTCCTGTCACTGGGCAGAACCCAGGCCTGCACACAGCTGGGGCTGATCACACCAACTCCACCCTCCTGTGGAGGTGAGGAGGAGATTAAAGCCAGGAGAGGGCTGTAGGGATTTGGCAGCTTCCCTTCCAAGATGCCCTGTGCTTACCCTGGAAGCTGTTACCTGCTGAGCCACCAAGGGCTCACCTCGGTCCATTTTCCTTTGCAGTTTTGACTCGTTCAGCATTTTTGTGCAGCACTGGTTTTGTTTGATGTGTCTCTCCTCAGAAAGGTGCAGGAAGGAGATGTCTTCAGCCAGGCAGTGCTTCCCTGAGGTCCTGCAGGAGCAAGGACCCCTGAGCCAAGGCTCCCAAGCAAAGCAGGACACACGGGGAGACCAAACAGCTGGAGTCTGCTCTCTGCAAACTGGCCCCAGGTTTTTTTTTTTTGCTACAAAGATTTACTACCTAGATTTCAGCTAAATGCAATCTCCACTATCAATAAAATAAAATAACAAGTCCTGACAAGCATAAACACAAATACAGGGGAGTGTGAGGCAGCAGAGTGGGTGCTCCAGCTCCTGCACGCAGAGGGGAAGTGTTTTGAGAGCAGCACAAAGTCCCAGCAAAACGTTTCCATCTGTGGACTCTCTACCAGCTGGAGTTTGACTAAGCCCAGTCTAAGCATGTGAGAGTTGAAGTATCCAGTATTTAAGCTCCCCCAAAGGAGCTTTCCAATACAGCTGCATGGTGTGTTTTTTATTCCAAGTTCCAATTTTCATAGGTTTTTTTCCATTTTGTGACTGCAACGCAGCCCACATCTAACTCTAGCTGCTCACCATTTTACAGATGTCTCTTCAGCTCTTTAGATGTCAAAGCTGAACAACAATTAAGGGAATGAAACAGGAAGGAAAACGTTTCCAAAAATAAGCAGAACAAGAGCCTGAATGAGCAGTGTCCTCCACTAATTCATTTTGATGGTAGGAAACATTTGGAAATTGTGGTATGTTGAATAGCAACACAGAACCAACAACATTTTCACCCAATTTAGTCCAAGGGGAAGTATGCCAAGGACCATAAAAAGGGGCAAGTGCTGAAGGATATTCACATACTTTTCCTCACTGAAACAGCCATAAAAGGCTCTGCACTGCACAGTGAAAAAACCACCCTCTGTAGGCACAATGCACAGAACTCCCCAGTGAAGAGACTGGCCAAGTGGATACCCAAACCCACCTCACAAACCTCTGCCAGCCTGCAGCCTTCTGTTAGACATCCTCATTGATGCTCTTGCTTACCAGGGTGTGTGCCCTTCATTGGGAGAGGGACAATACTGCTATTTACTGACTTCTGTACTCTTCTGATTCTACAGTACTCAGTTATGTGTGGCAGCATTACAAACAAAAAAACAAAACCTCAACAAACTTAGAAAAAGGTAATGCTGAAAAAAAAAAATGAGCTGTTGCTTCTCTCCAGTGTAGTTGTGGGGTTTTTTTTCTTTAAATACATAGCAACTGTGTTACAAATGGACATTTTTTTAACAGCTAAAAAGCTGTCCTCTTTTTTTAAACTTATTTTTCCACTGCATACTGCTCCTGCATTAATTACTCTATTACTCTTGGATGCCTCCACCAAAACCTCCCCACATTCCCAGCAGCTGACAACAGAGAGCCCTTCCCTGGCTCTTGGCTGGGCTAACAAAACCTGAGGTGGGCAGAAAGGGCCTGTCAGCAGAATGGGTGCCACTGAAATACCCTGACAGCTGCCCTGGAGAAGTTTCACCCTGGACATTTGGATTTGTGCAGAGCTGCCAAGGTGATTTCATGTGGCTCCTCTTGAGGGCACTGAGTGCACACCCAGCCCCACGTGTGCCAAAGCTTCACCCTGAGCCCTTGTTCCTCATGGAAATGTTCCATCCCTGAGTGCTCAGCATGTTGGATTGGATCCTGCAGGAAGGAGAATGCTCTCTGAAGCTGCTCTTTTACCACAGTGGAGCTCCATCTCCCAGCTCCACAGTGAATTGTGCCAGGAGGTCTCACTGTGCAATTCCAGTCTCACTTTCCCTTTCTCCCAAATGTACAGGCTGCTGTAAATTCAGTGTGTGCTGTAAATCTATAGGAAAGCAGGAATTTCAAACTACTGCTGTGACAAAGCTGCTTCCTGAAAGGAGACTTGATGTAACCCATTATCCAGCCCAGGTTTAGAACAAAAGACAGCAAACAGTTCATTACTCACCTGATGTTCTGGTGTGGGACTTACCTGTGCAGAGGTGGGGCAGCAACAGAAATACCCAGCTGCAGAGTTGGAAGAAGCCCCAGAAATGCAGTTTGGGATAAAAGGCAGCTCATGGCATTCCCATTTAAGCACAAAGCAATCATAAATCCAAATCACACAAGAAAAAAGTTTATTGAAAAATAAATTCTCCCTAGTTTTTTTTTTTTCTACAACAGTGAAAACAAAGCATTTTTCTATGCCATTAAAGTACAGACATTTACTGTTCTAAAAAAAAAAAAAAATCCCATCCTATTGAACCCCAGGAACTTGGCAGTATCTGAACCACTGTGTTCTGTTCTGTTTGAATCCAACTGCTTGAACGTAATATAGTGGAACACAACACTGAAATAAAACAAAGGATTCACCTAGTAGGGGAGAAGTCAAACCAAACACCCCACAGTACCAGCCTGATCCTCAAGTCCTTGTGTCCATTTAAAACCCCTCATTGACTCCACGTTATTGTTTGCAAAAAGCAATATTTTACTTCCAGCGAATTCAGCAGGGTTTTTTCCCAATTTACACTGCTACAGGGCTTATTCAGACTCTGACCCTCTTCACCCATGAAGAAGGAGACTCCTCCAGGGAATGATGGAGACCAGAACCCAAAGAGCTGCCTCAAAGAGCACTCTGGAGAATCTCCCTGCAGTGGTCAGCTCAGCAAGCTCAGGGGGATCAAAGTCTCCAAGCCCAAATTAGCTCTGTAAACATTCCCTGATATTTTTCTTTTGGCTCTCTTAGAATCTTCAGGGTAACATTTCTCACAAAATTTACTCTCTCTTTTCCTTTTCCTGGTAAAAACTACTGCCATTTCCTCCTCCTCTCCCGCATTCCTTGCAAAAACCAAATTAAACCCACGACTCCTTAAAAATATTTTTCACTGTCACTGTACTGCAACAGACCTGATAATGAACATAAATTAGTTCTGGGTATTACACCATTAAAATTAACTGCCTTCAGACAGCAATTTAACTTGATTTATCACGTGCCTATTTGATACTTCAAACTACTCTGCAGCTGCTGGAGCCTGAGCCTGTTGCATGCACTTGATGCCCTGGATGGCTCCAGGAAATGCCAGGCATTATTTACATGCTCTCCTTAAAGCCAAGGATTTGGTGGCTCCTGCAGGACCCAGGGCTGTGTTTGCAGTGACAATACAGATGTGTTTTCCTGCACCAGAAGCAGCCACGGTGCTTTGGTGGCCATGGGGACAGCAGGGTCCTGGATGCTGCGGTTCTGTGAGCCCTTGGAGAGGTGACAGATTCTGGTCCCACGCACAGCTCACTGTAGTAAATTGCACCTGCACTGAACTGCCCAGCAGAGAGAAGGGTTTCAATCACTTGAGCACAACTAATTTTTTTAAAGCAGTTTCTGTGTGTTGAGAGTGAAGTCATTACTCATTTTATCAAAACTTTGAGGACCTGGATTTATTTATTCATTTAATAACAAACTGGCTTAGTGCTCTTGAGAGAGGTCTGCTGAATTAAAACACACTTTTATGTGTTCTAATTACATGAATATGCAAAGGATGACACTGGTAAAAATGAACAGGTCCCAGCGTGCAAGGCACATCAGCAATGGTTGCACTTTGTTGCTTTTCCTGGAAGAAAGAACAACAAATGATACCTGGGGTCCAGCCTCTGCTATTTTCAACACATTCCTAGAGTAAACATTTTACACTTGATACATGGAGTTTCTGTTTACACATTCCATTTAAATATAATTATATTTGGAAGTTACAAACTAATTTTAAAAAAACAAAAGCCCTACAGAAGTGCTTGAAAATGTGTGGATGAGATTTAAGTCACTGCCCATAAAATGGTGTGTTTTGATGTTACATTGACAGCAATATTATTAAAGCAGATCTCAATAAACTCCTCTATGTCCCTGGCCATTTCAGCTCCAATGAAAACACATCTGTCAGTGCACTGTTCTCTTGGAGTTTACAGCAATCCCTACAACAATGGGGCCAAAGGAGATGGGAAGAGATCACAAGTGAGAAGTTGAAGGCATAGCAGCTGCAGGACAAACATCACAAGGAAAGAGCCATGCCAAATGTTAGCACCCCTGGAAATAAAGACTGGGAAATCAGAAACTGATAACTCCTGGTCTGACTAAAAATAAACAATAAAAAATTATATCCTCAGACTCCCAACTGTTGAATGAACAGCAATTTACCCATGTTTTCAACTGATACCTTAATAATTAATCAGTAATATCAACTCAGAGCTGATCTATGTTGTGACAGCAAGAAAAACTGGTTGCTGATATGTGAATAATATGTCCTGGACGTGTTTGGTCTTTATCATTTAAGGTACAGTGCTTTACACTAATTAAAAAGGGAGGTCTGATTCTTTAATTTTAAGAAACATTAAAGGAGGAGTTGTGCTATCACTGAAGCCAGGGGGAGTCACGAAGTTAATGAGGCTTGGATGAGATTGTATCCAGCCCAACTCATCGCAGTTCGTTTATTTTACTGGCAAAATCTGGTCCTGAAATGAACTCTGAGCAAAAGACATACCTGAGAAAGCAATTTGGGCTTTGTTTACATGAATAGTGCTGCAAACTCAGAAATCCCTTTGCAATTCAGAGAGGCCATGCACTCTGAGAGGGGAGGGAAAGGCTTTTGTATTAAGGACAAATCAAGGATGCTGCCTGGGATTTTAAAGGACAGTGGTACAACATGACAACTGATTTGGGGCCGATGATACCAAGGGAAAATTTCAATGAGTCTGAATTCTTGATAATCAGCAAGGTGCAAAAGCTGACACAAAGTAGCTGGGAGCAGAGTGGAGCTGGGAAGGTGCAGAGTCCTGGCTCTGGCTACAAGCCCATCCCTACTGAAATCTTATCAGCAGCTGCTTTGCAAAATACTACTGCAGAAAAGTAGTAGCATAAAAAAGAAAATCCATCTGCAATGAGCTGACCAGTCCCTGCACCCTGAGAGCTGCCAGTTCAGCTGTGATAAAAGGCCAATATTCTCTGGTAGCACCAGGAACCGCCCTGTGTACGTCCATGCAGAGACATCTTTATCTGGAAAAACAACACCTCCCAAACCTCAATGTGGATCTTCAATTTTCCTGCCCATCAAATCAGCTCTGGCTGTTCCTGGAGGTTTTCTGTTATCATTGTCTCCCTGGGGAATGTTAATGGCTTTCCTTTGCTCCCTGGTCATTGAACAGACATCCTGTCCCAGCAGGAGCTCTCATGCCAAATCACAGATTCTCACTAAATTGCATTCTGCTTGCAGAAGCAATGTTTTGCAGGAATTATTAAAAGTTATAGTATCTTTTATCTTATTAAGCCTTATATAGTTTTAGAACAGATTTCTCCACTACTTAAAAACATTCAAAATTCACACCACTAAGCTGTAGAGTCATCAGCATCAGCACAATTTACCTGGAATTAGTGTTCCATTATACTTGTTCAGACAGTGTCCATATTCCAAACACACATCCAAACCCCAAAGAAAGTAAAAAAGGCACATAAACATTAAATATTTGTAGAAACATAATCTGATATGAACAAGCAAACACACTGCTGCAACTATAAATTACAAAAAGAAACATAGAAACTAAGCAAAAAATGCAAAAAGCAACTCTATTTATACATGTGCAAATCAACTTGCATATATGAAATAAATGAGGTTTTTATTGGCATTTTTAAACAGTGTGTATTTACCAACTTTACCTTTCAAAGGCAAGCCTTTTATGTTAATTTTAATAAATATGTAAATGCTTCTCTCAAGTTTTCTAATCCCGTAGGAACAAGATTTTTGAAAAAAACTAGGTCATATACAAAAATACAAAATTTTAAAACAAAGAATGTCTTGATATGAGAGATATGTTTAAAAGCTTGTAAAATGGTTTTTGTATTCAACTTTTGACATTTTTTTTTCCCATCAATCGCAGATCAATATGTTCAAATGCAGTCATGCAAAAACCTGACTTCTGAGCAAAGGAAGCTGCAAGCTCTACTGTCAGACTGAAAAGAGCAGCAGAGAGGTCCCCTCTCTGATGTCCTTGCTTGAGTGCAAGAACAGAACTACACACCTTTCTTCTTCAATTAGGAAAGAAAATAGTTATGGAACTCGGAGAGAAAGCTGCCCCCTAGCCTGAAATGTGGATATCTAAAACAGGTTGTAGGAAATAATTCAAACTTTCACCAGTCCCACATGGATCTGCCTGAGTGTTGATCTGCAGAAGGATGCACTAATTTCTCACTGCACGAGGGAAGGCGGCTGTGTGATGGGGAGCGTGTGTGGAGCTCAGCGAGCAATGCTTGCAGTCTGTGCACTTACAGTTCTCATGATAGTCTCCTTTCACAGGAATAGAGCTGAAGCTGTAGGTCTTGATTTGTTATTCTTCAAGATTAATGAGTCTTCTCTAGAGGTTTCAGTGGACATAGGATCAGAGACCACTGACTCTGAAGCCAATTGGGATGTTCTGTCCCTGGCTGAAACGCAAGCGGCATCGGTGCTGCTGTTGCATTTTTGCCAGAATGCACAATTCAGTTCAGCAGACTAGAAACAGTGCTACAGCATGAAAAAACAGAGCTTATAAAAAACTCTCCCTGCTGTGGTAAAGGCAAACTTAGCATTGAGCAAAGCACTAGACCAGAAAATCTTATAATAACAAATACCAAACCCCTCCCATCTTTAAAGGTTTAGAGGCAAAACCAAATGCAGTATGTATTGCCATGTGGGCCTTACAGCAGGGGGAACCAAGCAAACATGTATTTACAGCAAAGAATTACACTACAGCAAACCCACCTTTTGCATCCTTTATGTGCACAAGCACAAATCTTTGTTTCCAACATAATTTTGTGATATCCCAGTCCAAAATCAATTCCTGCCTGAAAAACATCAGGCTGCAGACAAGTCCCGCTCTTGCCTTTACTTTCAGCACCAGCTGGAAGTTCATACACTGCGATAGGCAGGATTTTCTAGTTGCACAAATATGCACAGGTATGCAGGGGATATTTTATATAAATACAGAATGAATTGTTGTGCCTGCTCAGACCCATTTCCAATTGTCCTCCCCCAGCTTTTCCAGGGCAGTGAAACTATGGTAAACTATATTTGTGCTGACTGAAGCAAATGCTGAGCTGTGGCAACAGGAGGGATTTTCATACCGGTTTGCGTTTGTTTTCTTTTCATACAAAAATTTTGCCTCCCATTAGAGAACCCAGCTGTTCTGTTTCTGGAGAATTAATCTAAAATACAGCAGATTTTCACATAATCAAACCCAGATCCTGTTCAACAGCTCCCACAGCCCCTTTTTGGATACTCAACAACCTCCTGTGTTGTGCAGAGGGATGTTATGGAGTGTTACAGGGTAACACTGTCAGGAGTGTTGAGGCAGGAAACCAAATGCTTGAAAAGGCTCATTCACTGCTTTAAAATTGGAATTTAAAACACAGACTGTTCTGGAGGATTTATCCACAGTGCAATAGCATCTCCCTTGCCTGGTCTTTGGTAGGTCACCACATCCATCAATATTCCCACACAGATAATGAACACTGCTTACCAGAAAAATCTGAACCAAGCAGATATGTCTGAGAAAGGAAAATGTAAAGCCTTTCATACTACCTGGTAATCTTTATGAAAATAAAAAATATCTGTGCTGATTTGAGGTTTTATTCCAGCATGGTGAGAGCATGTCCAAATTGCAAACCTACAGACTCTGACTGCAGATTTGTTTCTCACTAATCTTAACATGTCACTTCCTGACTACAAATGGTGCTATCAAGCATGTCACCTTCTGCTGAAAATAACAAAAATTACTTCTGTGAAAAGAAGGCAGTTTAGAAGAGTTAACTTGCTTCTCTCAAAAAAACCCCAAAACCCAACTTTGATTTCAATTCTGAACTCTTGATTTGTTTTCTCCTAAATTTGTAATTGGTGTGCCTGATCAAAAGGGAAGAAGAAGCAAGGAACAAGCAGTCCCCTAAAACCAGAAAAACAATCAAAGAACCCAAGAGGACTGATTAATTCTTTTCTTTTCAGTTGTCTCTTCTTACTTGTACTCCAGAAAAAAAATTCTCTTTAAAACCTAGCTAGTTGTGAAGACATTTTACATTTCTACCATACAATAATTATAGTTAGCTGAGTTTAACCTTTCTATGTCATTCAGCAACACTTTAACTACTGGAAGCTATAGCAAACTGAGGCTCTAAGGATAATATTGCTCCAATGATGCTGATACTTTTTGCTTCACACAGTATTTCTAGTAGACAGACTACAACAGAAGCGTGGGCAAATTCTGAGGATTACTCCCTAAATGGGACCAGTAAACTGTGATGAGTCCATTCCAAAAATGGTTGAGTGTTTTTGTAGCTTTTCCACACTGAGGAATGCCACAACCCCAGTGAGCTGGGCAGTCACCAAGATGTGTCACATGCTGGCAACTGCCTATTTGCTCACTTGTGACACTCTGCTTAGGCTGCTCTGGTGCAGCAGCTGTGATGCAGACAATACCTTGTTGTATACAAATATTTAATTAAACAAAAAGGAAAAAAAAAAAACCAACCTAGGCCCAAATAACTCAATAGCAGGGTACAGATCTCTCTCATTATTCCAAGTTCTTCTGAACTAAACCTTTTTGTAGCCACTCAAGCCAAAGCTGTACCCAAACCAGTGCACCTTGAATAAAACGTTAGTCCTCCTTCCCCAGCATCCCTTCCCTCAAGCACACTTTTTTCAATTTTCTACTGGAATGAAGTTGAGATCCTTTAGCTAACCATGATGGGGGATGTCCTAACTCGTTAAAAAAATAGAAAACACTTCACCCAAACAACAAAAACGAAGTTTGATGGGTCTGGAAATTTTCTACAACTATTCTGTGCAGTCATCTTCAAACCACTGTCGAACACGAGACTCGTTTCTCTTCGCAAACAGCCGAAGGAATCTGAAGAGTGCCACTGCAAATGTCCTTACAGGAAGAAAAGATCAGTTACAGCTGTTTCTTATGAATCCCTCCTCTCTTAGTAGACAGTTCTGCCCAGCAATGATAGCTCTGCCCGCAGTGGAAAGCCTGGACCAAAGTGCAGGAAGTACTAAGGAACTCCTCCGAAGGACTCTCGCTGTCCCCAGCTGGGAGCAGCCCTGCTGCTGCTATAGGCAGTCCTTGCAGAGTGCAACCTGCCCCTTGATATAGTCCCTGCAGGGGCAGATCCTTCTGTGGGCAGGGTGGGAGCCAGCACAGCTGAACAGTAGCAGGTCACCTTGGAAAACACAGTGCTTCCTCCTTGCATCAAAAGAGGGGACCAGGATATCGTTTGCAGACTCCATGGTGAGACATTCGATGTTATACCTAAAAAGCAAAGCATGTGATCTGCATCACACCTGGGGAGTTTTCAACCTTCCTCACTAAAAACAACAAACCCTTCTCTTCTAGATCCTAAACTGAGTGCATTTACAAGCGCAGCTTTCCAGAACTTGAAATCTGCTGGACAGATTCTCTCTGCAGAGGGCAGTGCAGCCTTTACAGCTTTACTGTTTCCTGAAGATTAATAAAAGAAGTTAAAGAGAAAAAACTGCTTTTGACTATTCCCCAAAACCTAATATTTAAATACACCATGGATTTTCAGTAGGACAGACTCAAAGAATCTGAAATCAGGAGATATTCTCTTTAATTTCAGGAAGTCTCTTCCCCAGGGAAGCCCCACAGAGCCAGGCAGCCCTGGGTAGCTGGAGGTGGGTGAGCTGGACTGTGAGGATGAGGGATGCTGCTCCTGGGCTACAGGGAACAGGGCCTGCAGCTGCCAAGAACCAGCCAGCAGAAAATGAAAAATGCCAGTTGCCATTTGCTGACCACAAAGCTTAAGCACCAGGGCAGCAATTCCAGCAAAACCTTGTTTTTCACTTATTCTGGAAACATTGGTAACTTTCAGCATTTAACAGACGGGTCTTTTTCCACAGGATTATGATTTTGTCTAGACAGCTAGAAAAGAAAGTTTTTATATGAGCTGCTTCTGAACTTCACTGCAAATTACAACTTTTTAAAGAAAGTACAACCCCCAAAATCTTTTACAATGTAATTTAGCAAAAAGTGTGGATGGAAAACCTGGAAAGCAGATTCCCCAGCAGCCATTTTTGGGAGCCTGGTTTTGAGGACTTTTTTTTTCACTCTGAGAGGAACACAGACACATTTCCAAAGAGCACCCAAAAGCAGCATTCCTTTCCTTAAGGCACAGCTGGTGAGTTTTACACATCTGCACCAACACCTCCAGTGTACCAGGGCTCACAATCCTCGACCCAGGACAATGGTGACAGAAGGGTTCTGTGCTCCTGGCAGGTGCTCTCAGCACTACACACACTGCACAAAGCACTGCCAGCCCCTCACTCACAGCCTGCTGCAGCCAGGGCTGCTCTCCCCACCCTCCCTTCTCACTGAAGTTGTGCTTTAAATTCCAAGTGTGGTAAAAATCAGTTCAATAAAGAGACCAAACAACATCCTTGTGCTAGAAATACTTACCTAAGCAGAGCTTTGTCCTTGTTAAGATGCTGGAAGAAGGAAGGCTCACAGATGAGTTGGCTTTCCTGACAAACTTGCTTACAGGATTTTCCAGGTTCAGCAATTTTGACTTGAAGGGCACTTAATGGGGGCCACATCACCTGCCCGTGACAGAAATCCTGCAGTGACAGATCATGTTCAGTTATGATGGGTTCAGACAACATTTCACAATACACAGATTGTGTTTTAACATTTGGCAACTCTCACTCAAAGGTGATCAAATAATTTGGGCCTGGTCATGGTTTGCTTCCTCTGGATGAAATGAAAACTTGTGTGACCTGATCCCTCACTGTGACCCAAAAGCCCCAGATTCATTTACCAGTTCTCAATATCAGCTTGAGCTTTTTCCATTCTGTTTTGATTTCCTCTGCTGAAGGAGGAAGTTTCCATACTTCCAGGTGTAACCACAAATGGAATGCTATACAGTCATGGATCACAAAGTGTCCTGAGTTGGAAGGGACCCACAAGTTCCAAGGTGAGACCAAAGGAGGTGTCCTCCTTCATCTGTCTTTTCCTGCTCTTGGGTGAATGCTCTCCCTCCCTTTGCCAAGCTCTGGGCTCAGCTGACCCTCTGCTGAGCCAAGTCAGTTTTCTGACCTCACAGAGTCCTGCCTGAACATTTTGTGCTGGGTTATCAACTTCTCTGCTTGCCACATCTTTCAAAGTCAGTGTGGTTGCTCCCTCAGCCCAGCCTGCATCTTTATTTCACCAATTATCATTTAACCATTATTTAACTTCATTTAACCATTATTATTGAACCAATGCTTTATTCCAGCATCTTTGTTCCCATTTCAAGCTTGTGCTGCTTCCTCTGTTCTTCCTGCCTTCACCACAAACTCATCAAAACAAGGTCTCAATCTCTATTTTTGCTTTTTATTTTTGGTTCATCTGACATGATAATTAGGCAAAGTGCTAAGTACATGCAGCTAAAAATTGTGCTCGAGCATCCTGGGAGCTGTGAAACACCACCAGCTTTTGACAATTAGTCAAAGCAATGAACAAAATTACAATATTCTGTGGATTTCTGAGAAGCACAAGGGAGAACTTAGCCCTTGGGGGAGGGCCAGAAGGAAGAGACAGGTTTCAGCCACAGATGCCATCTCTTGTCTTTTTCTCCCTTACACTGAGCTCCATTTCTTCCTGAATGACAAAAACTCCCAATTATGACTAACTTGGGTAGAATAATCAAAAGCAGTAGTGATACTTTTACAGGGTTTGTCATCAATACAGAAGCAAAAAGCTTAAAGGTTTATTGGCAGGAAAGTAGGAATAGCTCTGCTGTGTTAACTGCCCTTCTGACCTGGAGCTGTGTTATTCTTCAGGACTGTCTTGAATAGCACCCACCTTCAAAAATACAAGGGCAGACAGATGTCCAGTGCCCTTGAAAGAAATGCTGGCAATTAAATGACATATCAGAGATAAAGGTTATTCCTATCTCTGCTCTGCAGCAGCCAGAACAAAAGGCAGAGCTGGCTACTGCAACAGATCTGGCTTGGGCAGAAGTCCAAGCAAACACACAATTTCTAGAAACCAGGATCCCATGTAAATCCCTGCAGTTTATTACTCAACTGAGCATCTTCTGCTGCTCTCAGCTGGCTGTAATGCCCAGGGACCAAAAGTCCTTTAAGTAACTGGGTTCCAAATCATTTAAATCTTTATTGATTGAAACTAAATACTTGAAAAATCTGCCCAGAGGCTGCAATTCTGCCCAGAGACTGCAATTCCATCAAAAAGTACCTCTGTATTTAAGTGATTCTTCTTGATCCAAAGCTTTTATGTGTGTACACAGCTAAGGAAGTCACATACACACTGAAAAATTGCTTTGCCTTTCTGCTTTCATATAATGCCAAGGTCTGCACAGCTACTATTCCCACTTGGACAGCAGCAACACTGAGAAGCTTTAAAATGGAGATGGTCCTCCCTTTCCAATATAATCCAAGAATCATCCAAAACAAAAGTTCATACCTGTTTTTCAATAAAGGCATTCATCCTCTGAAGCATTCCCTCACAGGTAAATTCATAGGGCAAATAAGGGTCAATCTGTGGAGACAGTGTGTTAAGGTTAGAGGGGTTTTTGTTTCAATCAACTTTGTTGTGCACTCTGTGGCAGCAGCTTCTGGTCCAAATACTCCATTACAGCTTGAGTAGCAACAAAAAGTACTAATAAACTCATTAACAAATTAGAATTTTACAAAACCATAATCAGTTTTAGCTGATTTTTCTCCATTTAAAAGGCAATAAGAATTGCTCCATGACTATCTTTATGGAAACTCAGGGTACACTGCAAAGTGGAAGATGTAAGGCTAGTCTGAGACCCTCTGGGATTCCAGAGCTCCTGCTTTAACTAAGTTTCAGTTCTGAAGCTGAAGTGACAAAACAGAATGTGATACCTTTGAAAATTCCTTCATACTCTTCCCCCCTTGAAGTGCCCTCATTGCCATTCCTCCCTGTAAGTGCACAAGCACTTCTGTGGCAATCTCAAGGCTACAAACTCAGAGTGGAGCAGTGCAGAGTCTGCAATGCTCCAAGAATCAACAATGAAACTTCCTCACTGAATGCACAGGAAACACAGTTTGCTGTATAATTCACATGGGAAATTCTCATTTCTATACAAATTCACCCACTCATTTTTTTCAAGGATCTGACACATCCAGTACTAAAACATGATACCATAGATATGGAATAACCATTTTTTCTTCACTATCCTACCAAAATGCAGCACTCATTAGATTAACATTAGGAAGCACTGTATGTGCAGTACACACTGCACCCTCAACTGCTGATAGCAAACTGAAGACACATTTCTCACCTTTTGATTCAAAATTGATTTCACAGCCTTCTCAACCTCAGAAAGATCATTGATGTCCACAGTCCACACATGGGGCTTCCCAATGTAAACTTCAGCATAGGGATGCTGAGATGTCAACTGAAAGAAGAAATTATATTGGTAAAAATTAATGTGTAGAGATATCCTTGCCTCTCACTCTCTTAATCAGACTTGGATCAGTCAGAACACAAGAGTCAGCATCATTCCTTCTGAGTTACTTTCAGATTTTGTCTTTAGAGTGTGAATTTAGCTGGAAAACTGAAAATCAGATAACACAGCTCACCAGTCAAATATGTGCACCTCTAATTTGTGGCTTCAAGCCTCACAAAGATCCACATCCCAGAAGACTTGATGTTTACTGAAATTACTTGCACCATGACCCTGCTTCCCCACAGCTCATTCCCAGAGCCACCCTCCTTCTTCACAACCTCTCACTGCCACAAGTCCTGCTTAGACCTGCATGGCTGGCTCCCAGAGATGTCATCCTCACCCTGCATCCTTCAAATGCCAAACATTTCCAGAGTTCTGTGAGCAACAGTGAAGAAAGAGTAATTTTTATAACCAGGGATGAATTCTGACTCTCATGACTGAGCGTAGAAGAGTAATGTGACCTCACCAAGAGTGATAACCAATATTTTACTCTCCACTTGGTCAGAAAACAATATCAATGAATGCCCAAGAGGGTAACTAAGAAAAGCTGTATCAGAGTTGCTTTCAGAACTAGCAGGACAGCTCAATAAGTATTTTTGTGACTGTTCTCACCCAGGAGTGAGAACATGCACATGAACACACAAAGGGGAGCAAAAACTACAGAAGGGACAAGTGGTTCACACCAGCCTCAGAAAAAAACTGCATTTTCAATAAATACCAAAAAACCCCACAGGATAGGCTGTTTATAAGCAGTGTTTACACAGCTGCCTCTTTATGCTGTCGTTAGGATAAAAAGACACTGCAGAAGATCTGAAGCAGGGTCTGTTGGGAAGAACCTTCTCCTGCACTAGGAGATACACTCTACTTTTTTTCTTCTGATCTGCCAGAAACTGTTGCATTCACAATTAAAAAAACCCATTAAAAATAGCCATTGCATTTTGCTTGTGGAGAACAGCAACTTGCAATGGTTACTTTATAAAAGCAGAAAGGCAAACTTCAAATTCTTGTATGGATAATCATGTCACAGAACCACACAAGCTCTTCTTGTTCTTCTTTAGCACTTGAGGAATGGGGGGAAGCATTTAAGGGTTTTTTAATCCCAAAGAACCAGCACATGGATTACTGGCAGTTGGACCTAAATGCAGTTGTGAAGACCAGTCAGAGAAATGGCTGCTCTCAGGACAGGTCAGCAGGGCATGTGAAGGCAGCAATACTGGATATACATGATATACTTTGGACTTGAGCAGTCAACAGGGATTATTTTTCTGTACAAGTCAGGTACACAGCATTTCTGTTAGTGCTGACACATGCCATCAGGATTTCTCATGGCATTCCAAGCCCTGAAATTCCCACAAAGCACTTAGATGGGTTCAGATTATTTACTGAGCCTGACCAGTTATGGTGTTTGGGCAGAGAACAACTGGAAATGACACAAAAACTGAGGGACTCACAGAAGAAAAGTCTTGAGAGGCGTCAAGCTCAAGGAAAAAGTTTAAACAGCCTTTTATTCCCTTATTGCTGTCTCCTTTGTTAGCAACACAGCCTGAGAGAAGGGGCAAGCTTCAGCTTGCACAGGACATGAATTCAGTGTATAACAAGAAAGGCAATTACAGCTGTGGATCATAAAATGATAAGGAATTTTGTTTTTATGTTCCTGATTGAAAATGGGAAACTGTCATCTGCTTATCAACCAGCTGGTGCTGCTCAGGACACAATTTATACAGCCCAAGCATAACCTGAATCATCTGCATGTTACCTGAGAGCTTTCCCACGATGTAAATACATAAAGAATATTTGTACATACACCTGTGAGCAAGCCATGGCCACAGACATGAGTGCTGATGTCAGAAATGGCTCTGTGACTATTAAATGTTTACAAGTATAGGCTGAGTTTTACCTACACTGTATAAAAGAAAAATATTCCAAAGTCAGTGCCAGGATGAGGGGTTAGTTTACTTAGCTTCAGTCTTCTTTCACTAGAGCCTAAACACACTGACTGTTTTAAAAGCTTGGAGTTTGGTTTTCCTGTTTTCTTCAAGAGTCAGTTCTGCAAAAGTCTTCAGCATTTAACCACAACCACAGTGGGTGACCATTAATAACTTAACTCAACAGTGCCTGAACGGGTCTTTTCTGAAGAAAAGACTCTTTTCTGAAGAAAAAAAAATCCCAAACCACACATAACCACCCACAAATGCCCTTTTCATAATTTGCTTAAACACCTATTTACTTCCTGCACAGCACACTGCAATGTCTGTTTCTTCACCAAAATAAAACCACTTTCAAATGATGTATCAAAACTACATGATCTGTTCCTGGGCAGAACATCAGGTTTCCAAGTGAAACTTCAGTTTATGATGTCTCAGTAAGAAGTAGCAGAATGTATCTAAAGCAAACCTAGAGATAAAGACTGAAGTGCTAACAACACCATTTTAATTGTCCTACAAAAATAAGGACTGATACTCCCATCAATAACAAAGAAAAAGCAGCTGCACACTCTGGCAATAAACCTTGAGCATTAATGCAATTTCTTTTACACTCTGTTACTACAAGGAAACCCACAAGCATTTTCAGCAAAAAAATTATCAATATTGGCAGAGCTTACCTCTCGGAGTGTAGGTTTGCCTTTGAAAAAATCTGTGTTTTTGCTACTTTTTGGTGGGTTAAATCTTAAATTTAGGAAAGCACATCCATTGGCAATAGCCTCCAAGGGAGCTGGCCCTTCATATGGAAATCCAAGACCAACAAAGAGCTGAAAAATACATAACAAGGGATATTTTATTTTTTGTTATTCCCAAAAAAGCTAAGAGCAAGCTAAAAAGAAACAAAACCACACTCTAAATGTACCAGCCTGAAGAAAATGCAATACTAAAAAGAAAATGGAAGAAATTCAGCAGCTCACCACCTCCCACCCAAGCAGCAATGGAATGTCCTGTAAAACACATTTGACAATCATCATCTGATAAACCTGAGGTGGTTTCTCATGGAGCTGAGGCAACAACAGACCCTTTTAGGGATTTTTTTTCGGGCAGGGGGAAAAATTGGTGGTTTGATTGGTGTTGAAGTGGAGCTGCTGGGGCTTTCCTACAGGCACAAGCTCTAAAGCATCAATCTCCAGGAGCAGCTGCACCAGTGTTTTCCCCACTCCCAAACTAGCCAAGCTTTGCCAACACAGCAGCTCCTGGTACACTAATTAAACCTCCTAATTAAAACGGTAGGTGGCAGCAAACAGCAGCTCACCACACTGCAGCGAGGCAGTGAGAGGCTGCAGGGGCTCAGAGGGCTCAGCCTTCAGAGGGTTCAACACCTCCGAGGGAAGCCAGAGCAAAAATCCAGCCCAAAGCTTTTCCTCCACCAGCTGAGATTCCAGGTGCTCTAGAAAAGGCACTGCTCTGCTCCAGTGAAAACACATTAAATGGTTTTTTTGAGTTGTCTGAAAAAATGTTGACCCCTTTCTTGGCCAAACATAATGAAACCTCCTGAATTAAATATAGAATTCTTCACCTTCATTTGAATGTTTGTGTATGGTGGGGGAACTACAAGCTCTGAGCTGGAACAGCAATTTCTCAGTAGTGCTGCATAACAATGTGTATATTTATATCTATATATATCTACTGCTTTTATCAGGAAAATAAAGCACAACCTTCATAACTATGAGAGTCATGCAATCAGGACACAGATTCAAGGAGGTCAAGGCATACTATTCTGCATTAAATCTTGTGCAACACAGAAATGAATCCCAGTAACAGAACATTCACAGCTGGAGGCTCTTCCTAGGAGCTGATCCTAACATTGATGCATAAACCTGTAGTCAGCCCTGTCGTGCAGAGGCATTGCAGCATCAATCCTCCCCAACCCATGGCAACAACAGTATAAATTCAGAGTTGGCTCATTTTAGAAAAGCAAGTTAACACTTCTCAGCATAGCTGGGGACATGCAATTTGCACTGCATGGAGCTGAGTATTCTAATTTCAGTTCTCAATATTCAGGTTAAAGAAGTTGCAAAAAGTTTCTCAACTCTGTCACAGATTTAAATCTTAGAGAAACTCTCCAGTGGCTGATAATAAAAAGATCTGGAAGCTATTTCTACTAAAGACAAATTATATAAATTCTGGTTTTACATATGGCATAAAATATACCAGCTTTCAGTCAGAGAAATGCATACTACATATAATCTCAAAAGAGGGAATTTAAAAAAAGGTAATCTGTTGAAAATAATGAATTAGGGACATGAAACCATTTCATGCAGTCTGCACATAAAATATTATTTATTTAAACTTCTCCTTAGTTCAGGCAGAAAACCAGCTGAGAACCAGCAATTAAACCTATCTGAAGTATTAATTCCTCCTATGATCCTGGGTTTGTCTGTTATGTAGGGAATGCTGGGTTGTTTGCTTAGTTTTGCACTTTTTTAATAAACTGCTGCTGTGCACTGCTGAGTTCTGTGTCTGACTGGTCCATTTATTTGGGAGGAAGCTCCATGGGAAAAGAAACATGGGTTTGTGTTTTGACAGCACTGAGAGCACTGCCATCACTTAATCTATAATAAATAGCTTACCACCTGTTTGCCATCCATTTTCCAACCTCACCTCCAAGCAGCACTGTTCCTCTGAAGGAAGAAAGAAGGATGTGTCTGATCCCTAGAAAAGGGGGTGTGTGTGTGCTGCCTGCTGGCCTGAGCTTGCAGCCTGGCTCACAGCTGCCTGCAGCCCCTCAAATGCTTCTTTCAGCCCTTCTATCACCCTCCAGCACATCACCATCAAACCAGCTGAAATTCCCAAACTCAGTCCAGACCCTTCTCCAGAAAATTGTCCCTTATAAAGTGTCCTTGCCCATGGCAGGGGGTGGAACTAGATGATCTTTAAGGTCCATTTCAGCCCAAACCATTCTGTGAATCTCTCTATGATTAACCTTCCTTGGTTAGGAAGTCATTATGTTTGTCTGGTATAAAGAGCAAAACATTTCTTACCTGCCTCAAGAAACTCACATTCATTATGATTAAAAGAGCAAGTATTAGAGAAACACAGGCCTTTTCTGTAACTCACAATGCTCTCATTTGCTAATCCTTTGAATTACATGCAGTTTGTTATTTCCATAAAGGCTAAAACAATCTATCAAGGTACTTCCTAAGAGTATGCAGCAAATACTGCAAGTCACTAACTGAAAAAGAACTGAAAAAAAGAAAAAAGCAGACATAACAGTCAACCATTTTCAGGTACCAGTGAAGCAAACATCATCCTCAGTACAGATGAGGCTGTGGGGAAGACAAAGCTCTGTCCCACAGAGTGAAGATTTAGACCAGGCTGTGCTTCCCTAATTTGTGATGTACACAAACTAGGTGCAGGTGCTGACTATGGCTCTTAGGGTAATTTCTCATCAGCTGGAGGCTGGTAACCCAGTCCACCATGGGAAGGCACCTGCACCCTAGGGCTGAAGATCCATATTGCAAAACTCCAAAAGTGACTGTGTTGATAACACCACAGTGGGAACACCTGGCTAAAAATATTAGTCCAGATCTCACTCTGTTAGCTGCAGCAGAGCTGCTATGCAGAGGAGATTTGCTTTATCCTTTACTGGTTGATTAGTGCTTGGAAAAAATTCATAATCTGTTTTTGAGCATTTTTCTCACCTTTCCAATGTTTCTGAAAGCTAAAGCCATTATTTTTCCTAGACAGCTCTAAGTGGGCACACGGCACGTGGTGATTGCCAGGAGGAAGCTGCACTGTAAAAGTCTATTTAAAAGAGATAACTGCCAACAAGTACAGGAGTAGAATGATCACAGAAACAGCACTGTGGGGTTGGTTTTTTTTACCCATTCCTTTTTAGCAAGGTCTGCTGCCCCAGCTTGTCTGTGCCTGTAGGTCTACATGGAGCAGAGAAGGGGATTTGTGTCTGCAACATCACTGGCTCAACTTGAGTAAAGCTGAAACCCTTAATAGTTTGGTTTTCATAACAAAGGCTCCTCAGGAACCTTCCCCATCTTTGTAATGAACTGAACCTCTGGTTTGGAATGTCAGACTTTTGAGTTGACCACCCAGCATCGCAGTAGCCAAGACACCACTCTTCTTGCTGTAATGTAAGGGGTCCTCTCACAGTGCAGCAGGCAGCAGTTAAGTGGAAACATTTCTGACACAAAAAGTGACTCACAACCCCTCTCATGAAAAGTAGCATGGGTGTGGTTTTTTTTTTTTTTTTGGGTGGAGTTTACAGCACCACATCATACTACTATTAATATAAGTAAACAGTCTTCCTAAATTATAGCCAAAAGTATAAAGTAAGGACTGAATGCTTTACTGCTTTACTTCCCTGATTGTAATTATGACTAGCTGAACAGTTAAGAAAAAATTTCATATTCCAGAGAGCAAATGCTCTAGTTTCACACAGAGAAGTGTTTATCTTCTCTCCCTTTTCTAGCATTACTGCACTTTATTCAATTTATTCTGTCAGGTTGGTAGGTTTATCACCACTTTAATATGCCTCCTTATTCAACTTATATATTCTCTTCTAAACTCCAGAAAGAGGAGTATAGCAAAGGTTAACTATTTTTCTATATTCTTCTCATCAATACAAAATACTTTCTGCAAAAGTCAATCCTTTTGTGATTCAAACAACTTGAGAATAGAATCACTAGGTAAATATCTTTTCAGCTGATTTTATGAGGTGTAAATATATATTCCTTCATAAAAGGCAATATGAGGACAAAGTTGGCTTGCCTGTGTATGTGTAAGCAGGGTGTTGCTCCTACTTTTATTAATCCCCATATAGAAATTGCAAAACCCACTTAGTAAAAGAATTTGAACTCTGAAAAATTCACAGTGACTTGAAGGAAAAAGTTTCTCAAAAGGAGAAATACTTCTCAAGAATTCAACATTGGTTTCTCCAAGAGAGACTGGTCCAACTCCTCCAGCTGCCCACTTGGCAGGGGGCCCTGTGAGTGTGCAGGAAGGCTGCCAGCTCGCCTACCCCATTCTCCTCCAACGTGATGAATGGCTTTACATCTCCTCATTAGGAACTGCAGACATGGCTCCTTTTTGTCATGCTCCACACAGCTGAAGCAGCCATGATGAATCTCAAACAGCCCCTCCTGCCTGCAGAGCTCCCTCCCTCTGAAATGTGCTGCTTTCCAGCACACACAGAGCGAAATGGCAGCTGCACGCTGCCTGGAATAACCGCGTCCTACCGCCGACTGCAGGGACCAAAGACATTTTGGGAATGCAAAGCTCTGATTAAGAATCACAGGACTGAGCCCTCACCTACTGGTATTTTGCTGTCTAAGGACAAAGTGAAGCAGTGCAGCATAAGCTGACACTTCTGACTAGGCTGAACCATGTGATTTGTTAAATTGTTATTTAGCTCTCCCTTTCTGAAAGCCAGAACATTTGTCAGCTGACCGAACAAAAACCTGCTAACACAGTACCGAAATCACAACCAATGACAGATAATTCTTGCCCGTGGTCTCAACACATCTGAAGGTTTCTGGAAGTTTAGGTTGCTGTCTCCTCATGATGCTCCAGAGGAGTATTGCACCCAGCCTGGAGTTGTGGCCCTAATCATTCACACACCTGCAGCACAGGGACAGTCTGGTGACAAAACCCATCACTAAATTCATTAGAGGACTCTGGCCATGCTGATTAGTGAATGAAGTGATTATGATTAAAAAGTGTCCTTGAACTTCACTGTTCAGGACACATATGGGGATCCTCCAGGCACAAAGCTCCTGTTCAAGTCACCTTGATTTTTATGAGAAACCTGCACTTATTTTAGCAATTCAACCCATGATGCAGCTGACATAAACACAACTGACCCACATAGGCAGCAGATGGCCACTGGTGACAGGTGAGCAGTGTTTTGTAAGCTGTGTTCAAGTATTGCCTCTTCAAGGGTATCAAAATCTGGAACTGTGAATATGCAGGCAGCAAGAAGACTTGGAGCAAGTGTGTCTGTTGATCAACACTGACAGGTAACCATATGCTGAGGCAGAACAGCCAGAGTACCTATGACACACCAAAAGAACCCCCAAAAGCCACCCACCCCAATCCCCCTCCAACTGAAAAGTCCAAAACATGAGATGGGAGACCTCAGTTTCCACTTTCAATCCCAGGATGCTGCTGTTTTACTTTTTCTGTTCAATTAGTTACATTGAAACTGTACTAGACAGGAATAATAAGCAAAATGCATGATGCAATAAGCCATATTTAATTTCATTTCATTGCAAAATCAGAAATACATTGCACTCTCATTTCCATGACAATACTTATGTATTAGGAGAAGCAGATGGACTATTAACAGCTTATCATCAAGGCAAAGTTTTGTTAGCCTGGCTGCATCCTAAATAAATAATTTCCTTAAAAGGAAAACAGCTTTTGTCATTTGCAAACCTGCTAACAAAAGTTCAGAAAAGCCATATAAAAATACTGCTTGCAAATGTAATTTTTAGGACCCTGACTTCCTGATACAGGGTTCTGAAACACATCAATGATTTTCCACTAAGAAATGAAGCAAATTCTGAAAATTAATTTCCCCAATGTTAAGAAGGAAAAAACCAACCATAACCAATGCATAACAACAGAATAAAAATCATAAAAATCTAAAATACTCTAGGACTCTGACAACAGTACAGCACAGATCCATGCTTTTCACCAGATACTTTTTGTGAAAAATAAGCAATTTACTATCTCAGAAGCACTTCATAATCCCAACTCAGCCTCTTCTATCTGATGCTGCAATTACTGCTCAAAATCTGAGTGGAAGTAGTCTGCTCCCTCCTGTGTCACAAAATCCATACAACTAAACTATGTACCTAACACATAGCTATCAACTTGAATTTGTCCTAAAGTGAATGTGTCTTTACACTGCATCTTAGAGCACAGCAAATATAACCAATAACAACTAGATGAGACATCTAGTGAATACTGAAAAGCAAGGTTTTAAATGTGATACATGCAAGATGGCTGATGGAAAAATTAGAGAAAGGCTTAGTTAAGCATAACTATTATATGAACTGGCACTTGTATAGGGACTTCAGTAATTCTACAGGAAGTCCATTTGCTTATTTTACTGTTTCAGTGAATAGAACACATGTTTTTTTAGGAGGCAGTCACTGTTCAAGCTTGGGGGTTATTACAAGGTCAATATTCTTCCCACATTATGATTAACACAGGGATTTCATACTCCAAAAGCTGTGTAATCTCAGATTATCTGTGACGAAAGCAAATGTTGACTTTTTAATATGCAACATTATGTGTACCTGCATGCATCAAGCACATACACACAGTGGTTGCACTTAAAAACTCATAATTTACCAACAGCTGTCACACAGAGATGTCAAATTACCATAATTTTCCCAAGTATTTCAAAAAGGAGATCTCTGCAGTTGTGTGGGAAGCCTAAGAGGTGCTTGCTTTTTTCTTTTCATTTTTTTAAAAGAGATTTTTCTGTGGAAGTGCACAGCAAGAAACTATCAACAGTGGTGCACTTCCACAAATTTTGCTAATTTTAAACACACAACCCCCTTCTTTCATCAGCTTCGAGTTAAACATCCTATTTAAATGTAATGTACTGAAGTGTTTGAATGCCACAAAGATTCTGGGAAGGCCAGAGAATCCCAACAAAACCGTGGGGACAGAAGTTTTTTTCCATGTATATCCTGTCCTTCATCTTGAGTTCCTTGACTCTGGGGCCACAGGCAAAGCTCATCACAGCAAGCCAGGCTCCTGGGCTCCCTCTCTGTGCCCAGCTGAGGCAGAGGCAGGACAGGAATGGCAAATGAAGCTCTGCTTTTGTCCCTGAGAGAGCAGGGTGGCTCTGGGTTAGAGTCACTGGGAGGGCACAGCCAGCCAGCGGCTGTGCAGCTTTTGGGTGTTACCTAACCTTGACCTCAGGCATGTCAAACACAGCACATTCTCAGCTGATAATCTCCTTGAGCTGAAAATCACATCCAAGAAAATGAAAAATGCATTTATCCCTGTTTCTCAAGCTGGTTCTTAAATGGGACTGTAGGTTGTCATCCCAATTTTCTAATATGAGCTGTCAATCCACCAAACAGAGACAGGATGAAAAATGTATTCTTGGCACACAGAACACAACTTAAGCTCCTTTACACATGATAATTTTTTTCCAGTGCTTTTAAATCAGGAACTTATTCATAGGAGGTGAAATGCATGCACTTCAGACACCCTCTACTTGAAGATATTTTTTGCCACCACTCCCGCTTGACAAACTTACTTTGGTTTCCCTCAGCAGAAACTGCAAATCCCTCCCGCTGAGTATTCCATGGTTCTTTACATAGCCAGGAATGTACATGGTGCTTGTCCCATGAACAGTCCCATGGACCTCCATATAGGTGTGGATGACATCCAGATAAGCCTTCTTATCCTGTAATGGCAAGGAAAAAAATATTTTCAGTTGTTATAAATTTGAAGTGGCAACATTTAATCAGAGCTGGTTTTTTATCTCCTGTACCAAAAAAGCTGGGGAAAGAAGTTCACTCATTCCTATTTGATTTCTGTAATGTTTGATCTTTCATTACATTATTAGTTTGGTTTTCTACTAAACTGGAAGAAAACTGCAGCTTTTTCACTCATAGTCGAGGTATAAAGAAATTAATACCAAGGCCCTCTTAATTTCTAATTGGACAAAAACCAGGATGCCATCAGACAGCTGTAATCTCAGCATGCTGAAAAGATACTTGGCCTAAAAACACCAAAAACACATTTTGAAATATCAAATTTTCACTGATTCGGTCAAAGATGCAAAATAATTATCTTCTTTGTGAAGAAAAGGGTGAATGTCACCTTAGTAAGATGCAGCTTTGCCAACTGAATACTGACACACCCCTTTATTTAAATACCCAGTGTCTGAGTTCCATGAGAGACTCAGACATACAAATGTTCTGCCTACCTGAAGCTTTAAAGGCATTTTGGAGAAGACACAGAGAAGAGCAATGGCTTTAATGTTGCATTTAAAAAAAAAATCAGAAAAAATAGTACACCATCCTAGTTTGCACACAAGAATTACTTTAATTTTCAATGCCATATGTTTTTTTAGGTTTTAAAGACTACTGGCATTCCAAGGCAATTAGCTGAAGACTATATTTACATGCAGTCTGCAACACAGATCAGAAGACTTTCCCTCAATATTTGCACATAGTCTTAGTAATAGCTCTAAAATCAGGCAACAAGTTGCTGTACTTGGCAGCAAGCAAGTTTTCACCAATTCTACTTTCACTCACTATTTTTGTCATGTAAATTCTGTGCACGGTTCCTGCACAGCCCTGTGTGAAAGCTGGCAACAATTTTACTGAAGTTCATTCAAAGGACAAGTAGACTGGTGAAAATCCTGTCTTTTCCAACCCTGGAGGAGCAGGTGTCACACCTAGGTGGATGAGTGCTACTTCTTCCAGCTTCATTGCTGAATGCATTGCTGCAGAGTGTGTTTGATGTGTGTAACAGTGGATTCTCCTTTCACCCTGCTCTGCTGCTGACCTGCTGGGCAGGATGGGCTGAGCCACCCCTGAATGCCCCTTTGGCAGCTCTGCCCATCCTGTCCTGGGCTCAGCATTACATAAACCAGCCAACAGATAAAGACAAAGATGCTTTCTTGTTCAATGTGGCTGCTCTTGTTATTCATTAACACAATTTATTCAAAAAAACCTAAAAGCTTGTTCCATTGTTTACTTCAAATTTGAATTACTCTGTAAGAGATATTCCTGACATAATTGCTAAAATACCATAATTAGAAACTGGGAGAAACTCGTACACTTTGTCAAGAGAAAATCCATTTAGAACTTTTTTGGAAATGAGCATGAGAAATATAAAAGGAGTGGCCTGGTCTTGTTTCCAGAGGATACCTTAATCCTGCCTGCCTGGCTTTTAATACTTCCAGAACTCTGGAGTGCTCAGGGTTCTGAATGGAAGACAGGCAAGGAAACAACAGGTGCTAATGACATGATCCACCTGTAGCAATAACTCCAAAGCACTTGCCTCAGATTTTACTGGCTCATGACACAAATCCTGGTGACACAAATGCACTCTACCTCAAAAAACCCAAACAAACAAGTGAGCAAAAAGCAGCTAGAAAGAACAAAACCAAGACTACCTAAAATTGCACTTCTTTTCAAGATTGCAATGACAATTTTACAAACCTTTAACAGAATACTTAGCTATTGTAAAATGACATTAATCATGCACAGACTTCATTGGGAATAGTACTTAGGCATATAACTGACTTCTTTCCCAATTCACAGTCTAAAACCACAAACAAAACATTTATTATCCAAATAAATGGATAATTTATCCAACCAAAATCTCACTCTTTTATTTCCTCACTTTGAGTCTAAACCAACTGCTTTCACAATCATCTACAAAGTACCATAAAAGTACTATTAGCACCTTAAACTTTATCTAAAGCTCACTAACATTTGTCTCCTTTTGCAGTTAAGGAAACCTTAATTTCCACATTCCTTGAAGCCAAGGGTTATTTTGGATCATAAAAGTAAATATTCTAGGAAGCCACCTCAGAAAAATGACCAGGAAACAGAATCAAATTCTAGGCATTAAAAAAAGTGAATTAGAAAATGAGAGTGTGCAAAAATGGCATTTATAAATAGAAAGGCTACATGTAAATAAAGCAAGAAATGTGACTTGCAATCAAAATACTAACGTTCCTTCAACTATTTATCTGCTTCCTGAGTTGCTCACTTGGGAGCAGATATAATTATTCTTTTATCTTAAACCACTTGAAGTTTATTTTCTCCAAGTTGGATTCAAAGAGACAAGACCATGAGGTGCTGGGGACTAATGCCAGCCTGACATTGCCTGCAGTTTGTGTCAGCCTGCACTGCTCACCCTGCTGTCCACACTGCAAACCTAGACTTAGAGGGTGGAAGATAATCACATTTTAAAAAAAGGCAAATAATTTCTCCTCAGAATCAAAATGGAAATGTAACAGCGAGTAACAGCTACACAAACCTTTTCTGAAACAATTTTTCAGCAGCTAAAATAAACATGCCATTCAGAAAAGTACTTTTTGTTGATCACTGACTGCAGAACTGCTATTACTGTTCATCAATCATTTCCACCTACTTTTAAAAGCACCAGGATAAGGCCTTTCTCATCAAAGAAATCAAGTGACAACTGTTTGATAAGTCTTTCCCCAGGACAATGTTGACAAGAAGACACAGTATGAAGAGGTAAAATTTTAAGTTTGATGGGAGAATAATTTAAATATAAAAGCTATAAAAATATGTGGTGGAAACACAGCTCATCAAGAACTGAACTCTGCTTTTAGTTTTCTCAGTGTAGTAGCTGGTGGTAATTAACAACTCTGCTTTACCAACATTTGCCAGTCCAAGGTAATGACAGTATTTTGCAATTTTGGACCATTTGGGTGCCCTCACAGAACACCAAAAATTCAGCATTAAATGAAATTAAGCATCACTAGAGGCCAACTGCATTACAGAAGAGCTTGATTCAGAATGCTGAACTGCTTTATGGCTTGAAAGTTCAGACTGCAAAACATATGTAAAACAGCCCATGTATCCAGCCTCGCTTCCTTGCATTGAAAAATTCAGAAGGCAATGGTTTTATAAAGCTTGACAAATGCAACTCAGAAAAGCAAGTACTGGGATACACCTTTGTGTATATCCTAAATGCATACTGTAGAGAAGTCCCATCATCTGAGTGCTTATCTGTAGAAATGTCAAGTCAAAAGTAAGCCAAAATGCAGTGTACATGCAATGTATGACAATCAAGACCGTGACACAAACATAATCTCTGCTCGAGAACTGTCACCCTCTCAAAGATTTCTCAAGACATGCCTGAATAATGAAAATCCTGTCTACCAGGGAGCTAGAAGAGTGCACAAAGACTGGGGAATATTAAGAGATTCAAATGCATAGAGTGTTTTACAGAGGAAAATCACAAAGAGTAGATTAAGTCTCCTCAAAGTCAAATACGAAACTTTCAAATTTATAAATTTGAATTTGCCCTGAATTCCCACATGGATGTGGAGAAGATTCAGTGATTCATGACTAGTAAGTATGAATCCTACACTGACCAAGTAATCTAAAATTTAAATAAAAAGTTAACTATGTAACTATGTAACATAACCCGTTTATAACACATAAACCTGTCAAAATGATAATTACAATTCTTCCTGCCCAAGGAAATCCTCTCTCACCAAACTGGTAACATTTTCTAAAGAAGCCAATCAGTTTGTAGGAATTCTTTGAAGTTCTTAAGGGAATGAAATCTCTTGGGGAGAGATTGGGAATCACTCTTATGAACGAACAGTCATCATGTGAAAGAGAACAGAGAAGTGACAAAAACATGCTGTCATTATTCACACTAACAAAATTCAAACTAACTTCAAAATGTTGGATAAAAACATCGTAACATTGAACACCTGGGATTTTAGAGCTTTTGAAAAAGCCCCCTTAGCAGTCTAAGGGACAGAGAGACTAGAAAAGAAACCATCTGATAAATTGAACTGACTCCAAAACCCAGGAAATAAACTCTCCAACCAATTAGTCAGGTTAGAAAGCTGACATTACCTTATTAGCAGCACTGGATGCATGGGGAATTCTCCCAAAGCATGCATGCTCAATAACTTAAGAGACCTGTTTATATTCCTGAAATTGATGCATATTCATCACATTTTCTGAATACATGCACATGTGCTAATTACTGCCATGGACTTGTCTGGGTATGGTTCTGCTCTTTTGATGAAATTTTTCTCCTTGACAGTATCTGAAATATGTCATCAAGACATAATGTACTTCTCTTATCCTTCTTTTCTCAAACACACAATCCTTGTTCTCAAAACTAAGATATCAGCCAGTACATATTAATCACTAATACAAGTAAACAAGGAGGCATTAGCTGGCACAAGACTTATTAGTCTCAGACACAGGGAGTTAACACAAGGCCACATTCATCTCTGGCATTTGTACTAAGCACTGTATGGTACAAAACTGAGCATTAACCATGAATATGGGGATCATACATTATATGCTCAAGTGGAAAGTATTTTCCAACATCTTTCTCTACTGCTGCACTGACTTCTTCTCACAGAAATAAAACCTGTTTGGTAACTAAAGTGACAGAAATGTTGAAAACTAGTTCTCACTTCAAGTGTGGAAAGAAACCCCTGGGCTAACCAGTGTCAAGAATGAAGACTTTGCATTATAATAACACATGATTATGGCCCATGAAAAAAATCAGTCCATTGTTCTGTAGCAGTCAATCCACTCACCAACCAAGTAAATGATAGGAATTTTTTGTAAATAAATTCAGAAATAAAGAGAATATTATTGAACTCTTCTGTAAAAACCATTCTCTCTCTCCTCACACACCGCTGCACTTGTGGTCCATTTTCTCAAACAGAAGCTGAAAACATTGGACAGTGTTCTGAGAGGAGTAGAAAGATCCAAGACACAGGACAGTTTCCACTGCTACACACAGAAATCTGCAAAAAACTCTTTAACAATTCTTCAGTTTGAAAAAGACAACTTGTCAGAATATGAGGGAGGTTTGCAAACCCATAGCTGGCATAAAGAACGTGGATAGTGACTGACTATTCAAAATATCCTATACAAAGAAATCCAAACAAAGCTCATAGGGGACAGGTTTAGAAAAATGCCCAAGTTAACTATTTCTCCTGCAACAGGTCAGAAATTTGAGGGACTCCATGACAGAGAAAGCTGCAGAGGCAAAGCAAAGTTTGCATAGGTTCCTGATCAAACAAACACTTTGAAATCAGCTCTTACTGAGGCCTCAACAATGTGTGACCAGACAGTTTATCAGCAGAGAAACAGATTCAGGAAATACACTGAATTAGCAGAGCTGGAAAGAGAGAGAATTTGCAAGGGAAGTATTATATAACTTTGCCATGCTCTTGCTCTTCCTGAATGTCCATCTACAGCTTCTTTTTTAGGCACCTGTGTCTCTGAATAAAAAATGTATATAAATATATAAATTCTGCAGAAAGAATGAATAAAACATCTCAGTGAAGGTTTAGGATTTCTGGCAGAGCTTGAAGAACCTTATCCACTTCCCTAGCCTCATCTTTTTCATCCATGCATGTCTGGGGTTTTTTAAACACCAAGGTTTTCCCAAGATTTGACAATGTCATTGTCATGCAATGCACACCAGCACCTAAGCAGTAATTTCCTGTCCTTGGAATGGAAATTTCCAGAACCAATGAGACATCCTTGTAAGTGCTGAAGGAAAAAAGTGAAGGGGTACAGATGAAAATAGGAAGTGGGACCAGAGGAAGGAAAGGTGGTGTTGGTTTTGTGCTAACCAAATAACATTAGGTGATTGTGTTAATCAGTATTGTAAGACCTCAAAAATTCATTTTGCTGCTGAAGAGCTCTGCAAAGTGAGAAGCTGATCACTGGCAGGTAAATATCCATGAAAAAAGTAGGTTTTTTCCTTAATTCATAATAAATTAAACTCTAATTTTCATAACAAATGTTAAAGAGTATGTCTTGAAAGGTATATGCTTATTACTGCACTCACCTGTTTTGATTTACTTGTTTCTGACCCATCCTGCTTTCAGAAGGAAATGGTGAATTTCAGAAATCTTGCTGAGCTAAAGCATCTGGCTCATTCCAATTTGTTAGATTTGTGGCACAAGGCAGGACAATGCTCCTGGTGCCAGGCTCTGGGGTAAGTTTTCATCAATTGATAAGCCCCCAGTGCTGCTGCACATTTGGAGGAACACAAAATAGAATGACCACAAGAAAGTTTGTGAGTGCACTGACCACATGGGAGAAAATGTGAGAAGGAACTTCTGTCCTTTAGTTATTTTTCTTTTACTTTTAAAGTTGAAATGAAATATTTATTCAAAGTACAATGCTGAACATGAAGTACAAAAGCCAACCAGAAGGAAGGGACTTTCCTCCTGCTTCGTGCAAGAGGGCATATGATGGGGAAATTACATTTAATCACAAGTTCCCTGGAGCTACAAATGAACATTACTGTGAACAGCCCCAGTGATGTGCTTTCCCATTGAGAACAAGCTGAAGGTAACCATTTCCAATGCAGCTCTTCTAAAGTTGCTATGCAGGCAGTATATATTTAAGGAGAATGCCTAGCTTTTCAAGTAGCATTAGTAAGAAACTCCCATATTATTTTCCCTCTAAATATACAAATATTTTCAATATTTGCTTCAACAGACTGTAACAAAATACTAAAGCAGTCATCATATACTTATGTTATGCATTGATGCCTATTTTATGGTAAAAGCAACCTTCTGACTTCCCTCACAGCAACCCACAAAAAAAAAAAAAAAAAAAAAAGAAATAGCAAATACTGCAAAATGAATCTTGACTCTTTCTTTCCTCTAGGATAAATGGTCAAATTAGTGGAAAAGTATAACAGTAAGTTGCAGGAAGAAGAACAAAGAAAAGACTTAGAAACAGGAGCTAAGGCAACATGAAAGGCTTCAAACATTCTCTTTAATTGAAATGTTCTGTAATTAAAGCAAATTTTGATAATGGAGAGCATTATGGGTTTCACACACATTTTATAAATTCCTTTTTTTCCCCCACTTTGGCATAGATAGGACTCTCTCTACTCCTTAGTACTGCCAAAAATCCCAAACAAAACCCCAAACCTTTTATCCCAACAAGCACTTTCCCAAAACTTGGTAAATGTTGCCCTTCATAGCTTACCTCTAAAGATAACCTTTAGAAATGAGGCAAAAAAATCTTTAGGGCCTCCTGTTTGTTATCCTCAACCCACCTAGGGCAGATTCAGTTATCAGAGGGAAATAATGTGGATTTGTCTTACACCCTGTGCACCATACATCCTTCCTGAGCTCAGGGGTGTGCCCAGACTTGGCCACGGTGGGATGGGATGGATGTCACTGGGCTCAGGCACAGAAAAGAACCCATATCCATGGCTATGTAAAGCCCCAGGGAGAAGAGGTGCTGTGCACACTTCAGTCCCACTTCAGCCTGCTTGGTTTAAAATTACACAATTGATTTGTCACTGCTGTTCCCCAAAAGCACCAAAGTCTGGGGACAGGAATGCTCTCCCCTCCCCACTGGGCTCCTCTAATGACTGATCAGCCCCAGCAGTGACACATGTACTCTGTGCAGATTACACTTCTCATTAATTGGCCATGTTCAGTAGAAGGAACAGGAGCAGGATAAATAGATTAGTTTGGTTCCATACAAGCTGTGGTGGCAGATGAAAAGAGCACTGAACAGGGAAAATGAAAGAAACGTGAAATAAGCAAATTACACAGACACAAGATTAGTTCAGGCTTTCTCTTGATCACAAGAATTGGATTTTATCACTCCAGATAAGAAACCCCACACTGTAACTGATTCAAAGTCTATCTGCAATGATTTGCACTTTATATATGAGTGCATATGGGCATGACTGCAGCTACAATCTGCAAGTTACAGTTTTAATCTGCTCGATGTTACCAGCACACAGTACATATTTTAATATGACCAGATACCAAATCAAACATCTTGGAAAAAACAAGACAGGAAATGCTGATAAAATACAGCAGTGACTTGAAAAGCAGCACTTTAAAAAATGATACAAAGCTCTTGGCTGAGAGTTCCTAACAGTGGAAGGGGACCTGTTTAAAAATGAGACAGTATTTCCTTTTGGATTTGATGCTGGTATGGCCCACGTGCCCTGTGCAAACATTCACTTTTCAAGAGGAATGTGGATAATCTTGAGAAGGTTCAGAAAACTCTTAAGGATTAGAAAGCACAAAGCTCTCAGGGGCTCAGCATATGCAGGCTTTTCAGGAGATGACTGTGGGTTACTTTGACCTCAGCCTATATTCCTACAGGGCAACAGAACAGAAACATCAACAGTCCAGTTGAGAAAGTTTATAACTGCTACTAAGACTGGAAAGAACCATATGGAAATCTGTACCAGAAATAATGCAAAGTCTTAAGGGAGAAAGCAATTGTTGGAGGACTTCACCAGAGGAAACAGAGGCCCTTCCATTGTGTGCTATTTAAAAATCAAGACTGGATATTCTTTCCCAAAAAGCTGTGTCTTTGTCTTAATCAGTCCATGAATATCCTGTGTGTCATACAGAATCTGAGACTAATCAGAAATCTCCCCTCTGGGCATATAAACTATCCATACACATTTCTGAATCCATACAGACTGAATAAACAGGAAGATTTACATGTCAGTGAGAAAGACCCTGGGGAGGAGCTGTCTTCTTCCTTAAATCCAACTAGCATTCAACAGGTCCTTCTGCTGATGTGCTCTGCAAATCAGGTCAGGAAGTTTAGATGATTATTGCATGCTGCTGTTCTTGGGAGACCGATAATGAGATCAGTCACAAGTAAAAGTGTAAGTAGAGTCACACGTAAAAGTACAAGAGCCTAAGCTTGAGAAGACTTGAAGAAAGGATTCCAGCTCTGCTCCAGCACTCTGCAGAGAGGAGAGACTGCACACAGGGGCACACTAAGGCCTTCTATACCATGAGCCAAACAGAATAAATAAATACCTTCATGTATTTACTGCATATTTTCTCAGCACAGTAGCCAAGAAGCATCCAGCTCTACCTGTTCTGCTTCCACTGCAAACATTCCACTGCTTTTACTAAGTTTTAGTTTTGTTTTGTCTCACAGATGGACCATTTACCTGTAACTATCATATTTAGAGAATTTATTCTGTATAATCTCAGTGATCCGAATGAATGTTGCTTCTATTCTCATGCCAATAAAGAGAAAAGGAATGACAATGTGAGACCCAGGTGGTCTCCCACTGTTACATTGTTTGGCCCTAGTATGGCACTGGTAAGTTCCTTTTTCAGTTGACATGAGGCTTAAAAATAAGGTCTTTTTAGGCAGGAAGGAAGGCACATGGAGGATATGGGCATGCAGAGTATTTGGGCACACAGAGATGGAGGTAACTTGGAAGAAATCCAGTTACTAGGAAGTAATCTCTTTGAAAACTGCACTGACACACACTCCCAGGTGTGGCAGCCTAGAAGAAGGAGCCACAGAAAAGGACAATTGGTGAAAAAAAGAGATCTCTATGACTTCAAAACACAATATACTTTAATTTAGTGAAAACATCACCAAACCTTGGTGTTGTTATTCTGCTGCTCTCATCTGCAGATGAAAATGCAATAATGGCAATATTAAAGAAACAAAACTCTGATATTATTACAGGGAGATAAAATGAGACTGCACACTTGTAGAGCCTTTCATAAAACAGGCCTTCCATCTCAAAATGCAGCACATTTTTTGTTGTAAATATAAGAACAGAAGTAATTGAAAGACAGGTTTGCTTATGATTAATGAAAGTTCACACCTTAAATTTTCCATTATGTTTACCAGCATTCTGCATTTTCTAAAATTATTGTGACATTAAGACTCTATTTTTTATTCTACCAGAAAGGTGTAGAGAAATAGCAAAGGATCCACATCAATCTAGACAGAAGTTTCTCTAACAAAAAGACCTCAAAATGTTCAATTTAATTATTTAAATACGATTGTTTCCAGAAAAAGAACTTAATGAGTTTAGAGAGATGGGACACTTTCAAATTATTCTTTATTTTATTGATCAACATAAATTTACTCAAGCATATGAGTATAAAAAACTCACCTTCCAGAAATTATCTACTTTGCCATAAACCAGAGATTGATTCTGCCTTTTGATGTCATTAATGTGTTTAATGTCACTGGAATTCAGGTGCTGCTCTACCACAAATCCAAGGAAGCTGTTATCTGGAGTGTGAGCTGTAAGAAACAGAGCAGATTCAGCACTTTGGAAAATATTGGTTAATGCTACATTAGAGTGAATGTTGCCAGAAAAGAAGCTATAAGGAACATATTATGCAACTGATCACCTCCTTCTTATTAGTACTGAAAGACACATTTGCTTGTTTTATTATCCAAAATAGGTTTTATTAATTTTAAGTCCTGCTCCATATGCCTACTGGAGTAAGCAGCTATTTTCTGTCTTGTTTCTGATAATAAAAACTCAGCAGCTGGACCGAGTCCAATGGTAATGATCTTTTTTGTCTGTGTGCTAAGCTTTATTTTATTATTAGAGATAAAAGAAACAGAAGAAATCCAGCTTGACAAATCTCAGCGATACAATACCAGCAGTTTGAAAACCCCCTGGATTTATGCTTGTTAGCAAAGATGCAAGTAAAAATGGAAGTTGCTCAATGGCATAAAAAAATTCTGGCCAATTTCTTGGGTTCACCTCGTAGTCTGGAATTACCAACACCAACCACCCAATTCTCTGTGTATTATGTACCCATGCTAATTACTGGTCTACCAAGTGACACCATGCAAATCAGAATACAAATTGCATTGCCTAATTCACCCAGACATAGTGATCATAAAATATTTAAATGCAGCAAGTGAAGTCAGCAAAACTGTTTTCAATCCAATCCAAGCAAAAAAAGACTGTGTGCAAAGACTATGCAGTTTATTCATAGTTTTTAATATTATTTTTGTTGGTCTTTTTTTCCAGCAGTGTTGGTCATTGTTCCACCCTCTATAAATACACAGATATTTAGGCTCATTAAAAATAAGGGGTTTTGTTATTTTGGATTGGGTTTTTTTTGTAGACTGGGTGTTTAATTCCAGTGATGGACTCCAACAATCAATGCTTCAGGTAGAAACCCATCCCTACTATACCAAAACTATTCCAACACATGGGGGGTTTTTGCCTCTAAAAAGTGCCATAGCCTCACAAGTGCACATAGAAAAAGGCTGCAATAAACAGCAGGATCTCCTCTCTAGGCCTCCTGTTAAATTCTGGCACACAAGCTGACAATTAATCACATTTTGAAAAGCTTAAGAACCCAAACCAAAACAAAAAACTCCTAAATCCAAAGACAACACCCCAGGCACTTTTGATACGTGCAGTGCTAAACCTCTACTAGAGTTATGAAAAAAAATCTATTGCAATTATGAGGTTTTGCATTTTTGTTCCTGAAAATCAGCCAAGTGGATAATGCAGGAGAACAGAGAAACCATACACAGTGTACACGTCCCTCTGCCATTACATTTAGTCTTTCAAATGACAATTACTCTTTTTCACACAAAATGCCTCAGCAACAGCCAGGCACCCACTTAGACCCAAGGACTTTTTAGAATTTCACATAGCAAACAGCACATTTCAAATATGTCTGAAAAGGGGCATTTTTCCATCCTTTCATATTTTTGGATGAGAGACAGCATTCAAAGGAGAGGCAAGGCAGTACACACTCAAAGAAAAATAAACCTTTGTTAAAGTTAGCACTTAGAACTGGTGGAATTCAGTGCCTCAAACATCATGGACAGGAAGCAGCACTCAGATGGATTTTTAAGTAAGATCACACACTTTTAGAAGTACCAGGGCTGTTATTTTGCATGAAGGTATTTGAATTAAAAACATGGAAAACATAAAAAGGGGGAAAAGCTCTCATGCTTCTGGGAAACTCAGAGAACAGTCAGGCACTTGGTAATATGCCACAGGTTTGACTATGGCTTGCTTGTTGCTCAGGATAATTTTCTGCCCTTATAATCAGAGTTCTCAAAACATAATAGAGTCTGGGGATCTTGGGAAGCTGTCCAGGGTTCCAATCTGCCATAAAATCTTTACTGATGCATAACATGCACTTTTAATCACAACCCCATAAAGATGGTGTTATCTCTGCAGCAGAGAACAAAACAACAAATATAAACTTTAAATATCACAAAACATGTTGACTCTTCTGCACCTAGTACAAAAAAAAAAAAAAAAAAAAAAAAAAAAAAAAAAAAAAAAAAAAAAGCAGAAGAAAAAAAATCCTTGAATAATCCACAGCACTGAAATCACTCATGCTTCAGAATTAGTTTGCCTGCAATCTATTTACCCCTTTTCCTGCAGAGGAAAACCCACAGTCATTTCCAGCAGTAAAAATTGGAAATGGTTATTTATTAAAATTCCAATACAGTCATACTCTTTGGAAAATTCATTATGAAGCAATTTTCTTTGCACAAGAGACTGTACCAGTGGCAGTCTGTACTGCCACAACAGAGATCTCTAGAGAGAAGATTTACTTTCTTCGGCATTTCATGGAGAGGGACTGAGCAGTGCACACACAGAGCACACAGCTGTACCACCAGTGCTCATCCAGCTATTTTCACTGAGTGCATCATCCCCCTCGGTGCTATCTTGAACACATCTGAATTTCCCAACAGCTGGACAACTTAAACAAAGCACAATTGAGTCCCTTTGCCATTTAGGACATAAACCAATAAATATTAGCAAATGTGGATGGATACAAAACAAGCTCTGCTTACTAATATCCAGACACAAACTCTGCAACCACTTTCAAGTCACATTTCACCACCACATGTTTTGTTACTTGCTTCCCAACAGCCTTGAATGCAGCCTTTTATCTCTTGAACAACCTTCACTTATATTTCTCTGGAAAAACTTTTGCACAGCAAATGTTGCCAGACAAAATATGCCTCTCTCAAGAATTTCACAGGGCAATTGAAATCAAAAAAAGCATGTCAACCCAATAGCAGCATGCATAATTCTGCTGTGAAAAGCAGGAAAGTTTCAAAGATTGATGATGAAAGCTGACAAGAGAGAACAGAGCCCTGGTCTTAATGTCAGACAGGGAGCAGCACCAAACTCTGGAGGTGGGCTGGTCACCAGGAAATGTTTCCTTACAGGTTTGGGCTGAGCAGGCTCTGCACACAGCAGAAGGCACTGCCCTGAGCCTCCCTCGCCCTGCACCTTTCAGAGACAACACACCTGAATTGCTGCTGCAACAGGCAAGAGACAGATCCCTTGATTCTGGAACCTACTGCCAGAAAGCCAAAGACTAGGTTTAGACCAGGTCACAAATAATTGAATCTGACCCAATTTATGGAGAATTTGTACCTTTTTTGTGTCTGTTTTGTTTCTTTTTTAGGTTTGGCTGGGGTCACTTCAAAAGATATTTATTGATGCTTCAAAGATCTACAGCAGTGCTGAAAACTACTACTTATTTTACAATAGCTTTGTACACTGCTGGTAAATAAATGTTAGTCAGTTTACCTGAGGATAAATTCTCACAATATGAAAACAAGCTAGGTAAAATTTTTTACAAAGCCATAAAAAAGTAGTGACAAAAAAATTTTGCTGAGTGGTCGTTTTAAAATTCTGAACACAAAGAAACAGTGAAGGGATGGTTCTGCTGAGCTGTTGAAGAACAAAATCAGAAGTACAACACTACAGCTAACATAGGTCCAAATTTCAGTTCAACATGATGAATTGCAGGAGTTTATAAAAATGTAACCTAGCAAGTTCCTCAAAGATCTATTGCTTTATAGTAATATTAGAGAAAGCAGAAGTAACAAAAACAAACTCACTTTGAGAGAAAAGCCAAGCACAACTTTTCACAGGTACCCAGGGCATAAAGATTCCCACCACTATTTATATTAGCTCAATATTTTTGTTTTCTCATTGCTGGGTGGAAGCACAACAGAGCTTTTGCATATCTAGAGAAACTGCCACAAATCTTCCCATTTAGCAGTTGCATTTTATTAAACTGTGAATTTGTCTTTCATAATTTAAAAAAAAAAATCTTCTCAATGATAGCATTCCTTTTTAAAGCTCTGAAATATTCACAAGCACAGAGGTACTTACGGAACATGGTATAAAACTGCTGTGGATTGAGGTTCCACTTTCCCCATGGTGTCTTGTGGCCTTTAGACTGGGCATAATGGGCATGGTTAAACTCTGGCTCAGTCCCAAAGGAATCCAGAACTCTCAGCATACACCTGAAAAAGAAAAAAAACTACTGTAGTTATCCCTACATATGTATATATAAGAATGTGCATATATATGCATAGTTATGATAATTAAAATGTGTTTTGTCTTTGTTTGCAGCTGTGGAGAACACATAAACTGAAGGTACATTTTCATTTCAAACAATTCTGTTCATATTACATTCACAAAGATATTATGAACAGCAAATTCAAGGATATTTCAGATATTCAAATAACAGCCCTGGAGCTTATTCTGTCCTTACAGAATGAAGCTATGCTTTAAAATCCAAGTAAAGCTTGTGGGAATGCCACAATGGCCACCTGGGCTCTGGAGTAGAATTTAGGCAGAAGAAGAGAGGATTTTTCATGTGTTTTTTAAAGTTCTCAACCATTACCACAAACCAAATGCAGCAATCAGGGCCCACATGCCAAGAAGATCAGAGCAGAAGAGGACATTGTCTTTAGAGAACTGAATTGGTCTCCAGGTTCTGACTTTTAGACCTCCTGTAAAAGCACTGAAGATGGTTTAGTATGCTGAGCTCTTGCAGTCAGGTTATTTATTTGTTTATGAAATATTTTGTCACAGACTTTGAAGAAACAACATAAAAGTCAATTACCTGCATCAACCAACACACAAGAGAAAGAAATCCTGGCACTGGATTACAAAGGGCCTGGGATGAGAGAATCATGCTCACCCTTTATTTAAAATCCTATTAATTTCTTGAGAAAGAAAGGACCAGAAAAAATGTCAGTATGAAGAAGACAGCACATGTTATAGGACAGAAATTCTAGAAGTTATGTTTCCAAAATGCAGCCTGCCAAATCTTTGATATGACTTGGACATACTGACCACTGCCACTGAAGTGCATTACAGGGATCCAGAGCCTACCATTCTTCAGCCCTCAGCAAACAAAATTGCAGAAAAGGCTTATACAGGAATTAAACATCATGTGCAATTGTGTTAGGAACACAAACTCTTATCACTGCACACTGGAGCACAGGGTCATATGTGCTAAGGAAGGGACACAACCTCCTGGGTGGCAGAGAAGGGAGGTAGCTGCAAAAATGACAATTGAAAATGTTTATTTGTTGCAGTTTTCAACATTTCCCATGCTCCAAGCGCATATGTACATTCTGTTCAGTAAAACACCTGATTTTGGCTTTTAAACATGAAAGAATTTAGCCCTCAAAAGGTGAAAGAACTTATCTCCAACTATTTATCAGCTTTAAAAATAAAAAATTTTAGTCCCCAAAATAAATCTACATGCTACTTATATGTTGCTCCTTTCTCTAAAAGTATTCAATAATGTGGGAAATGAAAAAAAAACTCAGCAACTTTTAAACTCTTCTATGAAATGCTACCTTTGTATTTCAAAATACAAATTGAGAAAAATGATGTGTTTTTTTAAACCTTCACAGCGATATTTCAAACAAAAAGTAAGTCAAAATATACAACATATTATGATTCACCAAACAACAAAGCTGACAGATCAGTTTCTGTGCAGTGTTTTCTGTCAACTGTTCTCAATGAAAATATTTTACAACAGTGGCAATTATCTCTGCATCACACAAAATACTCCAGCAGGACCAAAACAAGTTCTGCACTGATGAATCATTCAGTAATAAAAGCTCTCTCATTTCTTGGCAGGTCTTTAAACAAAATTCCTCTCAAACATACAGCTTTTGGCCAGGTACTTGAGTACAGGAGAATGAAAAATAGGAGAAAACTACTGAAAAACTGCAACATTACTGGAGGTTGTCAAGAGATACATGCAAGGAGCACTACTCTGCTTTGTTGCCTCTCTTTTTCCTGAACTCAGATGTAAGATAAGAAGCACTAATGGCTCACAGGGATATGAGAAACCATGTCCAATACATGTCCAATACATCTCTGAATCAGGACAGGCAATGTGATGCAACAGAAATCCAAACCAGAAAGCAGGAAAACAAAAAAAATATTTCTATGATTTGGTATAAACTAAGGCAGAAAAAAAAGATGACAGAAAAAAGTGCAAGTCTGTGCAGGAATGGTATGAGAGATCAAAGCTTCAGGAGGTGAAACTAATCCCTGAAATGCAGCAGAAAAGAGCTGGTAAAGATTTAAAATTTAGAAATGAATGTAATTAATAGCAGTTATGCTGAACTGATATTTTAATATATGTAGGAATGCCTTGATTGTCTGCCCTACTACCATATTTTCCATTTGTTTCACTTAATAATTTAGATGCCTTTCATTTTTTTATTATTTTTGCATACAATGCATTAGCATTTCTAAAGTAAAATAATTAATTTTAAAAATGACAAAACAGCATTTTTTTTTATAACTCAGGGATATATTTTAAATTAAAATGCTAATTTGGTACACCTTTAATTTCAGTTTCCCACTCTTCCTTCCTAAAATGTCACCTAGCTTTAGCAATGAAGCTGTAGAGAATTGCAGAGTGCCCTAAAATTGGTGTCAGAATAACTCTATTCTCTGCCTAATTAAAAAGAGGACTGGTAGCTAGTAAATTGCTTTAGAAACATCCATATTAGTCTTTTTTGTCTAGCACATTAGAAGTGACAATTTTAGGACAAAAAAAAAAAAAAAAAATCAGACAAAAGTAACCCAGGATTTTTTAAAGGGAGCTTTTCTTTCCCCTTGAGAATTGGGCAGAAGCACAATCTTAACAGAGCTGACCTAGTGGACATATTTATACACATTTTTTTTGTATCCTTCTCCCACTTCATCAGGCCACTCATTATTTGCATTTAAAATCTTAGGACAGAAAATAACCCTCCTAAAAAAGATGTGTTCTAGAGAACACGTACAAACCAGGAATGTTGCTCATTTCTCAGGATAGCTGTCACGTTAATTTATTTCAAGAAAAAAAAGCCAGCTGGATTGTTGGCATATGGGAATGAGTCATTGCTAGAGAGACTGTGGAAAAATGAAAAAATACCAGATTTTTATGTGCTGCATGGAGGATGAGGGTGCTAAGAAAGACTGCACTTCTCAAACTATATTAAACTATTAATTTGTGTGTTGATTCATTGCACACAAATTGCATTCAAACAACCTCAGAACTGAAAAATCCAGCAGGCATTGCTCTGCTTGGAAGTGAGGTGCACTCCAAAATGAGATGTGTTCTGCTGTGTTCCTGCTATTTGCAGCACCAATTATCCCACAGATAAAGCACACACTACCAAAAGTCACTGGTGCTCTCAGCTGTGCAGAAGAGTCTTTCAGAAATTCTCACTCCCAAAGCAGCAGGGTCATTCTTTCCAGCTTGCAGTTCCAGAAACCTGATTTGCAACTACCAAAAATTTCCTCAGGGCTCAAGTTCACCCAGAAAGATTATATAAAGCACTCTTACCCAGCGACTGTTCTGAAAGCAGAGGCTTATTCTGCCACTCTATTCTGATCTGAAGTGAATAAAAACATTTTAATTCATTTTTATCTGTGTCTGGTCTGTAGAAACCAGACTGAGCTGACCTGCACACATCCATTGCAAAACACTTTCTTTTGAGACAAACAATTATTCCTACTGACATAAAATACAACTGAGAAAAAAAGCAGAGTTTGTAAATAACAAGGGCTAAAAAGCAGCTTTATTTGTGATAATGTTTATTTTATTGGAATGAAACAGAAACGGATGCCTATGCTGTTATAAAGCACTTTGTGATTTTAACTTCAAAACATTTTAATGACAAAATTTATAAGATAACTCATGATGCTGGGAGAAAAAACAATGATTGGAAGAAGATCCTGAAATAGGAGACAGCATGCAGGCAGCCACAAATTAATTCCTCTGCTTTAATCAATTCTGTAGTCTCTGCTAGACTCTGCATCCTCTTTCTTACACTGAACTTGAGAAAAAGCCTCATGTAATTAGAGATTCACAATAAATGTAACAAGTTTCACGAAAGGTACGCAAAAGATTGATTGTATGTAATGACACAAACCCCTAAATGTATGTACTTTAAAAAAGCAAATGGAAGGAAAAACAGAATAGAAGACATCCTAGGGGCTGGCAGAGAAGAAAAAGAAGTAATTTATTCTCCAGAACCCTATTAGAATAAACAGTAATGGGCAGTTAGCAAAACACCAGGCCAAGAAAAACACATTAAAGAAAAGCTTAACTATATAAAGCAACATGTTGGGGCATCTTGTTCAGTCTTCAGTAAAAGATGAGGCAAAAATCTCTCATCAAAGACAAATGCATCCTTATCTATTTTTCAGTCAGGCTATGGAATAGATGAAACTCCCCTCCATGAAATGCAATGTTGTAGAAGACAGGCATTAAGATACCTTTTTCTCCCCCAAAAGACTCAAAAAATTCTACAGTACTTAAGGACTTGGAGTTAAAGGTAATTCTGCTCTCCTAAACAAGAAAACACCAGCCATTACCACAAAATAGTAATCAATGTAAAACAGATTGATAATTCAAGATGCAATGATTCTATGAAGAAAGAAAAATTGAATAGCTAATCAATAATCCCAATATATATTTCCATAGCTTTGTTACAGGCTATACCAGACAGGTAATTGCAAGCAGACAGGAAGAAACATTTAAAATTTATAGGAAGGGTTTAATATCCTGACCACAGTGCTGCATGTGATCTCCTAGTGACAATTACATCTGGCAGACAGACAAGTAACTGTTGCTGGGTGGAAAATGGGATTATCTTTATTAGCAGGCTCCTAAAAACTAGAATATCCATTTACTCCTCTGCTTCAAAAAGAGATTAAGAGTAATCTAATCTGCAATGTTGATCACAGTACTCTCATTTAAAATTAAACTGGAAAGATCCAATGCTCTAGAAAATCCTGAGGCTGAATGAAAACAGTTTCTCTGCCATGAACACCTTCCAATACCGTCCTCCAAGTAGGATATACTGGACTTTGAGGATCACAAAACACAGCTAATTCTAGCAGGTATAGAAAATCCAACATCAGTAACTGAGATTTGAGTTTCTTTCATGCTGCTGTGTATTTGTACAGTGCACAGGAGGCTTAATGATTTAAAGCTATTGACAAAAAGAAAAGAGGTTCTAAAAGTGCAGATGTGAAGGAAGGTGCACAAAGTCATTTCTTGTGACTCTCATCTTCCATTTCAAATGGGAAGATGTTTATAGATTACAAAAGCAACAGTAACTGCAGTTTATTCTTCAGACCTGCCCCTGAACTCTATGCCCAGGATCTTAAGGAATGGAACAGAAAATTGCACTGCAGTTTTTGGGCAATAACATTAGAATAGATACACCTCCACAATCATTGATCCAGTGTGGTTACAAACACCAAAAAGCAAAACATGCCTCTGGTATTCCAACTACACAACAAAATGCAGTAATTTCTCAGCTCACCTACTAATTTACAGAAAAAATGGGGAGGGGAAAGTGCAGGTAAAGAAAAGAGGGAAAGAGGGGCAGAGATCATGATTTATCAAGAGGACAATTAAGATTTTTAAGATTAAAAATATTTGAATCCAAGAATCTCAAGCTTGCTGTGGGGATGATGATGGCATGCAAAGAGCAAGTATTAGCCCCTTTAATCCTAAAAGCTAAAGACAACAGAAAAGAGCATTTCACTTTTAAACAAATTCATGTGAATGGACTTATTTCAGTATTTTGACATGTGTTATTCAACAAAAGCTCCTTAACAAAGCAGATTTGAGGGCAAATGAGTGTTATACTTACTGGTAATGAACCCATGATGGACCAAGGGTTTTCTTAAACTGAGTCAGTCCCACAATATCAATGTAAATGAGTTCTACAATTTTATCCCCCTGGGTGGGGCAGCCAGATCTGTTACCTACAACCTTCTTCATAATCCTAAACAAAGAAAGAAGCAACATGAAAAAGCATTACCTTCCAAATACCTTGAATTGATGCTGTCATACTATTTATTCAAATAATTCCAGTTTCCAAAAAAGTTTTACTCTTTTACTGTTTTGAAATCATAATCCATGTAAGAATACCGAAATGCTAGAGATGCTCAACATTTATTAAATGTAAAGCACTAATTTTCACTAAAAATCTCATCTAGTTTGAGCAAAAGAATTATATGTTTGAAATGCTTAAAAATGGTGTGCTTTGAAATAATTCAAAATAATTTCTGCCTTCTATTGACAGGTTTATAGTATAAGAACTCTCTATAAAACAATGCTGTCATTTCATTTAAAAAAGAAAGCTGCAGGAAAAGCACATGTGCTCAAGCTTCAAACAGATGTTTTATGTCTGGTGCTGAACTACTTGGCAAAGCAGGACAACGAGAGTAAGGAGCAATTTGACCTAACACAAGCAATTAACTACATCAAAAGTAACATGTTTAAAGAACTTAAACCTTTATCTTAAAAAGAAATACTGAGTGAAGAGCAGCAGAAACTGAAGCAGAGGACACAGAATTAGGCTAGTCTGTAGTATTTCCCATTGCAGCTGGTTAAAGCACCTGGAATGTTAAAGACTAAGCTGCTTAGTTGGAATTTTACAACATTCATTTATGAAGTCCCAGGAGCCTGAAGCTACAATGAAAACACATTATCCTTTCCATGGCACATATACTTAGCTCATGAAAATAATCTTATCGTCTGTTTAGTGAATTATCACTTTCATTTTATGCTTCAAGAAATTATATACTGTTAATAGAAGCTTCAAGAGTTTACAATTCTTTTCTTCTAATTCTGGTTTCAAAAGCGAAAGTAATCTCCTTACTCCTTGAGCTCTGCCAGTGAAGCTGAAATCCTGATGTCATGGCCCAGTAAGTAGAGAGATGTAATTAAATCACTCCACTGGACTAATTCACCAAGTGGGCCACCGCTAAACGCATTTTCTGCAATCTTGAATCCAGATTCTTTTGTCAAAAGCCCCAAATGAACAAGGATCTGGAAAGGAAAGTCATATGTTTGAGTTATCGACATGAAACATGCAACTGTTATACATTACAGCAGTTTTTCTTTCTATTAAATTCCAGCTATGGCCAAAAAAAAAAAAAAATTAAAGGAAACAAGCCAATACTTCCACCCAAATAATTTAATTTTGTAATGAATGCAAGGACTGAGAATCTCCAGCAAGGAGCTGAGCCAGGCAGGCTTAAGAGAGGGTAGAAATATGAACATACACGGGGCTGCTGCCACTCAGGACTGGCTCCAGGAATAACAAGGCAAGAAAGCAAACCTGTTGTTGTGTTTGCAACTTTTGCAACTTTTATCTTAACTAGTTAGGGTAATTAAAGAAAAAATAAAAATCAAATGAACTACACCTTTTCACTTCAAGTATCTCATGGCTTTAAAAACGAGCTCGTAATTACAAGAAGTTTAAACTGATCCAATCCAAAAGTTTTGGTCAACTTTAAGTCTACTCAAATCCAAACCCAAGAAACAGCATTTAGAGTCTCAATTTTGGACAACAAAAATGTACAGTTGTTGTTTCCCATGACTACATAAAACACTCCAGTGTCATCAGCTTGCAGTAAATTCACAATTTCTCTCTTTAGAACATAGTCTGTACTTAGTCTACATAGTCTCTATTTCATCCAAAACTATAGAGGTCAGAACACTTAGTGCAAGATTGACTCATGCAAAACAGATAAAACTATCTGTAGAGCAAACAACCATTGCAACAGAATTTCAAACAGCAAAATACTTCTTGAATGGAGTATAAACACGACCTTTTATATTTTCTATTTCCATTCTGAAGCTACACCTGGAACAAGAAGCTTGACAGAGCCCATATAACAGCAAGTGACACGAAGAAAAGTGTTCTCATTTACCTTTTTTCGTTTTCTTTTCTCCAAGTTTTGTTTTTCTGCAAGTGATTTAATGGCTTCAATCCAGGTATCAGCCATTCGTCTGATGCGCAACATCATCCACCTGAATTCCTCATGCCTTGACATCATTTTGTAGAGATTATCAAAGTTGATACGAATTTCAGCCTTCAAGCAAAGCATTAAGAAACATCCCAAACATTAGTTATTCTTCAACACACTTTCCAGAAGTTAAAAAACTGCTCAAATGTGAGCTGTTTATATTCCTCTTTAATAAAAAGAAACAGAAATAGAAAAAAAGATACGGTCCCAGCACGTTAAGATTTTAGTTCAAATATTAAAGATATACTTAAACAGGCACTTCTAAGCTACATAAATTACTGTTATTTTTATTAGTAGTACTTGGTAGCCCAGAATACGTTTGCAATGTTTCACAATGCATTTATTTCTGCAGTATAAGATCTGGTATTGTTCATGTGCTTCAAAATGAGGTACAGGTATGTCTAAATCATAATACAGAGCAGTAGGCTCAAGATTTATGTGTATCATGAATCTTCCAAACACAAGGGAGTCTCCAATTATACCAGAAAGGAAGAAACATTACTAGGGTATAAATTTTAAAGGAAATACTTGTTTTAAAGCTAGGCTGTTCTAAGATAAATTGGTTTTAAAAATGAGGCAGCCTATATCTATGTTATGTAAAAAGTGTTCATATGCAGCCCAGAAATTATCTTAAATTATCTTAAAATACCTAATTGCTACATAATTAGGCTGCAACAATTTAGAAACAATTCTGTGTGCTTACAGTATTTAATGGGAAAAAATTGGGAGTAATCAAAATGTTACTACAAACCTGAAATGGATATAAGCCTTTTCTATAAATGCAGCTTTGTAAAAAAGGCCCATATTTTTGGGACAATAAAAATGGACATTTTCACGTGTACTTAACCCTGGTGAGCAGTTTGTGGATTTGTAATTTTTCTCAGTACCTGCATAGAGTATTTCATAAATTTAAACACAAAAATGCTTTTAATGAAAATCTACCAGCAAGAGCACAATACAATGACTGAATGCATAAGTTACACGTGTCAAGGAGGATTCCTTTCAGCTTTGAAGAATTGAGGAGTAAAAATTGTAAATTCTAATCTTTTTAGCACTTATGTGGCACAGGATTCCAAGATATTTTGCATGAATCACAATTACTGAATTATTTCTCATATTTGTCCTTATTAAGGACATGGTTGTTCTTACCACTGTTTTTTGATCAGTTTCTTCATTAGGATTTTTTGCTCTCCAAGGTAAACGAGGACACCAATTTTCAACCTGGAAAACAATCACATTAAAATAAATAATGTTACTTTATTTTCAGCCTGACCAAAGCCTCTGCTCACTGCCTTTATATTACACCTCTAAGTTAACCCGATGGCTTAAATAAGTAATAAGCTGATAATATGGTGATCATTTCAAGATAAAATTGCTTTTTTTGCAGAAAAAGCTTAAGATTGCTTTTTGCAATTCAATGCTCTTTTAACCCAGCAAATTTGCCACCAGAAGTCACATTTAGATATTCATTCAAGATAATGAAAACAGAAGATCAAGGCAGAGGTCAGCTGTTAAGTGCTCAAAATACAATTTCTCTGAGCAGTTCTAAAATGTTTTCAATAAGTTTTTTATGCTTCTACACCTTACAAAAATATGTATTTTGGAACATTTCCGACTCCCTAGAATACCTTTATTAAAAGACAAAGCTTGCTAAATCAAAGGATCAAAGTTCTACCTTGTAGCAATGCAGACCAAAAAAGTAAGAATCATTATAGAATCAAAGCCACCATGTTTGAAGGCTATAAATAAGGTAATTATAACACAAATAACAATATTCACAAGCATCAACAGCTGTGATTCTTAGAGAAACATGATCAATGCAAATGCAATACTCCTCCTATTGTCCACTAGAAAATAAAGAAGTACAACAGGGAGTAGTCAGTGAAGAAATAGCAAATGGATGCAAGACCTGAGAGCTCCTGAGCTGTCCCCAGATCTTGCCTGTTGTGTAGAATCCTTATTATTTTGTACCTTAAGAAATCAGACCACTTGCTCTGGGGAAGGAGGAATCTCAGTGTTGGAGGCAAACCCATGAAAACCGAAACATGACTGTACTGTGAAAAGGGGGAAATGCAAAAATTTATCAGCTGGCTAGGACACCCCACCGCTACTGATTGAGTTCACAACTCTCAGAGAATTGAAAGTCAGAGTTGCTGTTATGGTTCCCCCAATCACAGACCTGTCAAAACACAATTTTAGCTTAATCATGCCGCAGAAGCCTGGAGCATTACAGATTAAAGGCTTAAGATCACACCATATGATTGCCTAGAGGGCCAATCACATGAAAATAAATGAATAGCCATCCTAACCTCATTAAAGGGAAGAAATGTATCAACATTGGGTTCCTCAGACAAATTATTAAAAAGCATTTTGAATGCTATGACTTAACCTACTCAATGTGTTTAATACAACATTTGAAAGCAGGGATTTATCATCTTCCTTTGAAAACACCTGATTCTTCAGGGGTCTTCAACTCTGGAACCACACCAGAAAGTGTAGCAATTATCTATCCTAACTTTTACAACTATAAAGTTGTGGCAGAAAAGAGTTGCAAGCTCCACATTATAAATCATGCACAGTCACAAACTGTGGGTTTTTTATTCTTTGTTTTAATAGTACAAATTTTGCATTATTCCTAGCATTAGAACTGATCTAAATTAAGATATGACATTTCAAGGACTACTGTATGTGCCCCTTTTCTGACTTTATGTATTTCACATTGCACCACAAGGCATCCTAAAGGAATTGCAGATTTTTCAGGGCTGCCAAGGACAGTTCACTGCATGCCTCACTGACTGAAAAACAAATACAGTTCTTTTGTGCTTTCAGAAATATTCCCTCTAGTCTAAAAATAAATTATAATAATTCTCATCACAAATAAACATTTAAGGAATAGATTCAAAGTAGTATCAGTGCCTGCAGCTGGTCTGACTCTCATTTTTCCTTACTGGTCTTTAGCAATGATGGCAGAAAGGATTATGATATCACAAAAGTGGGTCTAGATGAAAACTCCATCAGAAATATCCTTCAGCTTTGCAGCTGTTTAGGTACAGAAGAAAAACATAAAACAAATCCTAATTTTGAGCAAGGTGAAGGAAGGCAGTGATGCTCATTTGGATCCCGCTCTTTAACTTGTTCACTTGATTATTTAAGACCAAACATTAAAGTTGCCTCTGAAGAAGGAATCAGGTCTCCTCTTGCCCATTTCCAGCACTGCCTTCCTCTCACTGGGTTACCATCAGCTCTTTCTCCAGCTGATTCTCTCCATAGCAACCTACTGTTGTACTGGCATGTACATGATTTAAATTGGGAAGGATGTGATACCAGACAGATTAGCAGTTAAAGATGACTGTTGGGAAGCAGATTTGAAGACAGACCATTTTTTGGATGAGTGATATAAATGCTAAGCTATTATTCAGAACACACTATATTTATCTTTGTACTGTCATATTTTTGAATAAGACCAGCTGTGCCTCCTGTTCCTGGTAGTGAATTCAATGCAAATCAAGGGCATTAGATAGTCTTTGATCTTGCTCAGGAAACTGTGCCTACCTGAGAAGCCAAGTGTTCCCTACTTGGTTTGGAATCCATTAGTCACAGCACTGCCTGGAGTGTAAGTAGCCAGCTCCTTAAGGTTAAGCTGCACAGCAGCTTAAAAGTTCAAAATTTAAGCACTACATGATTCCAGATACAAGTGAAAAGCTGGTGTTCTGAACTGCTCTGAGGTGTAAATGGCTAGGTTTAGGATGATAAAAAAAACCAAACCAAACAAACCTAATAAATTTGATGAGTACTTGCTTTATAAAAGCTTTGCAGGTGTCTGTTCCAGTGACTCTTCCTCAGACACAGACTGAAACTGAATGCAAGGCAAGATTGCAGCACTTGACTCTATTACAGAGCAAGTACTTCAAGCAAGGTTTCAAGAACCTGACAAACATCTGTAGCACTGGAGTAGTCTGAGCATCTTCCAAATTGAATCAAAGTATACTTTGCCAGCAGCTCTCCACATTCAAAATTTCAGAAAGACCTTTATGCTTTCAAAGAGGCACAGTGGGAGCTGAATAAAGCAGGAGCTGAAGGGCATGCTCTGAGCCCTTGGGATAATCTTCATTTTGGATTCTGCCAAAGGGCAGGTGCAGCCCATCCACAGGGAAGCTAAAATAACTTTCTTTACACACCAGGTGAACACAGTGCTCAGTGTATTTCTATCCATGGTACAGTGCTGCTCTTGAGTCCAGGAGAGAAGAATACACAAACAAAATAATCCACTGCAATATGTGCTGAAAGAAAGTGCATCTTTAAATTTATTAGGCAGTATGAAGGCAGGTAGCGAACTTGTAATGCCAGAAATCCTTTTGAGAATTTGATGTGAAAGGACTGCTCCCATTGGGAAGGTGACTTGTTGAACCCCTATTGTTTGTTTAGCATTTCCTCAGTGACAGAATCCCTTTGAAGGGGTTGCAGAATCTGTGATGTGCAAGGTGAGTGCCTGTCTGGTGAGTGAAATGGAGCAGGATACAGGCAGCTTTGGATGTGGCTGTTTCCAAAGGCAGTCTCAAGTGTTGGGTGTTAGGTACCCACAGCCCTGGTGACAAGGCAACACAACATCTCACACATCCATCAACAAACAGCCTCCTGTCTGCCTTCAGCAATGTGCACTGTTATTTCACTCCTCTCATACACTGGCATTTATGTCTTTTCCAACAAGTCATTAGAAGACTAATCCCAGTTTAAGGTGACAGAAGAAGAAAAAAATAACAACACAAATCACCCAATATCAGGCCAATCCACCAACAGATAATTCAGGGACAAAGTGCTGACTACCATTAGCATTTCAGTTTCTTGGGGATATATGTAAGATGTCTAAATAAGTCTGAACTTCGGTGATTTACATTTCAGACAACAACACTGGTTTTGTGAAATTTCTGAGTATTTGCATAGAGTTGAAAGAAGCTGGTTTGATGTTACATTACACTGAAGAAATACAAATCATTAACTCAATGTCCAGGATTAGCAGCAGAAATTGTGGAAAGGGGACTTCCCCATGGATGTGAGCAAATTGCAGTTAACTAGAAAAACCACAAAGATTAGAGGAATCTCTATAATTATGATACCCAGGAATTTTCACTAAATTGTGCCTCAGACTACAGCTTGCACCCTGGAAACAAATCCATACTCAAAATCACCTTTGGTTTGTGTTTTTCTGCTTTAGCCCTGAAACCAGAAATATGAAGAAAAATACTCCCACTACCAAGCTATGCCTTGTGTTTCCATCAAGTCTGAAGGACTGAAAACAAGAATTCTCTCCAGCAGTGTATTAGCACACATGCAAAAACTGTGTCACAGACTGGAATTCAAACCAGTTTTAAATCTTTGAAGTGCTGGATTCCAAGATGGGTACCAAAAATTACATGGGCACCTGAAAGGTGAGCTGGAGATCCAAAGCCTGGGATTTTAGAGAGACCTGCCCAGCTCCAGCAGGTAAGAACCAGAGTGATGGGAGGGGGTAACTTGCAGCTACCAGCTGACCACCAATCCCACTCCTGTGTGGAAAGCAGTCCTCTCAGAGAAACATGGATGTAGATAAAGAAAATTAAAAAAAAGATCTATAATCTCCCTCCACTTTCTCCACTTTTTTTTCTTTTTTTAAAAGCTTGGAAATAGTGTGAAAAACTCATTTTCTACAAGATATTTTTAAAAGCTTCATTCTTCAGCTGCAAACTGACATTTTGCAGTGAAATATATTTTTGTACTGCCTAGAAATTAATTTGTTCACATTTCTGCCCAGAGGCAATGCTATCCCTGAAAATGATAACTGTGCCAAAGCCATTACAGTGTTAAACCACTGTCTTTTTTCATAACTAAATGCTAAGTTTAAAAGTAAGTAGCTCTTCTCTATGGGCATCATGTTAAAAGGAAGCAAGCTTAACTTGCTGTTTAATGTTTGTTATTTCTAATCCCTGTCTGGCTCTGTATTCAAGAGAAGGTAAGCCTGGTTTTATTCAGGCCATTTGTATCTCACCCACTCTTCAAAGACTCAATTTGTGTTCTGAGGACCAGAGGATGGGGAGGCCCTGGCACAGAGTGCCCAGAGAAGCTGTGGCTGCCCCATCCCTGGAGGAGTCCAAGGCCAGGTTGGACAGGACTTGGAGCAACCTGGCACAGTGGAAGGTGTCTTTGCCCACGGCAGGGCTTTGAAAAAGATGAGCTCTAAAGTCCCTTCCAACCCAAACCATTCCATGGGTCTATGACCACACAGCTGCACATCACACCTCAGGAAAGACCCAGTGCCTGAAGCAAAATAGTGAGAAAAAAGTGCAAAAATCCTCTCAGTTTCACCTGCAAGTTTGCACAGGGGACAGCTTTAAATAAAAGGACATGCTGGGTTGGTTCTTGCTTTCCTTGGGCTGCCACACTTGCCTCCCATTCTGCTCAAGCAGCCAGGACACAGAGCAGTGCAGAAGAGCTGTTCCCAAGTTCCTGCAGGTGTTTTTGCCACCCAAAGCAAGGCAGAACTGCTGGTACCTGCCCTTGAGCAGGCTCTTCAGGAGGGAACACCAGGGGCAGCCTGGATTTTGTCAGCATTGGTCCTGTTTTGCAGACACTCATGGGGAAAACATAACAGGGCACATGGCTGGTACCCAAAGGCTGGGGTCTATGCCAGCCTTTTGTTTCTAAACCTTTACATAAACTGTGGACAAATGACTCTGTGTCTCTGTGGTTCTGACCCATATTACATACCAAAATGAAACATTTTGGGCTTCTTTGTTTACAAGTTTAAACTTACATTACAAAAAGTACTGGATGAGCATAATGTAACACCCTAACTGAACTGCTTCAGAATAAAAAAGTAGATCCCAGAAGAGTGTGAAAGAGCACGGACACTTGTCACTCTAGATTGTAGAGGTGATTTGAAGAGTGAAAGTAGATATATGCATAACTTCATGCACATTGTTTTTCCAAACTGAGGTTGTACATAATGTGATACATATATTGCCTTTTGAAACATGCACATACACAACCATCTCACTCCAACAGTCTAACCTTGAAGTAAAAAAGAAAAATCTTAACAGTAATATCCTTTCCATTACCCTAATGCATTTTAATATTTTAAATCAGCAGTTCTGACTTGAGAGCTCTGTAGGCACATTTATCATTCAGCTGTGCAACCACGCTATAAACTGTCAACTCTTCATCACTGTCCACGTTGACAAATTACTCTTGCAACAGCATTTCCAAGTTATCCCTAGCAGCCAACACACCTCATAAATCCACATCATTGTAGTGTTATTAGAATTTCATTTCATGCTTGCATTCGCAAACATTTAAGCTTTCAACCTCTGCTGCTGGACATTAATCATGAAATTAATCATAGGATTAAGAATGCCAAATTTAAACTCAAGGTTAATAACACACTCACCCAATATTAGTTTTACATTCTGTCATAAGAAAACACTCTAAGAGAAAAAAAAAAAGGACAATACCTTTTTCTGAAGTTAACAAATATGCACACAGGCTAATTGCACTTTTATTCCTTCACAAAATTAAAAGTTGACCAAATTAAATATTGCTGCTTAAAGAAAAAATTCAAATTCCAAGACCCTTGAAAAAACAACCATTTGGCCTCTGAAAGTCTGCTCACATTTGGCCATGAAAGAACAATTATGAAAGAGCTAACAGCATCAGATGATTTTTCAAGACTGATGATAAGGGAAGATTCTCACGTAAAAAATTGGGATTTAACAGAAATGCAAAATAATAAATGTCATTGAAGAATATTAGAGTCTGGGGTTCAGTTGAGACACATCATCCCTTTTAAGACATATCTGCATTAAAACCATGAAGCACCTGCTGGTTGACAGAATACTAATGACCAAACATAGTTCTTCTGATGCTAAAACAAAACCTTCTAGTAGAAACCTTAGATCAACTTCAGATGATAATGAAACCATATCTCTAGCCTCTCTGATAAATAACAAGATAAACAATATAGTTGTCCTGTATCTTTTCCTTCTACAGCTTCACAGCCCATAAATAAATCAACACTTGGTGCTAGAAATGGAATGAGTCAAAACTGTGATTCAAGCCAGCCTTTGTTATGCCTTCAGATAAATGTTTTGGATATGCATTTAACTATTGCTGCTTCAAGCACCACCCCCAGAAGTTCAATGACAGTCAACTGAGTAAATGAATAGAAACTGCTTTGATTACAACCAAGTCATTTATTATATTAGACTTACTGTTTTAATCTCAGATATATAATTTAAAATCCCAGCCCAACCCTCCCAATCCTACAGAAGCTACAAAATTATTATTAGTTGCAATCCTGCAGCCACATTGGCTCTTTCAGTTCTTTGCAAGCAGTGAGCCACTGGATATCAATACTCCTTCTAAGATTAGTTGCCATAAGTTATCAAAATTTCACTTATAAGAAAGAAGAGGCTGAATGATCAAATACACCTGACTGTATCTGGTGCATGCACGCTTCAAGCCAGTAATAGAGCTCATGATAATTAATTGACAAAATTAATTATTGGAAAAGAAGTGTTACCCAGGAAATAGAAAAAAACCCCCAAAACCTCACCAGGACAAGCACCCTACTCAGCTGTGTACAAAAGACTTCAGGCTGTGACAGGTACCAAAGGCTTTAGCTAATATAGCTGCAATTTCACCCAAAAACGTGACATTCAGGTTGGTTTTTTTTTTGTTACTGCTAACAGATGCCACAATTCACAAACAGTCTCCGAGCAGGAAGTGGCCATGCTGCTCAGGACAATGGACCATCAAGCACCATTTTCTAAATTTTCCATTCCAAATGCCTCCCTATTAGTACCTCAGCAGCTGCATTAAAAGCAACAGAAAAAGTGTTTGAAGGCAAAGATCTCTGACTGAGCTTCACATGCAGGTTTAACAGGATACCCAACATGGTCTCCCTGGAGAGCTGCTACTCACACCACTGCAGTTACAAACATTAGAATTCTTCAGGCTAGAAACCCCTGCAGAGTTCATGAATAATAGCAACACGCTTAATAATTCAGTTTTAATAACTTTTTCCTCTTTAGCCAATTATTCTGAACAAAATGATTTCTTTTGAGAAAAGTACAGTTACCAAAGCTATGAAGGCAATATGATGAGAAGATTACTGACCTCACTGAGGTAAATAAAAAAGGAGCATGTGGACCCATCTACACCATAGCTCGCATAACAGGGATCCGATCGCCACATATCTTTCATCCACTGCAACACAACAAAAGACACAAAAGTTTATTAGGTTAAAGTACAACAAAATAGCTCTGCTTCACACCCAGGAAAAATGGAGGAAGTGGCAAAGTGACTATAAATATCACAAATAACAAACCAGGAATTTTATTAATGATTAGCAGCGCTGTATCCCTGTATTCAGTAATGCTGGGGAAGCAGCAGCACAGCAGATGTGAGCACAGCTTATACAAACTGTCAGCCAGGCAAGCAGAGACAAATATCAGAAGGAGAATAAAACTGGGATCCAGACATTTGGCTCTGGCTGGAGTTGAATGCATTACGTGTTCCCCACCATGACATGCTCCCTCCAGAATTTCACATATCATTTCAGTTACCAAGACTGAAATCTGCCATTTCTGCAGGAGTAAATAATTAATTTCAGTTCATATTTCAATATTCAAATAATGTATTACCTAATTACTATGCAGCCTATTTGCCAAAACAGATCAAAACACAGATCAGAGATTCAAAATGTAGAGTATTAATTTTACAAATCCTTGGGTATTTAAGCAAGCAGAAATTTTACTATTGTCCACCACTAATCAGAGAGCCACAGAATGGTTTGGATTGGAAGAGAGCTTAAAGATGATCTCATTCCAATACCCCTGCCATGGGCAGGGGCAGATTCCATAAGACCAGGTTGGTCTGAGCCTCTTCCAACCTGGCCTTGACTTTTAGGGATGGGGCATTCACAGTAATAAGCAGTATCCTTTACATTTGAAACATATCTTGGGAAAAAAAAAACCCCTGAAAAACCTCCATCTCTGGAATTTTGTTGGGGTTTGTGTCTTTGTTTTTGTTGCCTTTTTTCTTTTCCAGCTAAAGTCAGATGGGTTGTAATATTTAGCCTTTCCAAGTGCATTATTAGTAAAATACAGGACTTATGTAGAATGCACTGTGAATCCCAGAATTCTGATTGCACACTTAGGCACTGCCTATTCTTAAGCAGAGGAGGCAGAATGTTTTCAAGGGAAAAGGAGAATAGAGGAACCACACAGACCTGTGGGCAAAGAGATGAAAGAAATGCAAAGAAACATTATGCTGAAAAAGGGGCTGGGGTGAGATACCCACAGAATCACAGTCCTGGGGCAAGGGAACAACAAATTACTCATCATGGGGAGGAAAACAGGGTTTTTCCAAAATGAGAAGTTTCTGAATAACAAGACAGCATTCAAACAATAAGGCTTTTCAGTAAATAATATAGAATTTAAATATGCCAATTTTTCCTATCTTAAGAGGATGTCACTTTATTTCTCTGCAGTAGTAGTATTAAAGGCTTGAGGTGAGAAATGCTGCAGTGACACAGAGTCCTAAATATCCTATTTTTTGACTCAGTTGTTCTTGTTTAACACCGCTGAGTAGAGACCTCTTGCAACATATGTTCCATTTTTAATAGAATGCACATAAGATTAAAACCAGCTCACTTACCTTTATTTTCCCTTCACAGTGAGGAAAACCATCCATAGGAGGCAATTCACACTGTTCCTGGGCTCCATTTATGAGATCTAAAGAAAACACAGACCATAACTGAGCTTCATTTCACAGTTCTGACAGATAGCCTGATGAATCCTGCCTTTTATTTTCATGAATCCACAGCCCAGACTGACTGAAGGGTCCTACTGGGTAATGTTTGTTACAACATTAAAACTCAGTATGCTCCTTTTTGACCACACGAGAAAATGGCTGCATAGATTTCAACTGTGACTTGAAGTGAAAGTGCTCAGTTACAAAAATCAATCTATGAGGACTCAAAAATTAAGCTAATCCATACTGAAAATAACAAGAAGAAAATAATTTCCTAAGCAAAGTGGGCTTGAAACTACTAAATTGCAACAATTTGTTTTCATTCGTCAATCATTTATAGGATGTATATGGCTCTTAAACATAAAACTAGTTTTTCAAGCTCTGCTACCATTTTATCAAATACCCACAATCTGAAACTTGGCATCAGATATATGACCCAATTAATAAATGTTGCAATATGATCTAATTTAACAACTGAGCAGCACTACATCACATCTCACAAGAAAGATTTCCTATGGTCTCCCAAGGTATTTTTTCTACTTTTTTGACCATTTTAATATTTTTTTCATTCTAGATTATTGCAATGCATTAAAGACTGTAATAAAGAGCAGGATTTCTAGCCCATGAGCCAAGGAAAAAGCAGCAGTTTTAAAGGACATTACCCCTTCAGCTCCAAGGGACTTTCTTAGAAGAACTCTCTAACGCAGGCCTTTAAGGCAAGAAAAATTATTACCATGGTGGAGAGATTCTTGCCAAAGGGAGTGGAGGAGGTTTTCAATTTAGGTATTTCATCCCACAGCTATCTAAATTATACCTGCATCATTTCTGGCTTTTTCTACAGGCAAGAATCAAGATCATTAAAGTCAGCCAGCCATCAACCTGGGAACATTTTATACTGTGGCAGTAACTGTGCACAATTTCATCCAGAATATGCTAATTAGAGTGCCCAGAAGAAAATACAAAAAAAACCATTGCAGTATTAGAATAGAATGGTGACAAAAATCTGTGGGTAAAAGTTAAAATGTTGCATTATATTATTATATGCAAAACCCACAACCTGATCTGTATATTTTCAATGTTTTTGCAAATAGCTTCTTTTAAAGATAAAACTTGAAATGTGAGCCAAGCATTGCAAAATGAACTTGATGGGGGAAAGAAGAGCCATGGCAGGAAGTCCCCACTTCTTTGTCAGTCTCTGCAGCAGGAGAGATTTGACAAACTGAGCTGTACTGCCAGTGACAATAGCACTGAAGCAAAGCAGTTTGTACAATGACTTTGTAATTTCAAATCAATAAGCACTTTCAAAATATTCTGCCTATCTTCTCATCCTTGTGGGGTTCTTGCAGACCAGACCACTGACATCTAAAGCTCTGATTTCTGCTCTGAATAAGAACATACAGAGCATGCATACAGATAGCAGCAATTTGAAATATATTCTCAATTCAGCCAGTAGAGCTACATAATAATAGGACTGTTTGCTTCACTGCAGTTCAGGAATCAGACCTTCCACTTGCATCACACCAGAATCAGTACTGAGATCTCACAGTAATAAGGAGGCATGGTTACTATATGGTAATTTTCAATAATCAGTAAAATTCCATTAGAAGACCTTTATGGTCTAAAAGAGTTTGTGGGCTTTTTTTTTTTTTCTCTCCTCCTAACTCATAAGTCTGAATGCAAAATAACAGTTTTACATAAGGCATGTCAATTTCAAGATCTTCCTAAAAGAAGAAAAGATTTCTGAAATCTCTGGTGCAACATCATAGATGCAGCATAACCCTAGAAAAAGTTTCACTTTTGGCACCATACTAAATTTAGAGTGGAAAATGCTGAATGCCTGGGTACAGCTTGCCAACAAGAATGAGCCATGAATTTTGTCATTTAAAATAAAAAAAATGTCTTCTATCTCAAGTTAATTATGCTATCATATGATGGCTTTCCTCTTCAGAAGGTTAGTCAAGCAAATCCTCTCTTCTACTTAAGTCCTATTAAGTACAGGGTAATACACAAGCACAAGCTGTAATTCCTTATTTTACAGCACACAGTGCCAAGTCTATCACTTACACCATATTTCATTTTAATGGGGATTTCACGGCCTGTTAAAGAAAGAAAAGATGGAGGAAAAACCCCCCAAATCCAGACAGCAGTCTGATTTTTGGTAAATACACAACTGCAGTTTACATGTTTGCTTCTGTCACGTGTGAACACATTCTCTGCATCGCAGGGTGTTTTTGTTGAGAGGCAAAGACCTTTGCTGCTGTTCATTGCTCACAAGGTTTTACAGGATCCCTGTATTTGCAAGGTCTGCCTGCAAGAATAAAACCCCTCTTCCAACAGTCACACATTGCACCAGCCTCACACTTCCACAGCTCCCATTAGGCATGGCAGAAGCACACAGAGACTTCCCAGGCACAAACCCTCCCGGCCCTCCCTGCTCCTGTCCATCCCAAGAAGTAAAAAGAAAACTTTTCTCAGCACAAGATACAGACTTTCCCAGGCTTCTGGTCTCCCCTGTGGCCAACTACACTAAAGTTTTATCAGAGCAGCCCCACTATTGCTCTTCCACAGGGATGGGTTACACACGAACAGAGCACGGATCTCTCCAGGATAATCTGTGTAGGAACATGGAACACTAATGCCCACCTTTATCACCTCTAACCATGCTGAAATATTAATGTGTCTGGGACTATTACCAAGAGTATCTGACATCTGTCCTCCTTCTTGCCAGCAACAGTAAACACTCCTGAGATTCACCTTCCTCGAAAATATTTATGCTTTTCCTCCATAAGTTCACAGACAGAGGAGATGCTTCACACAATCACCAGCTTCCCATTCAGCCTTACCATGGGTCTATATTCCAAACACCTTCATCAGCTTTCACTTGCTTCATTCTCAGCTATTAATCAGGTAATATCACAGTGAAGGCAATTCTATAAAACTTAAATATAAACAGTCCTATGAAACAATTTATATAAAACTGCTATCCAGAACAGGAAAAAATGTAGCAATATGCGCATACAAGAGGAAATGAATGTGAAAGAACAGAAGAAGGAACAGAGAAATGTAATTCTGCTCCATCTGAGTATTCCCTAGAGAAGCAGTCTTTCCTCCATGCCCATGAGCAGGAAGCCAGCTGATGCAGTCAGACTGGAAACACATCTACATCAAGGACTGCTGTCCAAAGCAACAGCTGCCTGCAGAAATGGGCAAGTCACTGCTGGTTTCAACACATAAGCCTGAGAATTCAGTGCAGAGCTCTGAATTCCCCAGTGAATAATCCTGACAGTTCCAGTCAATTACCACTTGCTCTGGTCGTACCCTTTCTTCTTGGCCACTGGCAGTGGGAGTTGTAGGTTGAGAATCATCCCTCCCAATTTTTTTCTTAATGATCAGACCCTGTATGAAGAATTACTTTTCTGCTCCTCTTGCTGCTCATTTGAACTCAGCATGGAGGTGTGCTTGAGCTTGTTGGTAACATCTCCTAGCTGGCTCTCCTTAAATAGGAATCCAGAGGTGAACAAATCTTGCGTTTCCCATGAGCAGCTGAGACCAAGCTCAACCAGATACCAGCGATTCACACTTCTGAGTGTGATCATAAAGACAAAGGAGATGAAGAAGTGGAACCCTGGGGATGCCAATCTCCACATCAGGATGTTCCAAAGCATGAAAAGCAAGCATTAACATACAAGTCAAGACTTAGGAGTTTTTCATCATTTGGAGATAAAACCCCAAACCCTAATATTTCATGAGTATTCTTGTTAAAAAGTCTGGATAGATGTATTATGCTGTTAGCAAATTCATGTTGGATAATTCTTTCCTGAAGGGGAAAACTAAGCCAGACATTAAAGGAACTTTTGTCAAAAAATAGTATTTGAGAAACCACAAGAATTTTTACCCTTAATTAGGATTTATGTAATTTAAAATGCAAGTTCTGAAATCTCTTTTCCCAGCCAAAACTTAGAACTTACAGAACTTACAAAAAAAGTTAGAAATACAACTGTCAAGTTAGTACAAAACAACAGCAGTTAATAAACACACTTTTTTCTCCTAAACTTTGTGTGAGCCATTATATTAATTTATGTTCTAAACACACCTAAGTGGTTTTGAATTCGTGCATAGCTTATCTCCTCTTGACTGCTGTTATGAAAACACATAATTATTAAACATTTATCTCATATGATGTTACATTAAAAGTCAATGCATTAACAAACTAAAAACATGAATATAGCACATAATAAACCTAAGAGCATACAGTCGGTACAGATCATCCTGGAAAAAAAAGAAAAATATTGATAAAACACCCATCAACTGCAGATTTTAAAAAACCTCTTTAAATACTGTTTGTGAGGTCCTGGGATATTTAAAATGTAACTACCAAACTCCATCCTCATGTTTAGAAAGGAGCCATATGTTCCCTTCACAAATGATCTACAGCTTTGCATCAGACGTCGTTGGAGCACAGCAGGTGAACCTGAACTTGTGAACAATCCTCAGTTGTTTCAGTGCAAAGTCTGGCACGTCAGCATCAGCCATGTGGCACATCTGAGCTAAGCCACCAACCCTGCCCTGGAAAAGAAGCTTCTCTCTTGTTGCTTGCTATGAGCACTGCACCTGCTAAAGCCCCAGGCCTCCAGCCCCTAAATACCAGCTCACAGATGCAGCTCTTCATTGCCTCCTGCATTTCAACTCCACAGGTTTTATTTGTAATAGTGAAGGTTTACAACACCCACGTTGAGAATGATGTGGCCAAAAGCACAGTCTGTGGTAGGGAATTGATTTTTGTTTGCTTTCAAGTTGCTCTTTAATAAAACAGTAAAAATGAGCAATAGACAGTGCTACATGCATATTTCCTCCCTTTCCTACGTTGCACATTCTTCAAATAATGTGCTTTGTAATAGGCTAAAAAAATTCTGCTTCAATTTTCCTCCATCAGACAGTTAGGAAGTCTAGAAATATTCCACTAAGACAGTACTCTGAAAAAGAGTTATAATTAGTCACTCAGCAGTGAGTGCTGTTTGACAGGTGCTCTTATTGTCATAAGTGTTTTAAAATAGCAATATTGGTTAAAGCAAATGAAGAGGCTGCAATACAGCTGAAAATGCAAGCTGACACCAGCAGCCTATCAACTGTGCTAAGGACCAGCTTGGTGTTCTTCTGAGAATAGAAACGTATTAAGAATTTAACACGACACTAAAAATGATGTACTTTGGAACCTTGAGGCTTAAACTCTGATTTTCAGACTAGTGCATATTAAAGTATTTTTTGATGATATACAGCACAGATAATAGCTCAAGTCAAAAGTGTTCCCATCAGCAGATTTCATAAAATACAGAACCTCTCTAGTATTATAAGGTCAGAGTAATCACATCCGTTCAAATCTACTCGCCAATTTTATCTCTGTTCTCCTTCTGGTTTTGATCATTAAATATAAGTACTATTCTTACTTTAATTCATGAAACTGTTCTCTTGTTTCTATTTCAGTCCTGAAATCTGGTATCTGTGGTTAGACACAGACTGTAGTTAAGGCTGGTTTAGTTTGTGTAAGGTCTTCTTTTCCTTCTCCAACTAATTAACACATTCTCAATTCAATTCGCATTATTCATCTCCAGCTGGTAAGATTTCTTTAAAGAGAGAATTTGCAGTGTGAGCTGAAAGCACTAACAACATATTCAACCAAATGAGCTAAAGGTTTCAAGATTTTAAATGCAGAGCACAAAATGCTTTCTACCAACATTTCAGAGACTTCTGTAGCAAAGTGTTGGTATGATTTAAAGAAAATTAACTTTTCTACCTCTAGTCCATCCTCACACAAGCTGTGCTGCTGTGTTCCATTAGCACTGCTGAAATCAATGCAGTGTTAGGAGAATTCAAGTAGTAGTCAAGTGGTTAATTAAAATGCAGCCCAGGGGACCCCTAAGAGCCCCCTTCAGCATTATTAACACAGCTTTGCACTGCAGTGGAAAATATTCACCAGTGGTCCTCTGCACACACCACACTGTGCTGAGACAGCCAGGTTTGAGGGCACACAAAACTCCCCAGCCCCAAAAAACTGCCTTTGTGGCGGGGGGGAATCTGAATAAATAAAGTGTGGAAAAAGAATACAATGAATTGGGCACAATAAACACGAGTCAAAGCAAAACATCACCTTCAGGAAGCTGCTACCTTGACATTCAGAGTCAATGCAGTCCCACACCCTGCTACAACTGGTACCCACTGGTGCCCTGGGGGGACAGGCACTTTGTGCTCTGAGGCACAACACACCGTGCTGACTGAAGAAAAGCCTCCTTTAGTCCTTTCAAGACAGGTGGGCAGCTTTGGAATTTAAAGCAATATGCAGTATCTTGGCTTTTTTAATCTCTGCAAGTACAGGACTGTGGTGGAACTGTGGCTGCAGACTGCTAAACCCAACAAGGCTATTTAACAAAATTAATCAGAAAGCCATGGAAACAAATCCACTGATCCTGAGGTTACCTGAGTCCTTCCCCCTGACCTAAAAGGCTTCAGTGTGGCAGCCCCAAGGCTTCAGGAATAAGGACGTGGAAATACCATGACAAAGGTCCTTCTCACCATAGTAACATTATTAAAAAAAACCCTTCTTGTATCATTGCCAAAGCTGACTTGTCAGCCTGCCTTGCTACATATTCACAAAGGATGCCAGATATCTGACAGGCATCCAAGCCATCATGTCTTAAATGACAAGTATACACTGAAGTCTGCATCTTAATGAGTGACTTGAAAGATGCTAAAACTGAAGTTGTTAAAAGGGAACTGAACAGCCAACACAGCAGAACAAGTTAATGCACAAGGCAGAAAAGCTGTGGAAGCTTTGAACAGCTACACCAGCAGTGTCCTCCCTCACTGTGCAGGGTTCCACACAGCAGCCTGAGCCTGGGCTGTCCTTAGGCTCTGCAAGGGTCCTCCCAGCACCAGCTGTGTACAAGGGGAAGGCTGAAGAGGATTTAACACAAACCTTCACTTGCTCATTTTTGTGGGATCAAAGATACACAATTAAAATCATTCAAAGCAGCACTTTAAGGCAAAAGAATGTTTTGTAAACAATCAGTCTGGCAGAGCTTTCAGTACAATTATTATACCTGGGGTGTTAGATGGTCAAGATTGTCAAAAATTTAGCTTGTCACTGAACAAGCACAGAAAGAGCAATGACCACCTCTAAAGAAACCCATCCCACAACACAACACTAATCCCACTCCCATTGCTTACCAAAAATATCACATGAACAAAACAGAGGACTGATTCTCTGATCATGTTTGTGCAGATTTCCCTATCTGATGAACCATGATAGTGCAATTCTGTCCCACAAAAATCAAGGATTTCTTTTATCATTATTTTAGAAAAGCACAATTGTTAAAAACTAAATAGCCTAAACCAAACTGATCTTGTGCCTGTCATATGGAACCAAAGATGCAGCTACAACAGTAGCAGCTCTGTAGACAAGCTCTGCTTCAAAATGCCATGGTTTTGTATTTCCTCATTTCTGTTTAAACATCTCTCCAACATCACCTTTAAATCTGCTTAGGGTGTCATTAGTGGCAGTGCCTCAAAGCTTCCTGTTCTAAAGGCTGATGAGAACTCTTATGTCCTAGGCACTCAAAGTTTAGATTAATACTTTCCTGTGTGTATGGGAACATATTACAGATGCAAAAAGGATGGCTATCAAATATCTCAGAAGCTTTTCAGATACAACTTAGATAAATAGAACAAAGAGAGAGAAGGAAAGACATTTTTATTGCTTTTGAAACCAATCAGCCAAAGCTTTATAAGCATATTTTTATTATTGCATGATGTAGCTCCACTGGAAGCAGGACTCTTGCAGAAAAGTCTGCTAATGACATTGCACTGTTTCACTGACAAATAAGACTATAAAACACAATTTACTGCAGAGTTTTAAGCAGCAAATCAAGAAGCCTTTAAAAAAGATTATCAAAATGAGTAAACATTATGTTAATCAGATGCTTCAAAAACACTATGGTTGTCCAGACAGAAAGACCACAATTATTAACAATGTCTAACATGAATTTGTCTAAAATCAGCATTAAAATTTTACAAATGGTAAAGAGAGGAAGGGTAATCCTAACATGCTTCTTGTGATCACTTCATAGTGTAACAGCTGAATGCTATAAAGAAAGTATCATCTGTATTTGTACACATTCCTCTTTCAACTCCAGTAAAATGACAAACTGTTGGGTAACAAAATGCCTTCACCACAATTTTCACATTACCTCAATTGCTCTAACCCAATAGAAAAGGGATGTTATTGAAATATTACAGACAAAATCAACATTGGCATTATCACAATACCCTCACCTAGCTTATTTTCTGAACAATTCCTTCCCAACAGAGAAGATACTTATATTACAATTATGCTGGAATTATATGGCTTCAAGAGCCTGCTGTCAGGAAACTGCCATGAAGGAAGAAGTAGAGACAAGTTTTTCATTTCCATTTGGCTGCCTCTGATCTGAGTAATTGCCCCTGATTGCTTCAAATGGATGAGGAGCAGGCACTTAGAACAGGGATTAGGTTCAAACTCTAACCCTAGGTACTATCCAGTCCAGAGATACCTGAGCAGTGACATCATCCAGCCATCAGCACAATACATTAATCGAACCTTAAGGAGCTCTTACCTAAAGGTTTTTCCTGTTGCTGCTGTTTAATGGTTGCTTCAGACATTTTAAACACAGGGTACCAGGAGTCAAAGGTAAAAAGCCTGTGGCTCTGATTAGAGGAATTGTGTTCTTTGCTACAGAGCAAGCCTCAGGCAGTACAAAGTAATGCAAACACTGCAAACGGAAAAGTCTTACCAGGCTCCTTCAATGTTGCTCCTGAACAGCAAAATTGTGAATCTAGCCCACTCCAAGAATAATAAACAACATTCAAATCACCCTAAGAACTGATGAAAGATGTTTCCTTTTCAGGTAAGAACAATGAACCTTTGTCTTTAAATTTTAAAGCAACAACATGAGTATACATGTTCCAATTATCTGCAAATCTAAGGAAATAACTCTCTTTTGTCCAGCTACAAAAAGAAAACATACAGGGATGTTTTTCATTTTTTATATATATGGCCCAGAAACACTAACAGTGCTGTACTCGTTCACTTTTCATCTCAGTGGAAGTTTTTCCAAGATCTTGGGCTGGATGCCTTGTGGCAGGAAGGTTGGCATAGCCTGTCAGCACCCTGCAGGTGCTGCACCTCTCCAGGTACTTGTTCCTGACCTGCCTTCAATTCTACCAAGGCAAGGCAGATGGGGGGAGGGAAAAGTCTGTCTGACCAAGAGATAACATGACTTTAGCACCGTGGGACAGAGAGCTGCAGTTAGGACTGAGCAGCTGAGAGCAACTCTGCTGCCACACTGACATCAAGCAATCACTTGCAAATCTGCTTTCCTAGACTTGTTCCAGTGACATTTCCCTACCAAAGGCAGAATTTGCTTCTCTATTTTGAGAATTTTAGCAAGTAATACCTTCTCAACAGAAATATTTACTTTTGCAGGAAACCAAGGACAGACAAGACATAGGAGCACAGTTATCAACTTATTTACCAAGTTGCCTTAACTCTTCTGCTCTGTTCTCTTTTGGGACTGCAAAAATCATTGGACTTTCACTCAGACTTTCCTATGAGTCAGGACTGCCAGTATCTCTTTCAACTTGGTGGCAGAACAAAACAGTCCATTCATTGAAAACAAAATGAATGACTTCAAATGTCAACTCAAAACATGTTTTTATTTTAACTGAATGTACCAGGCAGGTGATCTCTCTGTGTCAAATCCTAAGAGCCATTAAACACTGTAGGAAGAGACATTTTTAAATCATGGCCAACAAATATAATAAACATTTTCTTTCAGTTAATAACCAATAAAGTGCGTATGGTAGAATGGCAGAGCAGATTGATACCAACCTAAATAGTTAGGCTTTGAGAGAAAAGATCTCCCCAGTTTCATCATTCTAAAATGCAGCCATTTAAAGCATGAAACATTACTATAAATGGGTGAACTATTCCCTTGAGAAGAGATTTTGATTTTCTAATGTGTTAGTTACCACAGAAAAAAAATCTTCCACTAAGCTTGGACTTCAGTTTGTCATTGATAAAGGCTAAACTTTGAATTTTGTTTTCTAAGACATTCCAAATATCTAACACTGAAAAATCATGTTATGCTCAAGAGAGAAAAGGTTAAGATGAAACAGCTCATAAATAATTTTGGTAATTGCCATACATACCTGCTACATTAAGCTTTTCAGCTGCTCCTAAGCTGGGAGCAGAAGTGGTGGTATTGTTGGTCGAGTTTGCTCCTGTTCCATTAAGTACAAGATTCTCCACCTTGGACTCCAATTTCCCAATGCGCTGCAAGATATTATCCAACAGGACAGCAAGGGTCTTTTTCAAATCTGCAAATGAAAATGACAAGTTAAACTGCTTCATAATGCAGAGTGCACACTTGTCAGACAGAACCAAACAATAGATACAAGAATGAGACTGGAGATATATATATATATATATATACACACACACACACAGTTGCTCAGTGCAAATCTTTGCCATCAGCAGCTCTATGCATTCATGTTCCCCACTTTGTTCAGCCTCAGATCCAAGTTTCCTTGGCCATGGAACTTGTCAGCCTGTATATTTTATGAAGCACAGTGCTACTTGTAGATATCAACATTCAAGGTGAAATGTGAGCCTTTACAGGAACAGAAAAATGCTTGCTTTGCAATGGCTCAAGTAATAAGAAGCTGCTTAAATAATAATGAGGCTAAACCTAAATCCATATTCAAACACTATCAGAGGAACAGCCTGTTGATACTCAGTCACCTGGGAACAAAAATCCCCTTCCCAGGATTTTGTACTTTAAGCCAGTACAAAAACCTTCTCCTGCATCTCCTGCATGTAACCAGCTTCTGCACTGACAAATCAAAAATATATAATAATTACTAAAAAAAAGTTAAGTTCAACCTTTCTGTTGTATTTACACAACACCAAAACACACATTTTCTTTCTTCAGTCTGGTGATTTGTCTCTGGTCTGACACAGGGCTTCCTTGGCATGGAAGGCAATGAACAATAACAGGAATTTGCATATCAAATGACAACTCAGAGAGAGTTCTTTTTATTTTCCTTATTTCTTTATTTCCTTATTTTTTCCTTTTTTTCCTTATTTTTTCCTTATTTTTTAATTTTTCTTTATTTTCTCATTTTTTTCCTTGGCTTTCATTTTGTTCAGAATTCTTGAATGAACACAAGACACTTTGGCAAGTTAAAAGAACTGAGGGCAAGAGGAGAAAACTAGACCACTATCAGAAAAAACTGTAGAATTATAATGGCAACAAGCCAAAGAAGATGAAACTATTGTCCTTTGTTCATTTACCCTTGTAAAGATTAAAGAATTTGGTACAAGAAATTTACATTATTTTTCCATTTAATTACATAAAATAATTGCATGCGTTTTGGTATAATTTTTTTCTATTTTACACAACTTTCAAGTCAAATAATATTCTGATCTATAACAGAAAACTTTTCCATACATCTGAAGAGATTCCTGTCTCTACAGCAGTTGTACTTTTGACACATTCATTCAGTGTTTACTTTTTATTTTTCCCACGACTATCTCAATTCTTGTGCAAATGAGAGACTAAATAAGATAATGTATTGCTTTAGAAAGGTTATAATTGTTTTTTCCAAACAAAAGGTGAATCATATTTATTCCATGGTGCCATAAAGAAAGCCTTTCTCATCATAACTGTGTTTTCCTTTGTCCTGTAAAGATCAGAAGGTGGAATCTGAAGCATTAGTCCACACATTTGGACTACTTTAAAGGTGGTCCAGAAGTTATTTAATGGCATAGTGTGCAGAAGAAAAGGAAACTCTGGACTTAACAGGAACAAAACCACAGTACAGAAGGAAGAATAAAACCAAGGAAAAAAAAGTAGTAAAAATAACTCAGGAAACAGTGAGGAAGAAACGTAGCCTACATAAAAGTATACACTGATCATAAAGACAAAAGAGGTTCAAAATTATTATTTTTTAATTCTGACCAACACACTGATCTGAGAAACATCTTGTCAGAACAAAAAGGGAAGTGGAGGCTGCTTTGAGAAGGGGAGGGCAGAAGCACTGATTCACAGAATTTTTGTAAAAGGACTGTTTACTGCTATAAAGAAAAATCCAATATTCACTGTGTATATCTGAACTATAACTTTTAAAAGGAAAATATTTGAGCCATCTACCTGACAGGTGAATACAGGGCAGAAAGAAAAAGTGAGAAAGTAAACAAGCTGTGCAACCACAATTAAGGAATGACTGAAAACCTTTCAGCTAGGTAAAAGCAGTCAAATCTAGCAAACATTTAATTTATTCTTGAACATGGAAATCACGACTGTGCTCACTTAAAGCAATCAGAGGATAACATTAAGAAATATAAAAAGACTAAATAAGCAAGAGCATTAATTTTCACAGAATATTGAAGAAACCTCAACCAATTATTATTAACATCAGTCATTAATGTGTTTATTTGTGAAGAGCTAACCTGATTATTTGCTAGCAGCAAGTCATTTGGTATGCCAAACAGGACAAATTAACTCATTAAGTAATTACCTTACCCAGTTTCATAAGCTATTATTTAATATGGTGTTATTCACTCACTATAGTACTTTTCCCTGAAATATTTTAAATAACTGCATTACCATTCTTTTCCATCTTTCCAAACTACTTTGTTGAAAACACCTAGCCAAACTTAAAATTTAAATCTTTAATCTTAAAAATCTTGTCAGCCGTGGATTTGAAATTGCTACACAAACCTTGGCTTTCCCTACACAGAAGTGTCACAAAGTTATTTCACCCATTTCCAAATGCAGTTTAACTTCTCCTTGGGAACTTGACCAGTGTTTGGAGGCAACTTATTCCCCAGCAGGGTTTGGAACAAGAAATTAATGCCACAGGCAACAAGCTGCAGGGGGACTTTGCCTATGGATATCCTGTACCCATATTAATCCAATTACCTTCAATATCTGGAGCCAGATTGTTTGGGTTTTGTTGTCTATATTCTTTCTCAATTCATCCATCATCCAGCAGCCCTGCACAGCAACAGGACACTGGTAATGGCTATATAGCAGATAAAGTTTTGTTTTGAGCCTAACACAAAATGCTCTAAGGATCTCTACTGGCTCAGAGATCCTCAATTGAAATATTGATCTAGTTTTGCTTGTGCTGCTTTGTAAGGCTAAAGCTCCTGTATAGCTCAACATGCAGGCACAAATCTGGAGTTACAGAATAAGGGCAGGTTGTTATTTAAGCAATGAAGCCACTTAATTGTTAGCTATGTTGGGGATAATAATCTCATGCTTACAGGCAAACAAATGCACACCAACTCTAAGATTTACTTCTTAGAGGAAAAAGGACTGGAGACAGAAACAAGACACAGAGAGAACCTTCCAGCAGGATATTTTCACTGCATGCCCCAAACAGTATAGAGTATTAAGAGAAAACCAGAGAAAAAAGTGCAGCTATTCTATCTGTTGCATCCTAGTCTATATTCTTTTTCTAAGCATACAAAAACTATCTACTCAATTTCTTCAGAGCTGAATATTAAGACAACTATAAAAGAAAACAAATCTAAATGACTAATTTGTTTTCCAGATATTCTGGAAGTGCATAGGTAAGTTGGAAAGCAAGTGAAGTGAGTCTAAAAATTGCTAAACAAGTAAGGTGCATTATGTGATCTTAACAGACTGAGAAGGAACCACACCTAACCTGAAATTTGATTATATTTCATTTTTTAGTAATATTTTTGGGTTATTTGCTTCATTCTTATCCACTTGCTTTGTCTGACACATGCACAAAATCTTAACTCTTGTGTAAAAACTGGAAGAGAGTAAGCATTAAAAACAACTGCCAAACAAAGCACTAAAACTCACCGAGTTTTCTGCCCTGAGGCAAATAGGATATACTTAAGTTTAATTTAGGATTATACCAGATAAATAAACTTAAACATTAAGTAAATTGACTGACCAAAGAAGGGAAATGGGAAAGAAGAAATAAATAGCAGGTCTCCATTTTAAACTAAGGCAAGCTTTTCCAAGCTATTCCAAGAAGGGAATTTCTTGCATCACTGACGTGAAAGCTGAAAAGCCTTCCAACTTTCTCAAAAACACCAAAAAAAGCTTTTTAAAACTGAGTTCTAACAAATAACCTAAAGCATACTAGATAGAGCTACCAGACAGACATAATAAAAATTAGCCGATACCTTCATTTTCAAGTAACTGGAAATGTAAAGTTTGTCCCACTTAAAGGAAAGGCCATTTTCTCCATTTACACAGAAAATGCACAGGGTAAAGTACTGCTAATTGAGAGGCATGATGAAGCAAAATGTTTGGAAAATTGAGGAAAAAGCCTTAATCAGATTATCAAATAATCCAGAGAACACACTTACCGTATGCTGTCACTGTCCCAACATAAGGCCCATCAACTACATTTTTATTTTCTTCAGCTAATGCTTTGATGTATCTTTTGCTGAGATCCAAAATTTGCTCACGCAGGACTGAACTGCTTTCGTGCTGTGTTTGTTGCTGAATAGTAAAATGCAGAAGCATCATTCCCCAAATAAAACCAAAAGTCACCAGAAAAAAGCCTAGTTTCTGAGAGGACAGCTTCCATGGAGAGAATGCCATGATTCCCAACAGCTTCACACAGTTACTGCAAAGGTTCCTAAAGCATGAAGCCAAACAGCAAGTTCATGGTCCAGGTATATAAATATCACAGAGCAGGACTCAGTCTTATTCCAACTCCTTTGTCAACACATATCCGTGTTTCAGTTCCATCCTGTCCAAGAGAAGAGGAAAAAGCACAGTTAGCACACCTGAAGGTTTTACTGCCCACTCTGGCTCTCCCCTCTAACTGGTACAAAGCAGGAGCAGACAATGAGCTTGCTTTGTAAATGGTTCATTTGCATGTCTCATCATTGCACTGCGGCAGCCAGAGCGAGGTGTGAGAAAAGCACTGGAAGGACAACAAAGCAGGGGTGATGTGCCTGAGCAGGTGGAGAACACCTCACAGGATCTGGATCAGATTCCCTGCCTGAAGTGGTTTCTAAGCTGTATTTCAAAGTAAGGCTGCTGTAACATATTTATTTGTGTGTGTATGTAAAACTTTGCGATGTTGCCAGTGCAGCAATTGAAGACAATTCTCAATGTAATTCAGTTCTCAGAAAACAAGTAATTTTAGCTGGCAGTGACACTGCTCGGAGTTCCTGGCAGGAGCTACAGCATATGGCTAGATAGGTGATCAGGAAATCAGACTCCCTCAGGGGGAAAGAGGAAAGAAGAAATCTACATTATTTAAGCCAATACACTCTCCTGGCTTCCACTGCAAGCAGTTGGGAGGCTGGAATAATGTCCTGCTCCTGTGTGGCCTCTGCTGTGCATAGTTACTCCTCAGCCATAAAACATGCTCCAGTGAGGTTGCTCTTTGCAACTAAACTGAAAACACAAACTTCTGAATGCAGCAACATGCCTTTTATATAGAAACTAACATTCTCAGAGCTTTTCATACACAAGGGAAAAGGAATTGGAATAAAGGCCTTCAAGATACAGTAGGACCAACTTTTCAAGGTAAACTCAGTTATAAAACCTGGCATAAAGAATTCAAAGGCAAGAAACGATCTGTGATGAGAGTTAGAGGCAGGGTCCTTAGCCTAAAGTCCAACTAGAAGAGGGGTAATTAAAAGGTAATTAAGTGTAACCTATCATGTTAGAACACAGATTTGGTAAAATGTTATCCTTTTAACTTTATAATGCTCCCAGACAGGATTAGAGAACATAATGTTCCCTTCCATTCTCTGCTTGCACAGCTAATGCAGATGTTGCTTTGTTTTAATAGGATAATTACTCAGATCCCTGCTAGCAGCGCTCCCTGCTTGTTAAAATTCCCTGTAGATCTTCTGCTTCCAGTTGAACCAGGAGTTGTGCAGTGGAACAGAAATACCTTTGGAGTACTAATCTTCAGTGTGACTTGAGTGTGAACATTGCACAGCACTGATTAAATTGATTGTAGAAGTGAAGGCACATTACTTAAACCAAAAGCAGTAAGGCAGGCACTGTCCCGTGCACTCACACTGCTAAAAGAACAATCTGCAGCCATCTTTTGCTTAAGGAGGAATGGGGAAGAGAAATTAATTGCAAGTACAATGAAAAACATCATAAAGCCCTCAAGTTGGCTTTTTTCACACTAAAAGTATCTCAGGAAAGAAAATGAACAGTCTCAACAGAGAAAATTGAGGACTCTGTTTACGGCTGCTCTACATAAATTTCAGTAATTTTCCAAGAAATGGCAGGGAGAAATTTTACTTCCTTCTGTTTGTTTAACTAGTCTTGAGTTGTTTTTGGTCTGCCTGAATAGTAGAATATTGTTAGTTCATTAAAAGCTGAAAGTTTTACTATTCTTTTGCAATATTGGGTGCAATAAAATATAAAAAATTCCATACTCTAAAACAATATCATGACTTAAAAAAAAAATCTAAAATATTCCAGACAAATTCCCTCAGTGACTTAATTTCAAGTAAGCACTGACAACATCCTCTACAGCAATAAGATCTGTGGTTAAACAGTCAATATTTTTTTCTCAATTATCACTTGTTTGTGAAGCAGAAAACACTGAATAAGAAAGTAAACCTATCATCACCGTGTTTTAACAGACAAGTGCTAATGATTGTTTATGACTAGTTGATAATGGAAAAAAAAATCTCTGAACATAATTAACATTAAAAACAGCAATTAAAAATGTGAGTATTTCACAGCCCTCTTTTTAAAGTTCTAGAACAGAAAGAAAGATGGTATAAGAAATAGTGTAATGACACTGAACTATGAGAATGATCTCCTTAAAGAGGTGTTGACTTTTCTGTTCTAGCTATCAGCAGAAAAATAAATCTTAAATCCTCTTAAAAACTGTAAGAAGGTAGACAGAAAATATTAAACTTTTGCCATAAGAAAGGACTAAAATGCAATGACAGATGGAAGAATGGCCCCCACTATTTCAACAAACAAACAGAAAACCCCAAACCCAAATATCACCAACAAACCTTATTTTTCCTGAAGCAATTTCAGTGGCCAGCAACTTGATGAGCTCCCAACAACATGTACTTAACTAATTAACTTTACAGCCCTGCTGGTGGCCATGGAGGTTTATAAAATGCACAGCAGAATCCCAGCGCTCCCATGGGCAGCTGCACTAACTTTGGTATACATTTAATAAATATTTATATGACTAATCCCAGATCTGGCAGCTGTCAAGGACTGCCACACAACTATTCCCCATTTAATAATTACCACATACCTATAATGAGTCATTAGTTGGTACCTAGGTGGACAGTGGACAGAAGATATCAAGGGGTGATGTGGAATACATGAAGACAGCAGCACAGAAATGTCTCCATGTATTTCTGTTTTGACAGGAAATTAATAACTGAACTGAGCAAGAGCTGAAGCAATAAACACACATTTGTCTACCATAATCACTGATGGATTTTGACTGACAAGTTATCTCTCTGCCCATACCAAGTGCGACATCCCAAAACTCCAGGTGGTACTGTATTTCCCTTATTCTCCTTATAAACATTCCAGAGGAGGTAATCCTGTTAATTACTAAGGCTTTTTCCTAGTCTAGTCTCCAAATGCACATATCTAACAAGGACATGGACACTCATATTTATTTGTGCTTCTAAAGAATGGCAGGTGCTTTTTTTTACTCACTTCCCACCCCTTTTTTAAGCTTTGGAAAAACATGGTCCCACTCTAAGACATCTCTTGAAATAATTCCAGCACCCTCTGGAAACTGGATGCTTTAGCTGTTTGTTTGTGAAACTGTTAGGAAGATAATTCCTCCTGACTTAGAGCAGTTAATGTACAAAAACTAAACACTATGTGTGAAAAACAGGATGAAAGGATACATAAGGCAAGAACACCTCTAATAAACAGAATCTTTGTCATGCTCTTTCTCAAATTCAACTCCAACCAGCCAAAATCCCACCACAACTGAAACAACATTCTGTGGGGTGGTAGGCAGGTGTTTGGGGTTGTTTTTAAACAGACTAGTAACAGCTTCTGTGAAAAACATACCACAATTTACAACTCAATTGCCCCTACCTAGAACAAAAATTATTCACATATTTCATCGAAAAAGGGCTAACCTTACACCCATTTAACCAGGCATAAGAATTTCAAAATACTAAAAGTACTATTATATAGCTTCATCAGAAACACATTTTTTCTGTTCTGTATTTAATAAATCCTGTCCAACAGCTGGTCAATTCACTAGCTAGAGAGGATAACATCACCATGCTGATGTCATCACCACAAAAGAAGCCTCACACTATCAAGAAGCATCTCAGATAAGTACCCTAATTAAAGTTATCTGTGTGTTAGGGGTGCAAACCACATATTTCTCAGGATTTACAAAATTTACCTGGTTTTTTTTTTTTAATGCTTAAAACAGAGAACAAACAGTTCATCTTCATGTGAACTGATTTTGGTGACACATATCCACATATTCCTCTTCACTTTTTAAAGAGGAGAATTAATCATCTACAAGAGATTAAGCTAAGTCTCTTTATAAGTATGTACATATACACAGCTTGATATTCTCTGTCCAATCTGTACCTATATTAGAAATGGTACTTAGGGTAAGCCTGAAACACCACTATCCTCAGGATACTCAGAATTAAATCAGGATACTCAGGATTAAACTCTTCATCAGTTGAATGCACTATTCATCAGTAACTACACAGTTCTAAAACCTTAATTGTCTGTAACCAAAGCAGAAGCTCTTGCACCCATAAAAACAGCAGCATGAGTGGTATTTACTTATTAGTTTGGTATAAACTCAAACCTAAGCAACCTTACACATCATGACTAGTAAACAGGGTATATGTATTTTTGTACCACGTGGCTCAGTAAAAATAGTATAGCCACTGCTAGGAAAAGGCCTGTATTCCAATGCCAAACATGCAAGTCCCAAATTCTGGCCTCTATGCTTAAGAAATGACTCTAGGAATAACTGTATGAAGGAGAGCTGGCTATCAGGTCTTTCAAGTTAGAGCAAACAGCTTAGATATGAGATAGGAACCCAGGGCTTGGAAATACAGGCACAGGTTGAAAGAAGAGGCCCCAAAATTGTGAGTTACTCAGTAATGGTCAAATACTAGTCAATGATAAGACACAACCTTGAATTTTGGAAAAAACCTGCTTTTCTTCTAACAGCAGCAGAAGCTGAAAAGGAGGCAGAGCACTGCTCAGTGTAAGAAAAGGCACCTGTGACATGCCCCTCAGTGCTAAATCCATGGCACCAGCTCTGTGGTACCCTCTGCTCACAATTTATCATGAAACTTTTACACACTAATTGCTTTGACTATGCAGCACACTAGTAGTCTTTGACTATGACTAGTAATGACCAGGGATGAGTAAAACTCAGCCTTTATTGTCAATGAATGTCAACTTACCCAAGTTTTGTTATAAAGTTTAAAGCTGGTTTTAAACTGCTTTGTTCCATCAGCCTCCTAAACCTTCAGTCACAGCAATCTCTCATTCTCCTCCTACATATATCCACGCAGATAACAATGTGTATGCAGGTGCCACCCTGCCTGACCTATTTTCCACATTGTTTCCTGAAGCGCCCTTCTGTTTGCAACTGTTTGATTCAGTGTTACAAGTTGTTACAGAGCAGCCAAGGACAAACACCAAGATCTGAACCGCTTCTATTCTTACCAAGGGCGTGCTAACCTAAAAGCTGATGATAATTCAAGTGTGAAGCCAGTGAGCTGCCAGCACACCACAGCTACAGCCAGCAAACACAGGATGAGCGAAAACACCTGCCCTATCCCAGGCCTCCTCTGCTAAGGGGTGCCAGGAGTCAGCTTCATGCAGAAACTGATGCAATATGTCCTAAAATCCTCTAAAACCTCTTTTCTAGGAGTAATGAGTCCAAACTGGGAGTGCTACGTTTTAAGAGTTTAAGCCAGACCCACTTCCAGCATACATAAACTGGAATTCCAGGCTGATGTTAACCACAGTCTCCTACTGCAGCTGTATTGCCTAAACAGATGTGCACTATACCCCAACTGAATGCAAATTACTGGATTTCCTGGTATTGCAGTTGTTTATTCCTGGGGGAATATTCCAGCAGCTGTCCCACCCCAGTTGGCCAGTCTGTGTTCTGAAACAGTGCAATCTGTGCTGTGATTGTGAGAGACTGGCTCCCTCAGTCCTTTTGGAGGCTCAATCTACCTTTCCTCCTTTCAAACCACAGCATAACAATGATAACTTACGGCCTCCTACTTAATGCAGGCAAGTGAAATCAAAGAACAGTCACGTGCTCTGTTGGTAGAAGATAAGAAAGGATCAGAGAAGAGAAAAAGAAGCCTGATTCCTGATAAGATTACTTGCATTTAGACATGGTGTCTGCTCATACCATTGTCAAGTGTCTTTGTACCACACACATCTTGACTCCAGTACTGACACTGCCATTAATTAACTGATACACTTAGGAAATATATTCCATTAACATTAAACCATCCACACATCTAAACAAAACTTAGGGGCCTCAGTTACACTGAGTGTTCAGAAGCAGTTTAGCTGCTGTTCAGCCACTGACCATGTCAATAAATAAAGCAGAGGTCAGACAGCAGGACAACCACACCTACTTAGGGTGCAAAGGGCTGTATCCTGCCTGAGTGGGTCACAGAAATATAAGAACATTCATTTCAATAGGTCAAGTCATACATTTGAAGCCACCTCAAAACACTTTTGTTAATATTAAAGCAAAGTTTCTTCATTCAGTTGTGATCAGTCCAACAAAAGGCAGAAGTCTGATAAAAAAGCTGATAGAGCATCCTGGAAGGAGCAGAAGCATGTGAGCAAAGCTGATAATATTAACTCAGATCTGCAAGTCCTAGGTTTAGGCGAGGGCTTCCAACTTGTTAAAGCTGTACATATTCCCTACATACTTCACAGACTCCTCAGGAAGAAGAGGTAGCTGAAAAAAAATCATGTAACTATACCAGGTTCATGCCTACTTTTGCTAACTGCACATTTTATAATTTACATTCCTTAATATAGAAAATAAATGCATGAAACAATTTCCCTTAAGTGTATGATGGAGTCTTAGTTTTGCTGTTCCTACTGCTGCTCAATTTTATTTTCAGCAATGTTTCTGCCAACCCATTCTCTTCTAGCTGACAGATGTCACTGTGTCTTCTCGCTCACCACCCCTCTACAGCTGATGTGGCACCATGTTCTGTGCCTGAAGTGGCAATTTGGGATGTAATCCCATGAAGTGAGAAAAGCAAAACAACACTGGGTCACAACAGAAGCAGCAGGACAGATGGACTGAGGGAGACTAAGAGTATAAATACTCCAGGTTTGGGGTTTTTTTAGGTTGGGGAGGCATGTTTGCTTTTGTGCATGTGCATGTAGTACAAATTGGCAGGAGGTGGTGGGATGAAACTTGAAGAAAGGGAAAACAGTCTCTGATAAGGTGCCATAAAAACAAGAAAATTTTCATCTTGAGCAAGCAGCTTGCCTTCGCTTTCAAAAATAAATTCCCCCACTTAGAAACAATTTGGGTGGCATCCCACCTTAATTCCCCCATGTGGGTCTGTGCTTTCACAGAGCACTCTGAAGTGTTTCAAATTTTCTACCTAGCACATCACTTGCTGTAGTTCAGTCCTACAAAAATTAAACCATCTGATGTTCTTCCTTTCATGCTGTTTGCTTACTGTGATATTTCAGGGAGGAAAGAGTAGAAAAGGAAAGAACACAACAGATAAGGAGAAAAAGGATCAGAAGAAAATCCATAAGGAAAAATCCTTATTGTTGAAATCCTTATGGTACACACACTGTTTACTGATTAGAAACACTCCAGGCAATACATTTAAGAACATAATCACAAACCAACCTGATCTTCTTTCAATAAACTGAATGAATGTTAGGACTAGGAACAGCACTTCAATGAACTTCAGAAAATCAGAAATGTTCCTGACCTTGACCACTTTTACAGCCATTTACAGTCAAAGGACGGGGAATATTAATAACCTTCGTCTTGCTGCTGCATTAAAACCATATCCCCAAAATAGCATTTTCTCATTGAAAAGAACATTTTGGAATGTCAGCATGCTGACCAAGAGATTAAGAAATAGTTTTTCGGGGTTTTTTTGGTTGGGTTTTTCTTTTTGCAAGAAAGTAACTTACAGAGCCTGAGAGCCCCAGTCATCATCTACAAAATCCCTAAAACCAGTGAAAAAAGTACCCATGAGCATGCATGCTTTCATGGCTTCAAGACTCCCTGAAGCCCACTGCACAAACAAACCTTTAAGTTACTTCATTAATTTTAATGAATTTTAAAAATAGGATTCAAGGCCAATGAATTTTATCCTATTTCTAGTGTGGATAAAGTACATATATTTTTCTCTTCCCCTCCTCCCAGTGAAAGGCTAATATATGACATCCTTTTCTGTCATTCCAAATTTTATATTTTATATTTATATTTATATTTTATATTTGCTCTGAAGGGTGAAACCACAGCACCTGCAGAGAAGCAGGGCCTTGCCCTTTTCAGATCACCTGGATGATCTCCTTGGTTCCGACACAACAATCCCTTGTTCTGGTAATGCTCTCCCATTTCTTTAGTGCACAGAGTATCTGTGGCAGCAAGAGCTGCAAGCATTGCTGTGAGCTTATGCAGAAAGCTTTATTTATTTTTAATGAATAATAAAATTAACCTCAGCCTATAATCAAAGCAACCACATTATGAAGCACTCCAAGAATGACTAAGTTTATTACATAGAAATTGGATCCATTAGCTCATTTCTTGCATCAAGCTGATACTCCAGGCTCCAATCTCACCCACTGCTCTTAACCACAAATCAGCCTGTTACATCACATCTTGTGGTCTGTCCAAGAGGAAAAACAAGCAACTCTCAACAGGAGCTCTGTCCAACTCTCAGAGGAAAGTGAAAACCTTCTTTGTAGTCAGCAAGAAAGCTCTCATCCATGTGGATGCTCAGCTATCATCCCCTGTCAAATCCACGGTCAACACACTAAATGGGGTCTTCAGCAATTGTGCTGGACCCCAGACAGCCAAAATTAAACACAAGTTCTAAGGAAAGATCCAAACATGTTCATGCTCAAAATACTCACTACACCTTACTGAAAAAGTTTTTCAAGAATATAAAACAAAGAATATAAGTATGTCTGTGTAAAAGAGTTAATTTTATTGAATTTTCTACCATTTGCTAGGAGTTGTAGATAATCAAAACAAATATGAATTCTCATTAAATTTGGTTTAAATTAATTGTTGCTACAGGATTCTACACACAAACTGTTTGCAAAGGACAAACAGCAAGGGAAAAGACAGCAGAGTCATATTAAAAGAGAGGAAAGCAGAAATAAATATATAGAAAATGTTTATGTGCATGCTATTAAGCAAGTGCATATCAGATTACAGGGAGGAAAAAAAAGTAAACAGCAAAGCTGAACATCAAATGAGTCTTCAGAAATATTTATCTTTTGTTGCTTTAGAATTTCTTGAACTTGGGTCAAAGTATAACATTTCTTCCAATGGATTTGTTCTTGGCAAGCATGTTGAACACATTCCAGCTTATGTGGCTAGACAAATGGCTGAAAGTACAAGCTGCATCTCCAGAGAACAAAATTTAATGGAATTAAAATTTCAGTACTGTCACCTGTTTGGAAGCAACAGTGCTGTTGATTATTCAATCACTCTGCATTTAAGACCTTTATTATTGAAAGGATGAAATTTTAATTTGTAATCTAATTCAGAAGTTAGTAGGGCAGCAAAATATTTTAACCTCTTTCCTGCATATATCCTGTTGCTTAACATTGTTATTTTTCAACAGCTGATAGCACCACGGATTAGAGAAGCACTTTTAATTGAAATAAAAGAATAAAAACTACCAATGTTTCTTACTTCTCTTTGTAAGGAGAAACAATTTGTCACATAGAGGTGTCAAATTATTTAAAGGGACATACATGAAGTTCTGTATATGTGCAATGAAGCCCTGTTAGAAACCTACAGTTACAGAAGACAGAACCTTATAGCAAAGGGCTTGAAAGTAATGTTAGAGGAAACATTAGACAAAAGTTTCACTGTCTACACAGTTCTGATCCATTCAGCCATAAAGCAGTAATAACATGAGCCTTCACACAAAACCTCTGCACATGATCCTCACAATGCTGTTAAGAATTTTAAAGCTTTGTGAGAAAATATGACAAATACTGAACAACATGGCCATGACCCCAACAGTATTTTCAAAGGAGAGTCAGGTGAAGGCAAGCATAAGCTGTCACTGACTGTAACCACTGCACTGCTGGGAGAGCATCAGCTTTCCAATCATCTGCAGGATCAATAAACTACACAAGTTTCCTCTGCAAACAAATGAGCTGTACTTAGTTTGTCACAGGGCACAACTTCTGAACTATTTTGAGTAGGTGGAAAACAGCCTCCCCTCTTTCAGCATCCCTAGACAGCTGTAGAACAACTTGTACTGGCAAACTCTGAGGAATAGCTCTGTTTCAGCTGTAGCCCTTACAAAGCTAAATGGGGAAAAAAAGAAAGAAGTGACGTGTAGAAAACAGCCGGCACAGGCAGCTTAAGGAAAATGAATTAGTAACAGGACTTTGTGGTTTCTCCCCAGACTACTGCTAGGCAGAGAGAGGCAGGACAACATATAACCCCACCACCACGGTAAAAAATAATGTGAAAATGTCCTAGCAAGCAGCACAGGTTTCTGATCTAATGTTTTGCACAACACAGTACTAAAGGAACAACACAGAACTCCCTAAGCTCTCCTCGTTGCTTATACACCATCATGAACAACAACAACATTCCTCTTTTTAGCCTCTCTCACTCCCAGGTTTTCAGGTCCTCTAGATAGTGATAAGCTACTACTCGAAAAAGCTATTTCATCTGCTGGTTCTGGTCCACACTGCAGTAATGGTCTGGGTAATGAACTTTCTTTAATGCCTCAGTGCTTTCAATAAATAATCCTAATTACTAGAAAGGCCTCCTTTCCAAAGCATGCTTTGTTGAAGCTATTATCAATACTCCCATTCCAGGTTTGGTAGCAAAAGTAGCTTCATTTTCAGTGCTGAAAGCAAACCTTAATTCCCCCTGCAATGCAGTTTCAAAGTAAATGTATGTTCACATCTTGGAAAATTTAATTATTTACAATATTGAATGCTTGAGTACTCATGAACTTCCTCCTCCTTCTCCAAGGCTCTAGATAAACTCGAATAAGAAAGTTGTTCTTAAGTGAATCAGAAAATAAAGTCTGAGGTCTGTTTTTATTAGACATAGAAACACAACTTAGGTCTTGAAATCTCTATTTATGTGAGCAAATACCACAGCAGAACAGGAGCACATCTGCAAAAGAACCCGATAGGTTCTGAGGATGTGACATCCACACCAAAGGCGTTTTTGCTCAGAGGTGTGGGTGTCTGTCAGTACTGGGAGGATGGTGCTGTGGATTGTATCTAATCTGGTTTTAGAGAACAAACACCAACACTTCAAGGACAGCACTTGCATTCCTGGAATATTTTCATTACAGAGCAACTCAGTTTGTGGTCTCCTAGAGTACTCCATTACGTGTGTGTACATATATATATAAAAATGAAAATGTTATTAGTGGGTTATCAATTCACTTCCAAAAGCACGTCTCATGCAAACCCATGTTTGAGCACATTAAACTTCTCTGAGCTACCAAACTCATTCATGTCATAGATACCACCAAGAAAACTGCCAGGTAAGTAAACTCATAAATCAATTGCCTGTAGTTATTCGCTCAGGTAACATAAGGCAATTTGTAATGTTAATGGCCAAAAAGATATACAAAACCTCTATTGCTTCCTTTACATGCATTTTGGCTATGGATCAGCACACAATTGCAGATTTACTAAGAATGCACTTGAAAACAGTTCAGCTCATGCATGAATGAGCTTTAACTTTATCCAAAAGGGTTTCTTGAGCTCCTGGAGCTCTGCAACATGCTATGGCTGCCCCAACAGGTGTTCCCCCTTTTACAGCCCCTAACTATTGCAACAAAATGCAAATACTGCAAAGATGAATACCAATTCAGTTTTCTGCATTTTTCTTTTTTCCACCTATTTTTTCTTGTTCCCTATCTTCCCTTAGTGTAGAAGCAGAAGCTTTCTCAGCCAGCTACTGATTCACAGAAAGCTTGTAGACCTTTCATCACCAATTTGACTGGAATTCCAATAGGAATTGGAAGTATGAAGGAAAAAACTGGATGACTGAAAGATTCTTGCTTCATTGGGAAGTCACAATAGAATAAAATTAAAGAGGCAGAAATTTTGTGTTTCTGCATTCTAGGTACAACAGATTACAGATAAATATATTATCAATAGGAAAGCAGAGCTAAGTTCTTCCTAATAGTTATGAGCAAGAACTTGCAAATGTCATCAGCATTTAATGGATGCAGTAATAGATAAAATTTCAGAATAGCAGATAGGAGAAGAACGCTGTAGAGAAAACAGCAGGTAAGCTTGAAAATATGATGAGTGGGGAAATCACAGTAAGAAACACAAAGTATTAGGCTGCTAAAGAAATTGAAAGATGAGGAAGGGGGAAGGAAAAAAGAAAAAGCCCTGAGTGAGATGAGGTAAGCAAACATCTAAATGCAAATCTAAGAGAGTAAAGGAAATGAATATTAAGGAGATGTAAAGGTACTAAAGAGAGCAGCCTGACAGACAAGGGCTACACAAACTGAATGGCTGAATACACCAGGTCAGGCAAGACCAAGAAAACACAGAACATGAAATAATGCTAAATCAACACTGTGAGTGATTTGCCAACAAAGGCAACTGCAAGTACAAGTGGCAAGGCAGAACTAATGCATTCCCATAAATAAATAGGACTTTAACCACTGATAGAGGAAACACTTTGCTTGTCAAAAGTTATTGCTATTTCCTGATACACTTCAGCTGCTACAACTCTCATCTGGAGTGAGAAATAGGTGGAGCTCTTAGTTTATGAGAAAGTCACAAACAGTGAATAGAACTTCCTATATCAACACCCCCCCTTAAATATAAAATATTTAAGATAACAAGAAAGTTGTTCAGAATGAGTATTCCACAATATTGCCATTAGTCTTATCCATATATCAACTTCACAAAAAAATTAACTTCTCACAGGGTCAGCTCTCTATGTAATTTATCTTCCAAACACTTGCATCGATTCAAACCAAAAGGATCCGGTCCCTAGTAAATAGGATTTGTTCCACTACATAAATATACATTCACCAGTACAATGATTTTTACAGATTTCAGTAGTCCTCAGGGACAAAATGCAACACTACCTTTGCATAAGACATTATGGGTCTATGTAGATGTTGCTTCATAGGCAGTAAGAGGATTCTGGAGGCCGATGGTAACAGGAAACAAAACCACAGATATTGCAAGAACATAGTCAAGATCTACGTGGAAGATGATGAAAGTATTTGGTATAAATTACATATTAAGCATTTATGGCTCAAGAAGTCCAAGGTCTAAGGTCCCATTAATTACTGAAACTAGTGAACATCATCCCATGTGGTCAGTGACAATTCACAGTAATACTTTGAAATGCTCCAAACCATCCTCTTTCACATATTTCACACATAGAGTCACATAGGAGAGATACTCGGAAACACCACACACCCATACAGCTAACCACAGGTGACAGAAGAGACAGAACTAAACATCCTTTATAGACTTTGGTCATTTCCATTAGATCCTCCACTGCTATTTTGAGAATAAATTCCCCTCAATGCTCTGACAATGCATTATTAATTACATTTATTGACACTGAGGTTAGAACATGAGTCAAGTGTTGTCACATTAAATATTGCACAAGAGTGCCATGAGGCTTTTTTTGATACTATGAAATTTGAAGATGTCCACAGAGATGTTTGCAAACCCACCCTTGTGCAGAGTCATGTTTAAGCAGTTTTTCACAGGAGTCAGCTGGCAGCTCAGCACCTGTTACTAGCACAACACCACCTCCCAGCCCATGCACTCCCCCCAAAATTTGTATGCATTCACTTGATCAGGCTTTCAAATTGTGATTTGCTAACAACAGAATATGCTTCCTGAAGGTTGGTAAACATGCTTGATCACCAGCAGCCACGCTTTAGAGCTTGCACTGGGAATCTTTCATGTTTCAACAGCTGGCTGCGTAGTGAGTGTCAAGCAAAGAAGCACTCCCTTGCATAACACCCTTTTTGCATTTTTATATAAGCACTAAGCAAGAAGCACATACTGCTAGAGAACAAAATTATTTTGCTGCATATCAGATTTTTCAAATCTGATAAAATTTACTTAAGTATAATTTAAATATCTCATCTTCCTCTTTCCCCCCTTTTCTCATATGCCATCTAAACTTCAAACCCAACAAAATACTTGGTACTTGCCAGACTTTTGTAGAAGCAGCAGCTCTCATTATTTAGTTTTTAAGTATTATAATGCACTAGAGGCAGAACTTCATTAGATAAAATATCTCATTCTTCCCTGAAGGTCAGCCATTTCTGAGGCAACTCTCAACAGTCAAATAAGAACACTTTCATCACTTTAAAATAATACATTTAGTGGGGGGGAAAAAAAAAAATCAATCTACAACATATTGGGCATGCGTATATAGCGATTAAAGAAAAAACACCATACAGGACTCCTTGCAAAATCTGCTTTACAAAATACAGAAGGAAACTATCTTTCAGACTGCATGAAAATGAAAAATAAAATATGGTAGATTGGCATTTTCCCCCACTTAAGTCAACATTTCTATCTTTTTGGACAATAGGGAGAAGGAAGGAGTTTGAAGGACAAAGCAGGAACCACAAATAACCCAGATCTAACATTAGCAGTGAGTGAAAGAAAAATGCTTAAGAAGTTTAATGTGCAAAACTGAAGTGACATTGCGAACACTGCAAGCAAATAAACATCAGGAAGATTAAAAATGCAAGCAAGGAAGACTTAGAGAAATGTCAGCAAAACCATTTGCAAAAAGCTCCTGACACTACAGACAATTCCAAGGAAGCAGTTTTTAAAGTACAGGAGCAGAGAGTTTTTCCCTTTCAAAAGGAGAAAGGCGCCAAGACATCCCACAATTTTTATTCAAGACAAGAATTAATTTTTAAATTTAGTGTTGCATAACTACAAAAAAATAGTCATCCACTGAATTAAATTTGCTTTAAATATATTCACTAACATTTTCTATTCTTCATCCTTTGCTGAAGTTGTTTTTTTATTGCACTATGGCAAGAAAGTTTGGGAAGCTGAGGTCTGGAAAGAATATTAAATTAAATACCCATTGTGCAATTTTTCAAGAAAAGCAAACAAAGGGTACCAGCTAAAACAGAATAAAACAAAACCCAAACAAAAAAAGAATGAACTGAGGCAAAGAAGAAAAGTACTAACCCCTAGTTTTCAACAAAACACATTGCCTCATGTACCATTTACAACATAATCAGAATTCAAAGGAAATACAATGTATAGAATTTTTAAGAAGGTAAGGCTGGTTACAAATTAGAGTGACACAGACAATCCATTCATCTCCATTCGACCTAAGCTTTCAATTAAAACAGGAGCGAAAAACTAGCTTGTCCAGCAGTATTGTTAAGGGGTAAATTGTCAAGAGGTTTTAAGTCAATATATAAAATGAAATTACAAGGACACAACAGCTCAAGTAATATATATGTGCAAAATAATATAAACATATAAATGCAATTCCTGTGAATCTCAAAAGCCCCACAATCCTTACCATATTTTTCACAAGTCAAATTGCAACCCTTATGTGTATTTTTCTGTTTGGAAAGTCAGAATCTTGGCAGTGAAATGCATCAAACTGGACAATACAGTATAGGCCACAGAACAACAAAAGAAATTTAAAAAGAAGAGGAAAATTACCACAGCTCCCTCCTTGCCAGCCCTGGCTTTCACTGAGGTACACAGTGAACACCTCCTGTCATAGAGAAAGGGTTTTTAAAGCCACACCTACCTCTCCAGACTGGTATTTGCACTGCAGTAAATCCTGCTCAAGAATTAGTAGACTCTGCTCTCTCTGCTACCAAGGACAAAGTCCTGTCCAGCAACCAAGCCACGCAACCAGAGATAAGAATGTGTGGATGGACTGGACCACAAAGAAACAAACCTCAGAAAGCATTGCTAACAAGAGTGAGAGTCTCAGTTCCTTCTTGTCCTGTAGGCATCACAGCAGAGCAGAGTTTTCAGAAGAGATCTGAGAATGGTCAGGCTTTGCAGAGATTAAAGGGAGATTTCTCACCCGTGTCTGGGAGGAAGAAGGCAGAAAGCAAAAAGATGCTTTTGACAGAGTGGATCTACAGGCAAAGCTACCGTGGGCAGCACGAGGCCTGGGGGAGGCAGGAAACCTCTCAAACCCAGCTGGGGAGGAGGATGGGGACAGCGACTGTGAAGACAAAATGATGAGGTTTCAGTAGGGGAACAGGAGGGGACCAAAGGATGGGCAAGGGGAACATGGTCAGACCAGTGTGTACAGGAAAATACAGAGAGCTGTCAGCACAGCAAAGCCAGAGAAAAATTCTTTTGCACTAAATTGAGACTAGAAAGGGGGGAGGTGTGTTTGCCTGTTAAAACATTTATGCTACATGACAGGCTATACCTCACAGAAAGTGTGTCAAAACTCTGCAAGACTCATGCTTGGGGGTTTTCTGCCTTTTTATTCTTATTTTTAATATTCTCACATTCAGAATTTGGAAAGATAGGCTGCTACTGTGGCTAGGAAAGAGCGAGAATGGAGACGAAAATGACTTCAAGAACACGAAATTTGATTTATTAGCGTAATGGAGGCTTACTGTGCAATATAGGATTTACATGCAAGAGTATGTCATTGCAAAATTAATACTCATTTACAGGGTTTTTTTTCAATCAAAAGCTCTGTTACTATCCACATTTAATCACTATAACTATTAAGAAATGAGAAAAAAAATCTGAATCTCTGCCAATACCAACATCTTCCTTTACTACAGAAGTGTGCCTTAAATGGAAGCAACACAGAGAAAAAATAAGGGGGTTTTTGTCAGTCATGCCAGATGACTGTCAATAAAAAAATGCCTAGAATTTGTTAACAGTTTCTAAAATATTTTTCCTTCTAAATTTCAAAGAATTGGTGTCTCAGAGGTGTATCTACAGAAGTGTTGTTTTCATTTTGAAAAGGCTGCTTTTTGCTTTTATCATTAAGACTTTTAAAGCACAAAAGGTCCTTTTCCTGAATTTTAATGTATCCAACAGGTTAAAAAAATCCTAGAGAGATCCTTCATGTTACGCAAAGTACTGTCCTTGAAAGTTTTTGTTGTATCTACCCTTGAGCCCATGACATTAGGATTTCTTTTAATTAACTGAGAACTATAAGACAAGCTGGGGGGGGTGGGGGGAAAGTCACTTTAATTATGGCAACTATCAACAGCACAGCAAGAATTTTAAAGAAATCTCAATAAATATGCAAAGAGGCATCTAAGAGATTCATGAACACGCCCAAATACCCAACTAACTCCCACAGCATTTAATGAGACACTCCTGGGTAGCCCTGTAGGTGTCTGAACACCTTCTACAAAGCAGACTCGGGGTATGGCTGAGCATAATTCACACCTGTAGTCCCCATCAACGTCAGTGTGGTGTGGTGGGCTTTTGGCACCTCCAGAAAAGCCCACACATTTAAGTCACTTCTGATTATCTCCATCTGTGCACATTTATTCCTGTACAAAATTATCTCATCTCTGTTTATAGCTTAAACTTCAAGCTTAGACCTTGGGCTCACACATGGAGACAGGAATACTAACGGCAATTTATAAAAGAGTAGGAGGAGTGAGGTTGGAATTTTTCAGCACCAGCTAATTTCTTCTTTCTCCCTCCCCACATCCTTCTTAATGTGTTAAAGAAGGAGCGAAACAGAAAAAATTTCTTCAGGATTTGGAATATTATACTTGCCACATTTGGAAATATAAATCTTAGCTGTAACAAGAATTCATGAGAGTAAGTGAGATTTGAATACTGGTACTGAAAGTTATCTTTTCAGCTACTCTTCATGATTTGCTTGAACATGAAAAAAATTAAGGGACCTGCATTTTAAGCTTTAAGTATTTTAATTTTAATTTTCCTCACCACAAGAAATTTATGTTTACAGCTCTGCCTTTTTACATTGTATCAGTTAAGCACCTGAATTTAAGATATTTTTATAGTAGTGCATTTTATATGTTATGAATATAAATACCTTTGTAATCGATAATATATATTAATAAAAATAAAATACTTTATATTACATAGAAAAACAGACTAACATAATGAATGAAGAAGAATCTGAAGTGAAAGTAAATATATATATATACACACATACACACACATATATATAAATATATATACATATAGATATATATGTGAAGTCAATTTTCCAGCACTTGACTTTTGAGAGGGTGGTCAAAATCTGTTTAATTGTGGTATTCAGAAAAGAACGTGATCACTTCAAGGACTATCTATTCCCATAAAAAGTGTGTATATTTAGTAAAATCTTTCTTGGCATCATCTTCAGAACATTCATATTAACAGATGGAATAAAAATGTGGCTCATAGGCAGGACAGACTGACCTTCCAGGACAGAACTCATTTAACCCACAAGCAGATGGGACAGCAGAGTTTAGGAACACTGCAAATTTCTGTCTCCAGTTAGTTCAGAAAAAGTTTTACTGGGTCAGTCACTCAAATCTGAAGACCTAATAGTATTACAACTTCCTCAGATCGTGCAGATTCATAATAAATCAAATAAATACAGATATCACAGCCAGGACTTGGGCACCAAAACGCTGGGCCCCCTGTAAGAGGATTTATTGCTGTTCCAGGAGTTGACATTGCTCAGAAACGTGGTCTTCATGAACTCAGGACAAGCCTGAGAAGGGCCCTGCAGAGGCTGCAGCAGGCAGGGACTGCTGCTGTGCTCCCTTAGAACTCCTCAGCTGATGGCACGGTGACAGTGACAGCCCACAGGGACCTGGCCAGGCTGCAGTCAAGGTAAGGAGACAGAGATGAGAAGAGAAACCTTGGAAAGCCTTTAATCCTCTGCAAACTGAAGTAGATTTAGTTAACAGTAGAAGCAGGTGAATGGGTGATCACTGACAGGGTTGTCAAGCACTGGCACAGGCTGCCCTGGGAAGTGGGGGAGCCGCTGTTCCTCAGGGATGGAAATGTCACATGGATATGGCTCTTAGGGACGTGGTTTAGAGGTGAACTTGTCAGCTACAAAAAAAATAAACCATCATGGCTTGCAGCACTTTAAGAGGGCATAATTTCCATCAATCAGAAATCCATCTAAATGATGTTACTCAAAGTGAAAGTGCATTCATTTACAGTACAGAGAAAATGAAAACTACTATAAAATCACCTCCACTCTTGCATTTTTGTTCCTTTTTTTCTTTTTTTTTTCCTTTCTTAAGTAGTTAAGTAGTATCTTAGAAGATAGTTTCGTTTAGGAAAATAAAACATAATACACTGAGTGGTTAACCCACCCACTGAATGCACTTAGGTCTCTTTTTACAAAAGATCTTTAACAATGTACTCCTTGAAGAAGTAAAAGAAAAAGTTTGACCCCAAATCAGCATTTCTCTCTTTACATTTCTGTTTTCAGCATTGTGTCTGATCTCTCCATCATCCTTAACCCCTACTGCAGTGCCGGGCAATGACCCATTGTTACAGCCTTGCAAAGTGACAGAGCACCTCTTTCAATTTCTGGTTTTGAAAAAAAAAAAAGATTGGGAAAAAAAACCCCCAAAAACCTCCTTTCAACTTCTTAAAAAACCATTCATTTGGCTGAACATGAACATGGTGTCTCTCAATACAAAAAGTGTCCTTGTCTTCCAACACCTGTTAAGTGGTAGCTTGCATAAAAGCAAGACTTTTTTTGACAGTGTAAGATTTCATATCCAGCTTTTAAAATGGCAGTTGACCTCTCACTGCCCTTCCTAAGTATTTAATTGCCTTAGTCTACTGACACACTGAGCCACCATCACATAAATCTCACCCAGCACACAGTCAATAGTTCTACTTTAAAATTTGATATTAAAGTATAAGAAGGCCTTTTATCTGTGTTCTGCTTTTAGATTTAGATCACATTTTTCTCCATTGCTGTTAACTTTTATTTGGTTTTGTGAGTAATTAATTTTTTAATTAAGGCCATCACACAATTCAAGTAATTCAAACAAATACTACAATGTTTGTGATAGTACTCACTGACATAGATGTGTATGTGGAATATACAAGAAACACATAGAGTAAATTTATCTTTAAGTATTATCTTAAAGCAGCTCATCTTTTTATTGAACACCATCAAGAGGAGTCTGTCCCTGTTTTCTCTACACCTCCCCTGTCTGACATTCATAAAAATTAATAAGATCCCCGCAAAGTTTCTCTTCTCTGGGTTGGAGAGTCCCAGCTCTCTCAGCCTCTCATCCCATGGCAGATGCTGCAGTCCCTTACAGGTAAAACTTCTCCAGTCAAAAGCTAAATAGGCAAGGCAACTCATTTTGACAGAGTGGAAAACCACTCAAACCTGAACACTTCAAACCAGACACAGCACTCAAAGTGATGCACATGAACATGGGAATTCTAGAAGTACCCATAAAGATTGTTGTGGCAGCAATTCAGTTACTATTCCTGTTAGTATGGCATCATCTGTGAAAAACCAAATACTATTCCCCACATAAATATAGTACCTGTAATACCGAATAACATAATAAGCAAAAAATGACTCAGGGGTTAAGCACAATTTACAGTTTCAACTGTGTTGTTAACTCTGGAAGTATTTTTAAAAAACAAGGTATTTTGATGCTTCTCACATTTACTTGAATTGTACTATTACTACCATAAGCCTACATTTGCCCATCTCGATCTGCTGTAAGTAAAATATTTTCAACACAGTTGTAAATACCAAAAAACAGCATCAACATAAGTCTGTATGTAACCAAACCTCAGTTAGCAAAAACAGCAGCAATAAAAGTCTACCAAATGAGAATATACACATTGGAGACACAGCCCAAGATACCAAGTTGGTACACTTTATAGGCTTTTAAAGGCTTACTAAAACTTCAAAGACTAAATTAATAAGTTTCATGCTTCAAATATCTATTCCAAGCATCTTACATGATTTATGCACAATTGGTTTTTACAAACAACCCTTACAGATAAAGGATTTTGGACCCAATACTACAAATCTTGTAACCATTTACTAGAAAAAGCCATTAAAATCTTGCAAAACCTTTTTTTTTCCTCCAAGCAATAAGCATTCCTTCATCAACACAATTTCTAACATGCAAGTAAATGTATTTTGGCCTCAAATCTTGGCTGCCTTTATCTGAGTAAATGATACAAGTCTTTTGAAAATGTTTTGAAAGAACTGTATATCCACTATAAAAGAAAGGATAGCCATAGACATTCTTCCACTCAACAGCTTTCCATAATTACAGCATTTTATCAATGAAATTTTATGCAGGTTACTATCAAACTCATTTTGTTTCCCAGACAGTCCCAAAATACATTGCAAATATCATTAAGTAAGTGTGTGAAAAGCATCTACTTTCATCCCAAGTGATTAAAGACAAGCTTGGTCAATTCTCATATTTAAGGCAAGACCAGAATACAGTACACCTAATTTCAGGTCCCTTTTATAGATCTCCCACTGGCTCTTTTCAGCAGTACCCTCCTCCAGGACCTTCATCTTCAGAAGTGGATTCTGGTTTGTCTGAGTTGCCTTATGAGTAAGACTACAAGTCCTGCTTTAAAATGTCTGTTTACCAAGTATCCATGTATATATGCAAAATATATACTCTTTGGGTATTTGCTGAAAGTGAGTAAAACTTGACTAGCACCTCTGAAATCAGATGCAAGTCTCCACTAGTGTAATGAATGTGCCTATCCCACACATACAAATTAAGTCAAAGCCATTCCCACAAACAGCCCCCTTTTGATACCTCAAAATCTGAGTTATTAAAAATAAAGTAAATTAATTATCCAAAGAACTTGAGTATCTAGGCAGTATTGTCTCTTCCATGTGACTGCTGCCAGGTAAGTAAAGAGCAGAAAGTTGAAGCTCTGCATGATTTATACAATATCCAAATCAGCTTCACAGAAATGATTAAGTTTACCAAATCTCTACAATTTCACCTTTTTCAGATTTAAGACGCACAAGTCAATCAAGTTCTGCAGATATTTGATATTATTTATTTCTATATTGTGGGAGTAAAAAAACAAACATAAACAAACCACAAATGATAAACAGGAACTGCAGAGGAAATCAAAGGGGAAAGGAAGAAAAGGAAGGAGACGTGGACAGCTGTTAAGGCAGTTCTGAAGGGACAAAAGAGACACATAAAGCCTCAGTGAGAGATAACGCTCCCTCTACCCCATCAGCTGTTGAAGAACAGTAGCTGAATTGATTTCTTCCTTAAACACACCCTCAATAACTCTCAAGAGTTGCTGTGGAAGGAATCACGGGGAAAAAAGCCCTGCAAAGTTCACCTTGATTTGTGTGGGAGAACTCCAGGGACCTGGCTGCTGTCTTTCACTGCTGACAGTGCCCCCAGAGCTGCACCTTCTCTGCCTTCAGAAGACAGAAGCATGACTGTAACTGGGTTCTGGGATGCAGGGATGTCACATCAGGCATGACATCTCCCACGTGAATGTGACATCCTCCTACTCCCTTGCCTTTCACTTCAGTCCTCTTTCCAGAGAGATGAAGACCTCACCAAGCCATTAGGGGAATTCTCTGGGCAATGGGAATAGAACAGGCTTCAGTACACAAAGTGTGCATTGCAAGAGCTCTTTTGAGGCAGTAAAACTTGGGGCAGGGGCACCCACAGAAATTTACATCAAGCTCTGTCCAATACATATCCTTCCACTGAAATGGGCAAAACCTATCAATATTAGCATGCCAAGCCAGCAACAAAACCCACACAGTTTAAACAATATTGCCAATACAACACGGTATTACTCATACACTTCACACTTAAAGTGCAAATTCTCATCTCTCCACATCAGTCTGGCTTCCTTTCCCATCATAAAGGGCATAGAAAAAGGAAATAAACCAGCTACAGCAGCTAAAACCCTCCATATAATGTTCTAACATTCAAGCTACAATGGCCTTTAGTTTTCTGCTTCCTTACACTTTTCACAAAGTTGAATAAAAATTCACAGAGGTGACCTCATAAATAAGGCTGGTAAAGCATTATGGTCTCAATCTGTAGGAACAGGTGACAAAATGCTTACCTTCCAAACAGATACACACACAGCAGATGGCAACCCCTCACTAAGTGTGGAATTGAGGAACAAGGCTCTCTCTGCAATCCCTTACAAGCACATGAAAGGTACTGCTAACAAGGAGAAAAACATCTGGAGGAGAGTGTTTATATATGGAACACAGTTGTTGAATAAGCAAAGGGAAGTGTGAATTTGCATTTGTTAGTGTATCTATGGTCTGGCTGCTTTGCAAACAGCTCCAAGGCAATGTAAGGAAAACCCAGACTGAAAGGCTGAAAACATTTTTGGGGACACGTGTACACAATGCTTCCCCATTCCTTTCCTAGAGCATGTGCAAAACGAACAGCTTCAATGGGAGATTTGACTTTTATTTAAATATTAAATAAAAATAGCATTTTTTAAAACTTGTGCACACAGAAAATAATCATGTAGCAGAAAGCCACAGCACAAGACAGTTTGAAATAAGCAAACAATCCGTTGCTTTTTCTGTACAATTTCCAGTTGTCATTCTAAATTAAAACAGGTAGAATTTAAGGAGCTGTCTGTTTTCAGATGAAAATCCCATTCCTAAACAGGATTAGCAGGTAACCTAAAAATATCAGTCACTAATCTCCAAAAGTCATAAGCTCATGCACCCCACAAGTCCTATACCAATCACTAACTAAAAGAAATTAGGTCAGAATCCAAATCAGATCACACTACAGTAGCATCAATCTTCGTATTTCAGAGCTGTCACATTTTAAATCTTTCACATGATTTCCATATAAATTATTAAAAACAGAAGAGATTTGCCTCCAGAGACTAACTAAAAGTGACATTCTAGTTTATTGTGACAGTTAAAAAAATACATATCTTCAGTCACTTAAGACATACATCTCTAAATGCACCCCATTAAGCAAACAAACAAAAGTTATCTGACAGGCTGCTTTAGTTTCTTTAAAATGATCTGGGATCAGGTGACAGTTCTTCTGTCACTGCCATGGACTACTTTCCTTGTACATTCCCATATCTTATTTTCTAGAGGTAAAAAATAATAAACAGTATATAATATCTGACAATTTTTGAAATTTATTGGTGTAAAGCCACACAATAAAGTCACTGTCTCTCCTGCAGCCTGGTTTCCTTTTCACAATGACAAGAGTCTTGCAAGATGCAGACTCCAGGACACATGTAAAGTATTTGAGCACACTGCAATAACTTGCATCTGCAAGTCATCAGCTGCACTATTAAAGAAGTGGCCACTTCAGCTCACATTGCTGACTGCCTGCCTTGACTGACTGACTGCCATTTGGGCAAAACCACAAATATCCAATGAAAGCATCTCACTGGTACTGTGTTCCCAGAAGTGGCATCACTGACTTACTGACAATTATCACAATTTTTAATGGTTTTAACCTTGGTGCAGTTCACTGACTGCCACTGCTGGCAAGGACAGGCAAGGAGTAGCTATGACCAGAAAGTAAGTTTTATCTACAACTTTCAGATAGAGGCTGACTCCATAATGAAAAGCAGCATGGCATTCAAGTCCTATGATATCTTCAGCTCTAAAATTCACGCTTTATCTACAAACTTGTCACCAAAGCCAAACCAACTGGGTAGCTAATGGCAGCAAGACACTTCACCACTCTTATTTTGTCTAATTTTATGGTGACATTTATGAGCTGTAATAAGCTATATGAATCAGTGTCATAAACCTTCATAACACATAACGAACTAGAGGGCAAAATAAGTGGTTTGCCTCCTAATTAAACAATACTTTAAATTCTTGCCATGCAGAATAAACCTCTTATTAAATATCATCGTTTTTGACTTCTTATATAACAAGTTTCTGTCTATCCCTGGCTGAGTTTCAATGACAATCACAAGTCTACAGACCAGCAATTCCTTTGGGAAGGGACATTTACCAACTGCAGTTTGAGAAAATATAGAAAATGTCATGAGAAAATCCGAACAGAGTTTTCCCTCCTCACACATAACCACCCCAAAAATGTCCCAAAAACCCCACATCCAAAAAACACCAAAACAACCCGAACAACAAAACCCTGCCCAGTGATTTAACCAGTGTCTACTGCCTCATCTTTGCTAGTAGACATAATCTCCACTTCCTCATGTGCTCTGAGTCCATCAGAAAGCAAAGTACTGTCAGCATAACCTGGCACATGAACAATGCTCTGTAGACAGGGGGTGCAACCAGCAGACATTTATATCACCATATCAGCTATGCAAATGGCATTGAACAAGCAGGGGGTTTGTTTGACTTTGTTCTGCTTTTCTCTCCCTTGGATCAGTTTACTTGCAGTGGACCATCTCTGCTAATTTTAGCTGCAGTTCTCAGTCATTTTCAGCCAAATCCAAATAGTTTCTCAGGAACCCATACTCCCAGGCATGTAACATCACACTGCTTAACTCTGACAAACCAAGTTTGCATATTCTTGCTACAGGCAAAGCAGAGAAATCTGAGTTCTCTTCATACCACAATCTAGCAGTGATGCATAAAAAACAATCAAACCCTGCAGTGAGGATGCCTTCACTTCATGCTCTCTTGTGATAGGATATCACAGCTATGAGAGGACAAAGCAAAACCAGCCAACACAAACTCAGTTTGAATGCAAGGCCCAGTGAAGAGCTGTGGGACCCAACTTATACAACCTGTCACGGAAGACAGGCGTGAAAGGCCTTTTTCCTGCCAAAGTGGGCTGACAAAAAGGTTAGCCTGGACAGTTAAATTTTCTTGCTGCCACAGCTGTCAGAGAGCACTCCTGTGTGGCTTGTCACTTGTCTTCAAAAACTAGAAGTTTCACGGAAGAAGGTAAATCTATTTCTTTTTCTCTTCTCCCCCCATCTCCCCTAGAGCTACAAATTAATTAAAAAAGCTTAAGCAACTATAAAAGCCATCAACAAGAGGCAGGGAGGAAGGAGTACAATTAAATAAACCCAGTAATGTAAAAGCCAAACTGCAGGCAGACAATTGAACACAGTATCCCTGGGTTGATGTCAATATAAGGAAGGTGGAAAGAGCATTGTGTTACAATCTAAGCCTTAAGAGTAAAGTTTTTACACTCATATCAACATAATAATTTTCTAATGCAGGAAAGAAAGCAGTTCAAAGCCCCAGCTGAAATATAGACTGAATAGTAATCTCATAACCTTTGTTCCCTGTTAAAAGCTTGATGGACTTTGTTAATGTTTATAATATTACAAAGCATTAGGCCTCCATGAATTGCTTACCTCATTTTGAAATGGGTACCAAGGCTGATGTTTCTTTTCAAGGAAAGAAAAAACTTCTAAAATATCTTGTCAGCTCTACCCAAAAGGTCTACAGAGCTCTTCAGTTCCAATAGTACTGATCCCATGATCCTAGAGCTATTATACTTATGAGTTTGTCCTTGAAGAAAGTCCTGCCAGTGACACAGCACCTGAAGGGGGTTACTCTAGAACAGCCCTTATATTTCTCAGTAGTTACACCCCATTTGTTATGAACCAAAACCTACTAGTGCTAATGTCAGAATTATCCTCTGACACAAAAATCCACCAAACTTTGTTACAACAACCAAGACGAATTAATTAACCTTCACCAGCCTAACACCTTTCTTATCAACAATATTTAAACAAATCAGTACTGCTTGTATAAAGTACAGACAGCTCTTAATAAGAGGTCAAATGAATCAACTTATAAAGACCAGTTTATCAAGTGTGTGCCAATATACTGTGGACACCTTATCCTGAAAATGCATGAATGGCTGCATGCCAGTCCTACTTCAAAGAAAGCTACCATGCAAGTCATAACTAAGCCCTCCTCCTAATCACAAACATGAAAATTCCTTAACTCTTGGAAATGTGTATTTAGAATTTAAAGGGGAGGGCAAATGGACAAAAATTTTTAAAAACCCCAAGAAACCCATACAGGAATTGTTTCCTGTCAAGGGCAAAAACACCAGGCATTCTCTAAAGGGCTGAGATGACTCTAAACATTTTGGAGGATGATGCCCTGGGCATATTCAGCAAAAATTCACTAAGTATTTGGAAGTCAAAGAGAGCTTCCACAACAACAATAATAGATCCTTTGAAAAAAAAATTATCAGAGCAGCTATGGAGGAAAAAGTGCATATACATAAGCAAATAGAACTGGACAGAAGAAGATAGTTGGCAGAAAATAAAGATCTTTAGATTCAAATTGGGAAATACATTTCCTTCATTTTCCTCCTTTCTCTCAAGTTGTTAGTAACCTCTAATGTATTTTGTAGAATTGCTCTTAAGTTAACTAAGATTTACCAAATGTTATAAGTACATATTCTAACATTAGATAACTTATTCCAAAACAAAGTTAGTGTGTACTTTTGCTATCACTGTAACTAAGATCTGGGAGAAAGAAAAGCCAAACAAACCCAAGAAGAAAGGTTTTTTGTAACCATAACAAACAGTAGTGAGGTTTTATCTACATACTTCTTTGAAGGTCATCATAATGGGCCATAACATAGGAATTGTTATCACCTAGGTTAAAATATGATGAATTGTAAATAAAGATCACAACTCCTTATATTTGAGCTGAAGTACTTATGCTGGAAAAAAGTATACATCCACCATCTGGTGCACAGTAATTACAGAAATTAAAAGCACATTTTTGCAGCCTGCCTTTAACAGTTTTTACTGATACAGTAATACTTGATCTTCTTAGGGAGCATAATCTAAACTCATGCTGTTAAATGATCATAAGACTATGCAGTGCATGGCATAAGCAGTTCATTAAGCTGGACTCTTTAAAAACACTTGCTCCCCAGTATTAGTGGAAACAGTTCCTGTAGGTTCACGTCACGCCGTTCAATTTAATCCACAGTCAAGGCAACTTAATTTCACACCTGCTGAGTGATATCATGATGGATGGCACCACAGCAGGTCATTAATTTTGTTTCCTTTTGATTAATTTCACACCATACACTGGACACAGTCTTATGAGCTATGATGTCTAAGAGCAAGGCTTAATGCCTGCAAAGGGCTAAAATCAGGTTTTGACTGCTTGCCAAAAGGCAAAGAACCCAGATGTGATACAAGTGAAAGGGAGCTTCACTAGGCTTGGCACTGAACTCTGACATGGTTACAGGTGTGGCAGCATATTTTAAGTGTGTTGTTCTTGGGTATAGCCATGAAACAGAAATTCTGGATATACCTTCCTTACAATTGAGTAGACAGTTTTATTTGCCACACAAACCCTTCCATCATTTACTTACTGATGAAATACCTAACAAGGTATAAAGATTTACTAATGCTACTGTACTTCCCAATTTCAAATTTAAAAAAAAAGCAAAAAAAAGCATGATCACACAGGATGAAAGAAGAGGAAGGAAAAGCTAACATTCAAAGATGACAACAGCAGCCAGTGTTGCCACCAGAGCAGAAGGGGAAGCAGTGGGTCATTTTGTCACTCTAGTCAGTGAAGACATCTGGGGTCTTTGGAGGCCTCTGGACCCACAGGAGAGGGTGCAGGCACAGCAGAGGGCTGAGCTGAGCCAGCAGCTCACAGCTGAGGAACAGCCTAATCTCCCTGCACTTATCCTCCTACTGCTCCAGCTACCCAGGCTCACACCCCCCTTTGTGCTACATGTGCCAAATCAACAGATCCCTCGATGAGCTGATTCAGCTCATGAAAACAAAAGAAGCCTTTTTCTTACATTAGCTTTCTGCTTGTTTCACAAACCAAGCTGTCTAACAGATGGGTCAGGTGCGAATCAGGGCTGGTGAAAATGAAAAGGAGAAATTGTATCTTATGGTAGCAAAGAGATGTTTAGCTTAGCCCTTCTCCCCCTTTTAGGGAATGATTCAAAGCACCAGCCCCAAAAGCCTAGTCCTTTCTATTGACTATGAAAGGACCTGAGCTTCCTAAACTCAGATTAGGATGTGCTTTCATGCCTACTTTTCCTTTTCTCTGTGCACTCCAATATTCTACAGCGTAACAAATATCAGGGAATCATTATTGATTGTCACTAATTCAACACTTTTGCTCTTTTGTTCTTCAAAACAGTGCTTCACAACATAGTATGAGCAAATTTTTAGTCTCCTTCTGATCAAGAATAATTTAGAAAACAGAGAAATGCTCATGCTTACCAGCAGCCATTTTTGGTAAGACAAACTATTGCAGTCAAGTCAAAATAGTGGAGACAGTGACAGTGACAATGGTTTTGTGATTTGACAAATGGAAATGACATGGCACATGTGATTCAGTATGCATGGCTTAAATCTCTCAGCCTGACAGGCTTAAGTGAGGAAGACACGAGCTACTCTGCCTCCATCTGTGCCAGCAGACTTCTACTTCTCCAACCAGAAGTCATTGCCCCCTCACATCTGCCCACGGAATTAACCTCAATGTCCCCTAGCCCTTACTGCAAACTAAGTAGGGCAATAATTAATTTGCTATTTCAGCTGCAAATCTGGTCTTGCTAGTTTGATTAGCATCATTCAGGCTGCGTAGATTGGCCTGTCCATCAAGATTGCAGGAATCTCTCCTACAATCATCCTGTTGTCCTCTTCTGGTTCAGCACACTGACTGACATCATGACTTATTATTAAGTACTTGATCAAAGGCTCTGCACAAAGCTTGAATAGATGCTGATTTGATGTGTTATAATGGTTACCTGTTTATTTGCCAACATGTAATTTTCAGCATGAACTGAAAAGTTTTACTGTCAGCTCCTATAAAGAATCTAAAATCAGGATGAACAAGAAGCTGGATTAATAGGACTTAGCCACTGAATGGAAATTCTAAGTAAATTATCATCAACTCCCATTGCTGGCAACCAATTATGACAATTTTGACAGTCAGGAGTACCAAAGGAAGAGGTACAGCTTCAACAAGTTTTGCAGCAGTTGTTGTTCTTGCTCATCATCACTATCACACGGTTCACATTACAAATGGGAAAGCGAATGTTTCAGTCCTTTCCCCAATTACCCACAACACAGTATAAAAAAAAAGAGGTTGTGAGAGAACTGGTTTTTGATGTTCACATTCTTGGATGTCTAGAGAACACCTGGGCACACTTCCCTTTTTATGTTTCAGTTCTAAGGGGCTGCTGAAGATGCCACTCACTTTCTATCCAAGATCTCTTCGTAGCTGAAAAAAACTCAAACAATAAAACATTCCCTACCCCATTCTAAAAAAAACCCCACAACCTAATACAAAACAATGCCCCAAAACCCCCAAACTGAACATCAACTAAAACCCCTAACTAAGCTACCCAGGTCACACTTCTCAAATAACCAAATTCTTATCCTCCCCTGAAAGTGGTAGTACTTTCAAAATACAGAAACTTAATCAGCCTGTACATAATTTGAAATTAGGAAACAAGAGAAGCCAAACTCTCAAGGCAGGTCTTAAATAGGTTTTTTTTCATCTCACACAAATAATAAATAATTAAGGTGAAATTTCCCATAAGTGCATAGATTAATGCTTACAAATCTCCTTAATTATTAGAGCAATTTGTGAACTAAAACCTAAGTGCAATAAAGAATGAATTTGCAACTGCTATATGTTCGCATATATTCATTATGCACGTCACCATATGTCAGGCAGAATCTCTGAAGGTGAATCTCAAACAAGTGATTGCCACTGAAGCAACATGATGGAGAATAAAGTAGACAAGTGATATATTTAGCTTCATCCTATCTTTGTCCCTAGAGGAAAGCACTCTCTCTAGTGTGGGAAGGGGAGGGGGGGAAAAAAGCCTAGAAAATTAAAACATGTTTTTCCCCAACACTAATGACCCATTTTAAACAGTCTTATGTAACTCAAAAATGAGATTATATTTGCATTGTCATGGATTTAATTTCATACATTCCAGTCTGTATCATATCAGGTTATTTACCTCACTTGTCTACCTTCTGAACTTTCTCAGTTTAAGAAATTCAGTCCTCTGCAGCTTTTCAAAGAGATTAAATTTTAAAAAGTGGAAAGTTTGGTGAGGTAATTTTGCACTTGTCTGAACTGTACAAGGTTTATACAATCTGAAGCTATGTAATTATCTTAAATACCTTCTACCTTCTGAACTTTTCACCAGTCCTGGAATTTCCCCATATGCGTTCTTCAGTGTTCTCAAACATGCACGTTGAGCTTTTCCCCCTGCAGTGCTGGGAACACAAGCCAGTTCTTAGAACACGTGGTTTAACGAAGCACTGTCATTAAATGGAAAGCTTTTCCAAAAACAAGGAGAAATGGGTCCACTTTGGTAACTAAAAAGGGCACATAAAACTTAGCATTCACAAATCTCTATGCCACTCATAGTTGTATGGATGGAAGAGACAAAAAAATATTCCTTCTAGCTGAAAATCTTGCTGTGTATCAACTAAAAGCTTTTCCACACATCAGATGGACATTAGTATAAATTGAAAACACCACCTATGTACAACAAAATATCCACATATTTGTCAAACATTATCTGAATAAAGGGGGTAAGATCTACAGCGCAGTTAAGTCAGACTCCCAAGGTCCACTCAAAAACATTAGGGCATTATTTAGGCTACTTCTCCTGTGTTTCAACAATACAAACACATTATAAACAAAATAATGTAAACACCGGGTCTTCCTTTCTTCTCCCTCAAGCATTAAAAAAAAAATCTCTAGAAAATACCTCCTGAATAGCCTCCTAAATCCAAATGGTTTCCAGAATGAGAAAGGAAATTCAATGGGCAATATTGTCCATCTCTAAAATGGTGACAGTGAAAAGCTCTGCATTTTGATCTAACAAGATTCTTCCTAGAGTCACGTTTACATTAGTTAGGTAAATGTACAAGATATAAAATAAACCCATGGACAGGAATACTCATCTATAAATATGTACCCAAACCCCTCTACTTTCAGGCAATCCATTTGAAAATTATTACAATCCAGCAGTTAATGTAAATGCACAAAGCTTCCAAAAAGATCACTTACAGCTCTGAGCAGAATGTAAATGATCTTGAAACACTACTGTAGTACCAGCAGAGAGGAAAACAGAGACCACTTTACTGACACTGCCACAGATGAATGGATTTCTTTACTGTTTAGTCAAACCTAATGAAGAGAAAAAGATAGGCAGAGGCAGAGGAATAGATTTTCTAATATTATGAAAATACTCACTGCTTTTAACTCACAGGGGAAATGTGCTGGCAAACACATCTTAAAAGTTGATACAAAAAGCCTTTCTCTTTTAAACTGTGTATCACTGGGCTACATTGATTTATCTTTGTAACAGCCAGGATTTGACAGATAACCTGCAAATAACTATTTAAAGCATTATCTTATCCCATTTCAACATCCTGAGCAGTCCATTTGCCGTGTAAGTTACAACCATGAGGGTCCAACACAGACCATGGTACCCTGTCAGCCTTACACCTGAGTTCTTGAAGTGGGTAAATGTGTACTTCAGCCACGTGCATGCAGATGCACCAGTGGCTCTGACTGCAGAGGGGACACCAAAACACCACAGCCCTCACTGCAACAGTGGCTGGAAGTGCTCAGGGCTGGGTTGGATGGGGCTCTGAGCAAGCTGGTCTCGTGGAAGGTGTCCCTGCAAGAAGGTTGGAACGTGGTGAGCCTCAAGATCCTTTCCAACACAAACCATTCTGTGATTTTATCATGAATTCTATTATTAGGTCTGGTCTTAAAGAGAAGAACAGTTCAAGCTACTAGCCTGACAAAAGAAAGAATACATTTTTTCAATAACACTTTCCTCTGTATTTCAGAGGAATATGATGTTTCTTTCTGCAGCTTTTATCACTTGCTAGTTTCCAACTTAGACTGTTATTTCAACAATGGGAAAAGTCATATCCTACAGTTTGGACTCAACATATGACTTGAGGTTCAGGACAGAAAGAAGCAGCTCAATTATGAAATGACAGCAGTTAGCATGGATTTACTGAACATTTCAGAAGACAGAATTTTAAAAGCTGTCTAAATTAAGATTTCTTTGCTGCCTTGCTCTGCTCAGCTTTACTATATTCTAACAGACCACTGAGACAATGTAAAGTTTCAAATTTACATTTTCTCCAGAAAATTTTCATTTGTTTTTCCTGACTAGCTCTTTTGGGAGGTATAATGATAGCCTTAGATGAGATTCCTACACAAACATTTATAACAATTAAGCCAAATGAGTTATTCCAATAATATATTGACTATATTAGCAAAAACATGGAAGATAACTCTGGTGCAAATAATCACAAGGGAAAAAAATTCTGTAGACTAGGACAAATTACTGGACATTCATGGATTACCCAATTTTTTAATGTGCTATTTCCATTTTCTGTGAATTTAAAGCTCATGCAACATGGGCAGTGAGTCAGACCTTCAGTAAAAACACCCTCAATCATTATGGACATCCTGAGGTCACTTGAAAAAGCCTCATCAAAAAGAAAAAAAAAACAGCAGGAAAGAGGAACTGTGAGGAAACTTTGTTGTGAAAAAAGAAAAAGATGAAGACCAACTGGCCTTGTGAAGGCTTGAAATCAATGCTTCAAATAATCTGTTTTCATAAATAGGTAATGAGCAACCCAATAGAAAAGTAGAAGATGAGCTAGAACCTATTATTAGCTGATTACAACAAAGATTCAGCACAACTGCACATACAGCATTCAGAGACTTCATCAACTTTGCCTTGTACAGAAAAAAAATCCATTTAGGCTTGTCCAGTGGGTGAAGCAGGATGAGTGGGCTCTCTTTTAGTCAATTTAAGAAGTCAAGGAGTTTAGCAAATAAGGACATTTCCTGTTTTAATATTAAAAATATTAGGGTATAGAAACTGCAAAAGAATTTCAGAAGAGCGCTGTAGGATGGGAAGGAATGCATGAGGCAAAGCTCATGTGTAACGTGTCTCAAAAAATTTCAAGTCACATGGTGAAATTTGAAATTGCATCCCTGAAGACAAAATGTTTGGAGTAAAATGGCAAAAGTTATTCAGAAGTCTGGATTAAGATAGAAATCATGCTGTTTTTACAAACAGAACAGGGGATACAGAAAGCCCCCCTCACACATAACAACACCAAACCTGAATTCTGCCTACTTAGATTGAGAGGTTCCAATGACATCCTAAATAAATTTTAATAAAGAAATAAAGACCTGAACACCATAGTAAACTGGACAACAGTTAGCACTGCACTGAGGCACACATACAACACAAGTGAGAATATATTAGCAAAAGAAAAAGAAGGATGAAAATAACATCTGACAGATTTCTTTCTCTGTTTGTCAAATGCAAAGATGACAGAGCTGATCAGTACAAAATAACATATGTGAAGATTTTAATTCTGCATTTTTGCGGCCTGGACAAACATCTTTATCCTGAGCAATGGGCTTGTTCCCCATAATACAGGTAAGGTAGACACTGTAAGGTTCCTACAGTTATTTCTGTCAAACTACAATGCTGCATCAGCAGTCTTTTTAATTAAGTGTCAAATTTTAGTTAAAGAATACAGTGGGTGGCATACTTAAAAATATTCTGTAGCTTGTCAAAGGGCAAGAACATACCTTCATTAAAAAACCCTTTTCATAAAACACACCCAAAATCAATACTGAGTTGTACATCAGGAATTTATAGAGTGAGAAGGCTTTTTTGTTTTTAAATTTGGATAAACAAACATAAAAATATATACTGATAGTAGGCAAAGGAGCTCAAGTTTTCCACATCCACCATGAACAATATTCAAAGGTAGAACAGACTTGAGGTACAAACAACAGTCTGAATAGAGCCCAAGACAATTCTAGCAAACCAGAGTAGTAATGGCGGATGGGGAAAATCATCCATTCTTTAAGTACAACAGATGAAGAAAACTGCACTTCAAATGTAGGGGAAAAAAGAACCCCTGCTTCTAAAATTTTTTTTTAACCCCAAATAATGAGAAAACAGATTCTTCAGATCTCCATCTAACTCCCTTCTTAAGTCTAAAAAATGTAAAATTGATGTAGACCAGTTTTCCACATGTAGTTAAACTACAATACTATTTTTCAAGTAAAGCTTTTTAGAAATGATTTTTTTTCCATTTATAGGGCTCACAGTTTTCTTTGCTCTAGAAGTGGCCACGTACATGCCAATATTTCAGTGTGTAAGAAAGTGTTCCCAGCCATGTTTTAAGTGACTCAGAAGTGGCATTCTGTGACATTACACAGTGCACAATCTATGCATCCAGTGCATATGGAAACTACGATGCCAGGAAATGAATCAAGGTACAAGTTCTTTAATAGAAACTGAACAGAAGCTAAACCTGGTACAAGTTTTTGCTCTCTGTCAGCCAGTACAGCCCTCAAAGGAAAGTTTAAGTGTACACTTGGGCCTCACTGTGCTGGTTTTAGTATACAGAGCCAGAGGTTTAAGTAGCATCAACTCAAAAAGAGCTTAAGTAAACAGCAATGTGCCTTTTACATCAGCACAGAACTCACTCACTGTGGTTAAACTCTCCTTACATCACTGGCAAGATCCAGTCCTTTCACCGCAGACCTGTGGCAACACTGAGTCCCTGCTGGTAACAAATCAACAGTGCTGTAGCAACTGCTCCTTTATGCAGGTTCAGGAGCCAGATTGGATCAACCATCAAAGGGGAATTCCAAACTTAGAGTGGGAAAGTCCTGTTTCCACAGAACTTCATCACAGATGCAAGTATGCAGAAATCTGTGATGGAAACCAAGCCCTTGAGCACCTTCCAGCCTGAAGCTCCTCCTTGCTCCCTCAAATATTCTCTAATTTACCTTGGGGAGAATTTTGCTATGATAGGTCATGTGAAAGTTACAGTAACCTTTTCCTCAAAGGAATTGTGAATCATCCCATTAAGTTATCAATCCAGAATCCAAGGGGAGTCACTTCAGAGACTGAAAGACTTGACAGATTCACAACTGAGGCCAAAACCTGATATCAATAAGCTGCCTGAGAGGCTTCAAACCACCAGGATGTAGATCCAGTAATAGGTCTCAAATGACTTTGTGAAACCAAACACTCCTGCAACTTGGTTTCATTTCTCACATCATTAATACAGTCAGAAGTTTTTCTTTTACTGATTATCCAATTTTGTGAACTTAGGAATGCTGAACTACTGAAAAAACTCAGGGAAAGTATTCCAACAAGACCTACAGCTTATCTATAAGGAGCACAGTTTATCTTTCAGGAGAAGTTATCAAAAGAAAGACTTTTTTTTTTTTTACTATTATTGTTGATTTATAAACAAACTCTATGGATATTTAAGAAAATTTCTATTAAAAATAACAAGCTAACGTTTTATTTTAAGTTATAACCATAAACATATTTAAAGTATAACCATAAAATATGGCAACTTGATTACAAGCTCTTAAAATTAGACTAAGTATTCAAAAGTGGTTAATTTAATGTGAAGTAAATAGCTGTTAGCTTTAGCAGAAATGCCACTGGAAGCATTCTGTTCCTGCATGATCTTTTGCAGTCTAGTAAAAGAAAAGTAGCTGCATAACAGAAAGAGATGTGAAGTGTAAACAGAATGATACTGCATTTCACCATGTTCTTGGAGAATCAATAATCCTGATAGAGAAACTGCATCTCACAAAAAGAAACACAGGGAAGCAAACTGCTCATTTTTACAAGAACTTAGAAAACCAAAACAATGTGCTAAGGGACAGATTGGAACAAGGTAGCTTTAATGATGTGGTCAAATATCCTGTGACACCTAGGCTGAAGTCTGAGTGGTAAAGATTGAGAAATCTTTTTTTACTTCTCTACAGCATGTTCCACACCTTCTTCCTACACTGTCAGATCAAACCTGTACAGGGAGGAGCAGGAAAGGAAATGAATTGGAATGCCTGATACAGAGGTGCAGTGGTGCAGCATGAAACTTTCTTGAGCAACTTAGAGCTGGTATTTTCACACTTCTAAATCTAAAATATAGAAAATTAAGTCATTGCACAAACTGTACTTGAACAGGGCCTATCAAGAAAGACTCATAGAAATTACTTAACCAATTGCATAAGCTTGTTAGGAGGTAGATTATCTGTTCAAGGATTTTTAGTATGAATACTATACCAATTTTCAAATTCACTGAATGAAGGAGTTATATATACTATGCATACAAAGTTTATGTGTCTAATGAAATGCTTCAGATAGCCCATCTTCAAAACACATTTTATCCTTCATTTTATAAAAAAGGTGGTCAAAATAGAAGAGAAAATACAAGTTTAGTTATGTAGGTCCTTAAATACTTGAAATTGTCTTCCAGGTATGTCACATACATTCTGCAGAGTTCAAAAACTGCATTGAAGCTGCACTGAACAGTAATAGTTCTCTGCAGAAAAGGATCAAACAGAGAGAAAGGGTGAAAACAGAAAAAAAAAGAGAGGTGAGGGATAAGACAGCATTTCAAACTCAAGAGAACTACTGCCCAAGGGAATATATGCTCATACAGAAGATTCTTATTAGTAAAACAGTAAAAATGTGTTAATCCACTCTGGTCACACATATTGCAGACAAGAAGACTGTTACACAATGTGGCAGAATCCAAGTGTTCAGTATCTTCCAGAGGTCAAAAACCATCCAGTTCCCACACCATAATCTTGGGCAGGAACGGTAATTCACTGCAGTTTGTACCTTTTATGACAACGCAGAATCATAAAATCTCTTCAGTGGAAAAGGTACTTTAGATTACTGAGTCCAAGGGTCTATACGTCCTTTAAACACCTCCAGGGACTGACTCAGCCCTGGGTATTCTGTTCCAAAGCCTGACAACCCTTTTGGTGAAGGAGTTTTACCTAGCATGCAATTTAGTACTCCATTAGTAGCTGTCTGAGAACACCTTGCTAGGAGCTCAACACAGGTTAAATAAAAAGCTGAACCAGTCACGGTGCACACTGGAAAGGAGGAATACAACCTTAACAGGCAATGGGAACAGGCAGCAGTAACTTCATTACCTAACTCTAACAAGAGTGAAAAAAGCCTTTAGTTTTAAAACTATTCCAGGGAAACATAATCACAAGGAATACATTTCATGTCAAAGATTATATATAAAGAAATATAACAAACTACATGACCCATGAGCAACAACCAATTAAAGTAAAATCAGGTTCAGCCTGCTACTTGTAATCTAGGGAAATCCTTTTGTCTAAAGGACAAGGTCAAAAAGGGTGGTTGATCACTTTCAAAGATTACAGGATTTTATCAGGATATAAAAATCAGTAAGACAAATGTCAGCAGGTTAGACAAATAATCAAGGTTAAACACTTTGGAATGCCTGTGGGAAGGATGAAAAAATACACTTAGCTAAGAGGAATAAGAGGTCCTTGTGAGACCCAAAGGGCCAGGATCACAGGATTCTTAACTCATACAAACCATAAATAATAAATCAAATGAATCACAGCATTGACTTAAGCTTTCCTTGTGAAAAGGACTTTGCTGTTTAGAGTGCAGTAAGAGGGAATCCCTGTCTCCTAAAGTATTTCCTCTTGGTACTTTCACTGCAGTGTCTCCCTAGTACACAAGACGTCACACAGGTATGAAATCTCTTCAGCAGAAGTTTCTAAAAGAAAGAGCTGCATCATGGCCTGACTGCATGCACAGACCTTGGGCTTGAAGGATTGACCTGATTAGAGCAGACAAGACTTCTCCTTGTGGGAAGGTAAGAACAAAACCCCACAATTCATCTCAAGACAGTTGAACTATTCCAGCTTGAGTAAAAGAAGAAGGCTATCCTCTCTGACAAAAGTCTGCACTGCCACAGAAAGCCACTGCCTCACACCTGGAGGCTGTGTCAGTACTTGTGTTGTCAGTGCTTTGTCATTGTGGTGGCTCCTCCTCAAACTACATCCACTTTAGAGAGCCTACTTCATTATCCAAAACCCTCCAGTGAAGTAGTCTAAGTTTGTACAAAACTCTACTCACCCTCTCTTTGTAATTTACAGTAAATTATCAACTCACAGGAACAAGGAAGAAATAGTAAAATAAAACAGGGTCAAAAGCCACAGAAATCTACCAAAACATGATCTGAGTGAGATTTATACCTCAGAGAAATTATACTTCCTTACATGATAAGTCTGAGCTCTTCAAGAAATGAAAGCTAAATAGATAAGGAAGCCTTCAAAACTTCAATATCCTATGCCCATAATAGGAGGTGTATAGAGGAAAACAAGAGGGTTTTGAGTGTGCAGGCATATGGAAGGTAGCAAATGCAAAATTCCACTTTTTCTTCTGAAGTATGGAAGGACAAGAGATCTGTTAGATTTTTGTGTTCTGGGTTGTTTTTTGTTTGGGTTTTTTTTTTTTTTTTTGCTTATGTGGTATATGAAATACAGAGATGCACAAATGTTAACTTTGCAAAAGCAGAGAGGAAGAAGGAATGACCTTATTCCACTCCAAGTAGTTGAGAAATTTTTTGAAATTGAAGACGCAGTAATAGCAAAACTGCTTGATTCCTGAAAGAGCTTCCACTCATCAGATTCCCAGCTGATTAGCACTGTGTAGCATATTCATTTCCTCAGCAGATGCTTCCAATATTTTTCACCAAGAATTGCTGCTGGAGTACTCTGGTTCCAAAACAGGCTAAGCAGAAGAGTTCTGCAGATACTTTGGGAACAATGTGATACAAGTGAAAATGCAATCAGAACCTGGCACTCGGATATTCATCAGTGTATTTGTTTCCACATCTACTTAAGAGACTTAGCAAACACTAAGTCAAAAAATCTGTTGGCAAATAACCATAATGTTTGCCACTGGATCTCCCTTGGCACTGCTCTTCCTCAGCAAAAAACCTGAACTAATTCTCCCATTCTCTCATTAAACACCAAGTCTCCTTTAGATCTCAATCTTCTCACATGAACACTGCGTGAAAACATGAACACTGCATTCACATAAGCCTTTAAAACACCTACCACATAGCTAATAAATTTAAATAAATCTATTAAAGTTTTGGAGCCAAGAATGAAACTGCACACTAAGCTATTTTACTCAACAGAAGCAAAAGCAGAGTGAACTTGTTAGATGACGGCAGCATACAATGCCAAAAACATAACCCAGCATATGAAATAAAAAAAAAGAATCATTTCAGACTTGAAGGGAAGGGAGTGGTGCTAATAAAACTCCACGTACTATCTGAAGCATAGAAATTCACAATACAAAGCTTTCTTTTACTTTTTTAAACAAGGAAACTGAAGGGAATCTGGTTGGAGGGAGAGGACTTAAACCTGGTGAGCAATTGTCTTTATTCTAAGTCATTTTAAGAATTCAGAACGCTTCATTATTTTGCCAGATTCTATTTCATGAAGCAGATTAAGGATTTTACATGATTTGCACCCAGTGTTGCTGGCTGCTTCCCAAGTTTTAGGCAGTCTAGTTTGGGAAGCTTAGACAACCTGATCTTCTTATATTCAGCATTCAGTCACTTTGTCTTTCAGCATCTTTTCAGTCCAGGCTGTATAAGCTGCCTTCCTCCGGGACAGCAAGATGGATTTATCACCCAGAAAAGAGGAAGCATATGTTCTTATTTAATCCTTATTCTGTTCGTACAAAATAAATCCATATTCTACATAAGAGCAACAGAAAACAGCCTGCATATGTTAAATCATGAAGAATAGATATTTCTTTCAGTAAACATACTCTCCACGGGCCATTTTAAGAGTAAACTCCTCCCTACACCTCAGATAGGCAAAGAAGAGAAAACTGAAGTGAAAGTACCTTGAATGCAATAAAACCACCAGAAAAAAAGATGGAAGGCTTTTCCCCTCTTGTTAGGCTTTGTTGGTACAAGCAGCAGTAATTATGTGAACCGTGGGTGCTGCAGTAAGCAGGGTTTCTCATGAAGTACAGTCAGAGTCATTACACAGAGATCAAGAAGGAAAAAGGTAAATCATCCATTCAGACTAAATTGAACTTTGCGTCCCCAGGCAAAATGGTTTCAATAATATAGAAACCGAGAGCTAACCGGTTCCTCCTTTTTTGAAAGCTTTTTATGAAATGGCAAAATTATTCCTGAAGAACTGAGATCACCTCATTGATTCGGGAGCAAAGACATACCCCCAGTGTGGAACCAACTTTAAACGCTGTCCTCCTGAGAAGAGTGATAAGCAGATGAGTGCCAGTGACTCCCTCCATCCTACTGGCATTTTACACATAAATCTGTTTGCTGAGATAATGCACTTGCACAGCACTAAGTCAAAATTCATTCCTGTATTTAGGATTATGAGTCATGCTGTTGAAAAAGCCATCATACTATTTCATGGGGACAAGGCGACAGAGCTTTTTAGGCAAATAAGACTGTATAATAACATGAATCTCAAGAGTGAGCCTTCATTTAAAGTGTTCTATTCTTGCTGCAGTTATCAAGAGAGATTGATGTAACAAGACCAAGTGCAAGAATCGAGAATTCATTTTCTCAGGTTTGCTGACCCCAATGTCAGAAGGAAAAATATGCTCTCAAAAGATGAGACTGAAATTGTACCACAGCTGCAAACGATGGAACCTACAGACTCTTGACAGTGGGGAAAGCCTCTACCAAGATTTACTTCCTCAAAACCGAGTGACATTTATTTTCCCCGTAAATGTGCTAAAAAGTAACTTTGCATTAAACAGTCGCTGAAACTCAAGGAAAAACAATACAATTCTTGTTCAACGTAGGTCCGCACACCTATGCAATCACATCAGGTCAGCCAGCGCGTTTAACACAGAAATCCCTGCGATGAAACCACAAGGTGATGTTGATGTGTCAGAAACACCGAAGCTGGCAAATAAAAAGCACTGATTTTTCCAATCCAAACCTCAATACACCTCTGGCAAATTAAAAATAAAGAAAAAATGAAAAAGTAGTAGATATGGCAGCCCAAGGCACATTTGGCACTGAGATGACAGCTTTCAGGAACCTCTTTCTCAAATTCACTTCCTAGAGGTTTACAAAGCATTGGAGAGGGAACAAAACCAGCAAACCGGGCGGAACCGAGAGCTCGTAAATGGCATCATAAGGGGGAGATTTCAACACACTCTCGCCGAAGATTCATCCTCCCACCCGCGGCACCGCCGCCCGCGCTCGGTGAAACCTCTCCGCGCCCTCCGTGCGCCCGGGGCCGCCCCCTCCCCGCAGCCGCCGCCCGGCCCGGCCGGCCCGGGGGCCCCGCGGCTCCCCCCGCCGCGGAAGGTCGTTCCGCAAGGTGACGGGGGCGGCCGGGCCGCGGCCAGGACGGGCCCCGCCGCTCCAGGGCGGCCGCTCGGCGCTCCCCCCATCCCCGCATCCCTCCCGCTCCGCGCCCACCGCCGCGCCCGGCAGGCAGGGGCGATGCCGCCGGGGCGGGGGGGGGTGTGTTGGCGTGCGGTCCCCCCCGCTCGGCTGCAGCGACCCCCGCAGCGGGGCTGGGCGCGGCGGCGGAGCCCCGCCGGCCCCGCAGCCCGGTGCCGCCTCACCTGTCCGGGCGGCGCGCAGGTCCCCGCGCCGGGCGGAGCGCGGCGCAGCGCCCATGGCCGAGCGCGGGCGGAGGCGCGGCCGCGCCGCCGGGGGACGGGCCAGGCGGGGGCGGGCGGCGCCGGGGAGCGTCTGCAAAGTGCCGGCCGCGCACGGGGGCGCAGCGCGGCGCGGCGGGGCGGGCGGAGGGCGGGGCGGGGGAGCGCGCGCGGCCGGAAGCGCCTGTGACAGGGCGAGGCGCAGCCAGGGAGTGTCTGCAAAGTGCGTGCCCGGGCGCGGAGCGCGCAGGGCGGCCGTGAGGGGAACCGCCCGGCCAGGGACATGGCCGCGGCTGTGGGCGCAGGCCTCGGGCACCGGGCACCGTCACAGCCGCCGCCCGCCGTGGTGACTGTGCGGAGGCGGCTCCCGGCCTCTGCCTTCCCCGGCTCGTCCCCGTCCTGCGAGGGTTTCCCTCAGCAAAGCCGACAGGCCGGGCGCGGAGCCCGCCGCTGGCAGCAGCGCGGCTTTGCCCGCGCTGAGCGGACGCGCAACACCGGCCCACACGTTTCCTAAGCATGAGAAACAGGTATTTGTGTCTCTTCAGCCGCTTAGGCTGTCCTTAAAACACGCTCTCCACGGCACCAGAAGTTCGCTTGTGAGAGCCATTAGCGCAGAGCAAGCGGTGTGTGTTGCAGGGAGGAGATGACTGCTTTGGACCGGCGACACGGTCTCTCGTTTAGCTCAGCTTCAGAGCGGTCTGTTTCCTCCAGCCTGCATAAGGGCTCATAGAGGCTGGGTGACATCTCGTGGCCAATCCTGCTCTGCTGTATGCATACAGCCTTCTTTCATAAGGACAAACATCAAAGTAAAAAAATGTTTCTGGTCGCCTCCACAACCTAATATAAATTAAAGAAACATACCTGTAGGTTATAATAAGAGGCAGAACTCCGCTCTATATCTATTGCAATATTCATCACATGCCTTGAATTTTCAGGAAATGGTTACAAAATAAAAATTTTTTAAAATTAAGGAAATGGGTATTGTTTTGGTGGCAATGAACAAAAATCCCTGCTGGTGTTTGGTGCCGTTCCTCTGGGATTTCTCCACACGGGACAGAAAATGATGATTCACTTCCTCAAGGTTTACAAATCCATGCTGAAAGATACTTGTCTGCACCCACAGGCATCTGCAACAATGCTGAGTACCTGGGAGTTTTGCCTTTCACCCAGCATTGTGCTGTGTTCCTGCTTAGAAAAGCTCGCTGATATTTAATGACAGGTTAGGGATTTGGAAACTTTATGAGGCACTGAATGATCAAAGCCTTGGACATCCTTCTGTGTAAGATGGGGAACTTCTTAAATGATCTGCTGTGGCTTGTGTAATGGGCTCGCATCACAGAGAAACAAAGCAGGTGAAATAACAGCAACTACAGCACTTTCATTCTTTCCAATTTGCTATGGTTTTAATTTGTATAGCTCATATACAGGAGCTGACCTAACAATTCAGTCACTTTTGAGCTTGATATGTTCTTACACAGAAATATTATACAACAGAGGTCTCCTAACAGCGCTCTTCCCAAAGGGAGCAGTAGCCCTTATTGGCTCACAGTTCTCAAGCTGGATCGTGTCAACCAGATCTCCCATTCAGGAGCAGGAATGTGTAGAACACTACATATTCCACAGTATTTATATCTGACATAGCTGCAGGAAAATATATGGCAGCTATGAGCAAATTACCTGCCTTGATTAGGGAAGTGAAAACTGCATAGGTGAGTGAGCTCCCTGCTCAAGGGGTGTTCCTTGAGAAAGTTTGGAAATGCTGGATTCTTGGATCATAGTGAGCAAGAGACTGGAAGAAGAGAGAGCATAACCCCCTGCAGCACTGAAGTATCAGTAGAATCTGAACTGACCACTAACATGTTTGTTCTTCATTTACTGTGGGACAAGTAGGACAGCAATTACTCAGATTTAGCTCTGCCAGGCCTGTCCCACATTGAAACTTCCACCCATCTGCGTGCTCATTCCATGACCACAGGAAGAGAGTTGGTGGAGGCCCCAGAGGAGGTCGATTAGGACCATTACAGCCACTTACTGCAATCGGGGCCCTGGTGCTGGCATCTCATCTTGCCTATTTGCATCTCTCCAGGACTTCATGTACTGATCCCTGACCCTTGTTGCAAGGAGGAATCAGTACAGAAGGAATTAAAGTGATTAAAGAAGATGGTTGATACATTTGTTGGTTGTATGAAACCCCCTACACATTGTGTAAGGCTGGGACTGTACATCTCAGCTGTACTTTTTGCTAACTGAGAACTTTTGGGTTACTGTGAGGCCTGTGTTTTTATGAGGGAAACAATTATATTCTGGTAGGGACATTCAAGGTATCATCTATTGACAGTGTTCTCCTTCTTGATTTTGTGTCCAAAATGTGCAGGTGAAGCCCTGCCTTGAGTGGATGGCTAAATCTCCTTGGTATGATTGAGTGCCAGTCCCAGCTTTGGAATAACAGAGAACTCGGGCAGCCAAGGGGCAGAAGTCACATCTGTACCAACTTCTGCGTGCTTGCTGTGCACTCAGCATGAAAGGACAGGAGTGATCTTAAGCAGACATTGAACACAGTTGGGACTGTCTGTGTTGTGGGACCAATTCTTTGGCACTTCTCTGCACTGAATTTCAGAGAATTCTGATTACAGACCAGGAGTGGTTGATAACATAAAATGTAAATGTACAGAAATCACCAGTGCTAACTCCAGAATTGCTTAATGGTGCCTTTAAAGTAGCGCATACTTGTTGAGTTTTCCATCTCCAGTTGTTCAAATAATAAACTACTGTAAGGTGGAGAAATGTGACTAGGGCATAGAAGAACTCTGGGATTATTTACAGGCAATACCTCCATAAACCTTTCCCTAGGGAAGTACGTGTCAGATGTGTTCCCTTTTGACTTGTAACACTGTATTACAAAATTACAGCACACACATAAAATGTAGTTTGCCTTTGATAATAGCAAAATCTGTTATGATGAATTATATATTATTATTAGAGAATATAGACAGAGAAAATATTATAAATATAGTAATCTCTTTCCTGTGAGGGGGACTACATTCAGCATTCCTGCCTTTGTTGTGGTTCATAGCCCTCCTCTTGTGTCAGGTAGAAGACACAGTGTTGCATCATGTTATTCTTGCATTGCCACAGCAGTAAAGCACTTGGGATAGGCGCTAGAGAGAATCTGTTTTATAATCTGCATCTCCTTCAAAGCCCTGTTGCCTGGTTTCTGGAAGGGCTTCATCCCTCTATGTAGGATTTCATCCCTTCTTTTATAACCCCCTCATAAGCTCCTCTGAATAAAGGGTTCTTAGCTTTGCAGACACTAAGTGGACTCTTTGGTGATAGGCTGAGTATTGTACTATTAATGTAGGACATGACTTCAAAACAAAAAAAAGAGAAAAGAAAAAGAAAAAACTAGGAATGAAATTTGAACCAGAGATAAGATAAAAAAGACTTTCCTGAAAAGTATCTTTGTCCATTCTTTGCTAAACAAAATAATCATGCTTGAGGATTTCAAGATATGCTTTTAAAGTTTTCTGTTTGATGTCTACCTCAGCTTTATTGATGGAATTTAATTTACTGCAAAATGATAACTGACTCAAACCACTGTGCTAGAGATCAGAAAACTCTTGTTCTTGTTCAAGAATATATCTTGCTTTTTTGTTTGATTGCTCTGATTTCTCAGGACCTCATAAATGCTTTTGAAATGCAGTGCAATACAATTCTGAAAAGCTGAAACAGTATCCAATCCCACTAATATTCTGATCACAAAGTGAAATCTTGAGGAGTCGCACTCTCACTTAGTCACAATTTGAAGTTGCTGTAGAATAACCTTGGTTTAACTCTGATTAAATATAAGAGTAAGTAATAGAAAATGTTCCTTCTCCCATAATCAGACAACTGCCCTGTTTTTTAACATGAGTAAGACTTTGCAGTTAGTATTTAACTATATCCTTTCCACTTTGCAGTTAGGATTTAACTGTATCCTTATCCTTTTATGGATAGTAAAAAATCAGATTTTTAAGAAGTATTGCAAACTCTGCCCAGCTGAAAGCAAACAAACAAACAAAGAAGTTCTGCAAACCCCCATAAATTGTTCTTTGAGTCTTGCTTTTGAAAGTTTTATTCAGTTCTCTGTTCATAAAATAACAACTGGGCTATACAATTTTCCAGCACCAGAGAATATTAATCTATATTCAGACCTGCTCCTTTCCACAGATATTGTAAATATAAATTCTACAAGTATTTCCACTGACTTTGCACTGAGTTGTCAAGGAGGAAATAAACTCTTGGGTTTAGGTACCAAACCAGACATTTCTAATAGGTACTTAGTGCATCCACTAAGTGTAAAAAGGAGTTCCCCATTTGCAGGAAATTATTTGAGATTTCTTTTCAGATTTCACACTAGCATTTCAGTGCACAGTGGTATCTAATTGCAAAATTCCACAGGCACAGTATAATCCTGGTTGAGCTGATTCTCCATTGTCTTCTTTCCTTTGCCATAATTAACAAGAGTGGCCATACTGTTCATCCACCTTGCACAGGTTTGAATGACAGCTCAAGGTGCCAGGGACACTCTGTGTTCTCATTTAAATGCAAACTGAAATTTCATCATGATTTGTTTTACAGACTTCATTGGACCTGGGAGAATTAGAAACTTCCCTGAGGAAACAAGTCACCAGCCACTCGTGGAGATTTGCCAAAGAGATTGTGCAGCAGATAAATTACTGATGTATAAAAGGAGAAAGACTAAGAAAGAACAAAAGCAGTAAGAGCAGAGTAGAAAATATGGATGAGTTATATGTCTTAGTGTTCACTGTGAAGGTAGTAATTTTCTACATTTTCTCTCCAGTATAATTTTTATGAAGCTATTGAAGTAAAATGAGCAGTACCAGGGCTTGATGGTATTTGTCCAAGAGTTTTAAAGGAGTTTAGATAGGAAATTTCTGGTTGTCTTTATTGCATTATCTAATCAACCTCTTTTTGCAATTATCTGAGGCACAAAATTAAGAAAGGTCTTAGTGGTAACTCTGAAAATTGGGAATGGATGGCTTAGTCTGGCTTCTGCCCTGGTGAATCTGCAGAAAATGTACTTAGGCTGCCTAGTATGTGTATAATAGGTAAATATCTATCTGTCATCCTCTTCTATAGAGGTAAACAATCAGCTCTCAGATTGTTTTGTTATTTGAAGGAGCTAGTAGGAACCTCTCCGATCTGCATAGTGGTCTCTATTCAGATATCAGTAAGCTTTTTCACAAGACCATGAGCAAATACTGTTGTTAAAGGAATGAAATCTCCTTAGGATGTTATAAAATACTTCAAAAATAGTAGAAAAGATAAGAACCAGAAATAGGAATATGGGATCACTTCTTGCTGTGGAGGAAATTTGGAATCTCTTGGCACCTTGTTTTGCAACCTTGCTTTTTAGCATATTTGTAAATGGTCTGGAAAGGGGAGGAATATTGAGGTGACAGTTGCAGATGTTGTACAATATCTGAGGATAATAAAATCTAAATCTGATTGCAGAATGTTGCAAAAGGATACTGGGATGCTACGTGACAGGGAAATAAAACAGCAGATATAATTTAGTATTGGTAGTACTTTGCATGATAAATGCAAAATTACATTAGAAGTGAAAAGTGACTGCCTATATAAGCAAATGGACTTTTGATATTACTAATCAGAAATGAGATTGTGAAAATACTTCAAAGAGTCTCTGAAAATAGGAGCTCAATGTTCAGCAGTGACCAGAAAAACACTGAGCTAGAAATTATTAAGAAAGGATTTGTGAACAAAACAAAACATTCCTTTGTCTGTGATCCATGGTACAGATCCATGGTACACTCAGATCTGAATCTGTCAGTTGTCTTTCTCTACATCAGAAAATATACAGTAAAGTAATAAAGGGTGCTAGGAGTGATCAGAGACTTTGAATTACATCATATGAGAAGACATGAAGCTGACTAGAAATTAGAGAAGGGGGCAATTTGGGAAGGAAGTGATAACATTTGACAAAAACAAGATTATGAAATCACAGATCACAAATGGATGAACAGGGCAGGATTGTCCAGTGTTTGACACAGGAAAACCCCCTGTGGCTCCCAATGAAGTTTTGAATAGTGGATTTCAAAGAAATAAAGTTAAATACTCAGCCAGACAAAATCTAAGTTAAATTGTAGAATGTACAGGGTTTCCTGAAGGCCAAAAGTGTAAATGGATGCAAGGAGTAATTACAGAGTTTAAGGATTAGCAGCTCTTAAATAGTTAAACAACTTTTAAGAAGCCTCTAACTCTGACTGATAGGAAGATGGCAAAATATTTCCTAGGAGGCACCATTCTGTATTTGTCCTGTTTCCTACACTGCTCTCCTGTCTCCTCATGTTCTTCCTTTGAGATGCTGAGCAGTTGGTCCTTCAACTGACTCAGTGCAGCTTTTAGAGTGTCCTCATTCCTTCCTTCCTTTTAATGTCTAACTCAAGAAACGATCTAAACAGGACATAAAGCCTCTTCTTAATGGGGAAATTCAACCTTTCCAAGGCACAGAAGACCTCCAGCTCAAGAAGGCCTATGTGCAGACTCAGTTCCTCTTTCTGGCTTTTGTAGGTTCCTGTGCAGCTCCTGGCATATTTGAACAGTGAACTTGAATGACTTGTATCAATACAACAGCTCTAAAAATATTCTGGAAATGTTACTCTGCTTTGTCTCAGGTGAAAAAAGAGTATACATCTCTTTCTCCATATTTTCACCAATTCTTTACCCCCAGTATAGCCCCAGGCATTTGAGGCCGTTCTGCATTTCACAGATCTGTGTCTCAAAGCCAAAGATAGTGAAAAGTCAAATTCCTCGGTTTTAGCCAATGCATGTCCTTAGTGTTACAGTGTGGTTGTGGCCAGCATCACAGTGCTGAATTTAGAATACAAAGTGTCTGGTTGGATCTCTGCTACATTATCACAGGTGTATGAGAGGGTCAATGCCAAAAGCAAATAATGCTCTTTTTCATCCTTCATGTATCTGTTTTTCTGTTGTTACTTGATATCCAAAGAAGATACCAGGAGTGAAGTAATCCTTATTTCTGAATCTGGTTTTGCAGTTTTAATTATTATATCAGCTGTGATTTCAGCAACACCACAGCTAGGAAATACAGTACCTCCTACAAATCTCCAGAACTTCTGACATACTTCACAATCTGGATATTACTGTGGTACATACCTGTAGTTGTTTTTAAGCGACCCTTGATCTTTTTTTTGTTTCGCTAAAATGTATGAATTTAAAGCTCAAAAGGATGTACAGGCTCAGAAATGTACCTTATCTTTACTCTTCATTATCACTAAATGCATTATCACCCAAGGGTGAAGAAAACAGGTCATGTTCACTGAAATTGGCATCTTTTGTCTCTCAAGTGGCCAGGTGATGTTTCACTTACCAAAACTGTTAAACCAGAGTGTTAACAGCAGATTTACTTTATTTCCTGCCTACTTAATAGAGAACTGTTGCTCCTATCTTGGCAATTAATGTTTGAAAGTGGGAGGCATTTGATTTATAAAAGACATTAAACTGAGTCTGCTTCATAAAGCCAAAAGGGAATAATTATAACATTTCAGGAAAATGGAAACTGTTTTCAGCAGTTTATGAACTGTGACAAGACTCTCTTGCTTCAATGGGCAGTAGTTGTTAGATACAAACTCAAACTGTGAGATTTACATCATTATTTTCAAATACTCTTTTCTTCTCAGCCCCTCAAATGGAGGTTATCTTAAATAGGATATATATTTATATTTATGTACATATTTTCCAATTAAATTATTTGCAGTAGGACTTGTCTGTAATTTACAAGATAGGCAATAAAAATTGGGGTTTTGACTGTAGAATTACCACATAGAAGAGCTTACTTGTGGCCTTCCAGGTGGTTACCCAGATCTAGAAGGCCCCCTTTCATCTAATTTAAAAATTGAAAATGTTGAGACTACTCTGGTCAGCGAATTACAGGCTCATGCATATTTATACTGTTATTTGGGTTTATTTATAAAGAAAAATCTCAGGCTGGCTAGGGTCTGAACAATATGAGCATGTGTTTGCATTGTTTGGTGATAAATGACAGTTTTGGTGGGATTTTAACTGATAGATAATAATTTAATTTTTTAGGTTATTATAGATGATGTCTCCTTGGAACGGATGTAAAGCATCATCTGGAAAAGTTTAATGTGATTTGAGTAAGAATTTTTTAGGTGTTTGCAGTTATCTGGAACTGCTGGTATTTTTGTAACTGTGGGCCACCAAGTTTGCACAAGAAAGACTATTTGTACAAACTTTGAAGCACTGCAAAAGTCACAGTGGAATGCTTATCCCTCTGGAATTTCAGTGACCTCTGAATCTTTTCATGTTGTTACTGAAGACTTCTGGGATATGATTCCAATTGCAAAAAAAAAAAAAAGCACCTTTAATTTTGTGCAGTTTTGAGTTTGGTGCTTGCTAAGTGAAAATTAGTCCAAAGTCAATAATTACTTAACATATTTCAAATTGTAAAAATACAGTGTAATTCCTAATTTCATTCTTAAAAGAATTTTTCAAATAAGGTATCTTCATTACCCATTAGAAGAATTATCACATCTTCTCCTTCCTACCACCACCTTCTCCTCCCAAATCTCGTTATTTTAACATTCTTTTACCACAGGAGGCTGAATACCTTTTAAAAAAGGACTCTTTCTGCACTGAGGCTTAAGGAAATTACTTTCTAACATGCCAAGATCCCAGATTATTCAAGGACTGGTAAATGTGATGGAAATCCAACTTGAGCTGCAGTCAAAAAGGAACTGCAATAAAATGTGGAACATAATGCAGTGAACTTACAGCAGTTTTTCCATTTTAATTGTATTTCTACATGAAAAATCTGCTAGAAATTGGGCTGATACTTTGCTCTAGAATTCAGGTGTTCTGTGAATTGTCCAAACACTGAAATAATCCTGTAATTTTTTCCCCCTCCATTGGCATTGTTATAAAAAACCCCAAACAATAACAAACAAACCCCATTCTCAAGAATATTCAAGAGGACAGTCTCCAATCCATTTCTCACATCACTCTAGGGAGAGTCATACCAGTCCCTGTGGGCAGAAATAATTTAGAGATATTTGGTTTCTCCTGGAGGTACATCCCAATGTTAAGCAAATGCAATCAAGCTCTGAGTTTCTTAGTGCAACTGAGAGCCTGGAATTTTAATGCATTCCTAATTAGGTCCCTTGCTTCAAATGACTTTGCTCTCTGGTCTCTTTACACATCCCAGAATATAATTCTCATAGGTGATCGTATCTCCTTGGACATATATGCCTAACAAGTATGAGATGCAGGAAAAGATTGTGTGTCTTCAAATGTGCAGAGCTGAATATTGACCAGTTTTATAGCTGAGAATCTGTTTCAGCATCAAGCTTCTAAGTCTCTTTTGTTATTTGTTGTCACAGAAGGGTGTTTGCACAAAGCTTTCAGTGCAGCTTCTTCAGCCCAGGTTGGAGAGGTATGAAAATGAGAGTTTCACTGGTTTGAACCCAGTAACCCTGGGCAGCCTCACATCTGCACATGGTAGAGGTCCTAAAGGGAATCATTTTGATCTTAAGCTGGAAAATGTCTCTGTCTAAGGCTGGCAGTGGATTACCATTAACATATTGCACGTGATCACATTATATGTTTTCAGGTTACCTATGTAGTTTTAGAGAGTAGCAAGGGATTTAGAATACGCCTGCAGTTAAAGAAAACTTGACTAAATAACATGCAAATTAGTGTTTGGAGACATTTTTTAAAAAGTCATTAGGAGCTAGGGTTATTCACTAGTGACAAAGACAAATATTCAATCAGAAGAGCCAATGCTGAAAGAAATGCCATCTTTTGATGTGTATTACAGGGAGATAGATCAAGGAGCTCTGGAGCGCTAGCAGGAAAGCTGGTATTTCTCATATGCTGGTTAATTAACCATTAGTCATTGCCTAAAAATACTGCAGTTTGAGTTACATCAGTCTGTCAGAGCAGGTAGATGGAATGTTGACTTCAATATATCTAATCTTGCCCCAGCCTGCTGAGCAGGGGTGGTGAAGGAGAGGTGGAACCAACAGTGCAGCAATTACCAGGCCCATCCTATGAACTCAGACAGGTGCAAGTGCAAATCATTGTGGCAGTCATAAAGCAGGGTTCAAACTGGCTCTTCCTTCAGGAAGGAAGGTCAAATTTTGGATAAAAATAGGGGTTTGAAAGAATGGAAATATCACTACTCGTTATGCTAAAGGATATCTGAACTCACAGTCCTCTGACATCTCAATGATTTTTTCAAAGCCAGAGAGAGCTCAGATGGTTTGATGATCTCTGTGGGATATTCTGCATAATCTGCTGTCAATTACAGGAAATAATTACAAAGTAGACTGGAAATCACGTAAACTGAGTTATTCTGAGCTCAGCAGATTGTTGAGCAGTAGGTCCAGAAATGCTAGAATCACAGGATAATGGGATTATAGGCTTTGATTAATTTCCATAAAACATCACAGCACAATGATGCAGTTTTGGACAGTTCTTTTCAGGGAAGATGACATGCAAAATATCACCAGGACATATGAATAAAAGCAGCATCTTCTCATGAGTGATTTTTATCATTAAAGACTATTATTCAGAATTTACTATCGGAGAGCTGATAAATCCAGGACATGAATTCCACGACTGTTCCAAATGGCCCTTTAAGAGATCATCTTAAAATTTGCTTTGTATTCTTCACTAGTCATGTGTGAATCTGAATTCATTGAACAGCTTGTGTATAAAACTTCAACAAAGTTAATGCTGCAGATTCCCTCTTTTTCTCTCTATTTCAGTACTCATTTTCAAAACACAATTTTATTGCTAATCTTGCTTTTTAGTCTTGTTCTTGTTTGGCCAAATTCGATTTTGAGCCTATTAGCTGTGACACAGTCTTGTTAAATATCAGTCAGAGGGGAAGGGAGTCTGTCATGCACAGCGTAGGAAACTGTTGAAGGGATGATAACATCTTTCACTTCTAGGTATAGGCTGATTGGGGAAGTGAAAAAGAAATGTTGCCCATATGGGTACCATTGCATAAACACTTATGTTGTGAGGGTTTGCACCTTCCTCTGAGCTACAGTAAAGACAGACTACCAGGCTTTGATGGCCCAGTACTCTGATCTGCCATGACAACTCTTTATGTCCTGATATATGTGACCTGTCAGTGCCTGTACTGGAAAGATAAAAAATTAAGTTATTGGTGAGTGAAGACTAAAGTACGTGGAAAGAGATTTCTAAGAGAACAGTTTTCAGTTGTCAGTGTGCAGTGAGCCACCGTTGTGGAAATGAGGCAATAAATGGCAGCAATCTAGGTAAAACGATTTACTGTAACAACTATTGTTCAATATTTAGCTTTACTTAATTATGTGAGAAAGCACTGCTCTATGAAATAAAGATAAGGCAACATTTTTAGGGACACAAAACTGAAACTGGGAGATTGTTTGGGCTTAGAGTCATTCACAGACTGGTTGCAGTTATGCAAACGGTAAGAATTTCTCAACACTTCATAGAAAAATATTTAGAATTCAGAAAAATGGATTGGCAAGCCATCAATAATGTACTTCCTGAGACAATCATAAGGATATGCATGGAAGCTGATCATGTAGATGATGTCTAGTGGGCATGGGCGTGGTCCTATATAAGAGCTCTTAAGGGTCTTTGTAAGTGGAATGTAATTACATAAATGTATGCATAGATGACTTGTTTATTTGAAAAGCTGAGCTCTGTGAGATCCTGAGTGCTGTAAAGTCCTGTCAGCTCTTAGAACTGAGGTTTTCAAGGGCTCTAAATGCTAAGCAAAACAAAAGACATTGCTGTTGTAGCTGATTTTACTTTTGAAATGATCCATTTTTTTTATAAACAGAACAAAATAAATCCAGAATCAAATGTGCATCAGGTACCCCATTCCTTAAGAACTGAGAGTTCCTGCTAACTATATGATTTAGGTGAAATGAAGAAACAGCAGAAATAACTGCCTGAAAGACACTGTAAAAACAAGGGCGGATGGACGGTAAATTGTATTTAGGGCACTGCTTTGGTACCCACTTTTTAGAGACCAGGAAGGTTTTAATTTGTCACAAGAGGTTTCCATCAGATGCCTTCTGCTTGATGTGACAGTCGGTGGCTTCCTTTGGCATTGTGGTTGATTCAGTCAAACAGTTCATGCTACATCCTGTCATTTTGTCCAGCCATGGCTTCAGAGGCTTCAGAAACACAGCACCTCCGGTTCTGGAAAGGCTGAGTATGGAAAAAACTGCTCAAAGAGGAGCATTTGATTTTAACTTGTTCTAGCAGACACTTGTCTTGATTAAGAAAAAAAATTACTTCACTTCTATCATAGAAAATATTATCAAGTTCCTTACAGGGAACTACATTTAAAATGATAGTAAAGGAGGCAGTTTTACAATACTTATTTTTAAATGAATATTTTATACATTATAAATGCTCTAGGTACATGAATAAATAAACAGGTGCTATCTGGTTGCTTTTATCCTTTCTAGATTTTTCCCATCATTTAAATAATAATAAAAAATCTTTTAATATGTTGTTGGATCCTTTTTATACTTCTTAATCTTTTGTATCTTTTTACAAAGATACAGTAAAGCTCGTGTTAAAGAAGTAAATGTGCATAGCATGTTATTCCCTAGATTAATTGTTTGGGGCTGAAAACTGATGTACCTCTGATTTTAGAATAATGGAACTCAGTGCTTAACTCTTCCACAGATATTATGAGTATGACTTTTGGCAAGTCAGTTTGGCCATGGTCAAGCAAAAAGTTAGACATTTATGCTATTAGAAACTAACATTTATTTACTTTAAGGTGCATCAAGGTGCTAATTGCACTTTGTTTCTCTCTTCCTCTTACTTTTTTTAGTTTAGACAATAAAAGCCCAAAAGACCCTTTGGTGTGTCTCAACCATATCTAGCACAACAGAGTTCCTGGTCCCTGCTGATTCCAAGGAAATGCTCTTACACATCCTGCTCACTGCACTCCAGCTGACCCTAATGGAAGTGTTTGCATGAATAATTTGAGCTCTTTGTATATAATCACATAGGAAAATTGTATTGCCCTGGGAAAAAAGAATGGCCCTCCTTTCCTTGCAGGATGCACGTTCTTCATTGTGGTAGGTTTGATCTCTCAGTGTAGCCTTCTACTCTCTGACCTCAGTGTCAAAAATCTTCCTTTTTATTGTTGGGTTGTCTTTGACTTATTCCCAGATGTCTGGTGCAACCAATGGCAACAAAAGAAATCAAATAAAGAAATTTAGAATTTTGTTAGGAGCCACAGAAATTATTCCCTGCGGTGCCCATTGATTTAAATAAGTAATTTGCCAAAAGACATTTAATGGACTGTTTTAAAAGTAAAATCAGCTACAGCAGTGGTGTCTTTTTTGTTTGTTTTTCCTGCCTCATTATCTCAACAAATGCATTGTAATAGTGTTTTCTTGTATTATGGATGTACAGAGGTTTGCAGTTCAGACCTCTGTAAACTCTCAAGTATCAGTTACTAATGAATGACTGTAAATGCTAGTTGGGTACGTAGCATAAAATATTATAGATATGCTATGGAGTATTTTTATAAACATAAAACCAGAGGAAAAATCAAGACATACAAACCAGTTTGAAGCTCAGGTAAAATGACAGCTGTTCTGAATTGTCGGTGAATTTTTCACCATTCTTGTTTAGAAATCTAAATCCTTTGAGTGGTTTCTATGGTTTTTAACTCCATATGCTAAATGTGTCCCTAAGAATATGCCTGAATTTGATGCTGTCAAATCCTACAGCAAGGGTTTATCCCAGTCACAAGTACCTATTACAAAAAAATCATTATGCACTTGCACACATGCATGTTTATTTATATATATTTATGACTTTGGAGCAACAGTGAGACAGCGAGACATGTGAAATTAGACTAGGTGAGAACAAGAAACCAATTCTTTACACTTTAGCAAATTTGCATTTGTGCACCAGCATTCTAGTTTCCTGCCTTTCTCTTGGACCTCTCTGTAACAGAGTCTATAATAAGACAGGTACTTAATTGCAGGAAAACTGCATCATTCTCTTAAAGTGTAATAAGTGAATAGATACCTTGCCAGAGACAGCAGCAAGCCCTCTGCCTCTGTGCATAAAGATGTACATGCTGGAATATTGCTTACTCTGGTAATTTTGTTTAAAAATTAATCTCATTCTAGGACTTTGCTAATGAATCAGTTATATATATATCAGAAAGCACTGATGCAAGTTCTATCTTCAGTATTACAGTTTGGATGAAACCCTTACCTGCTGTTAATTTGGTATCCCTACTTTGTTCCCCTTCTCCCCAGCTCTGGCACAAACTAAGATCTGGAACACCACCCGGAGCTCCTAGAAGTGCTCTAATATCATACTGGTGTCATAAGGGCTTTCTAAGTGAGTAGCCTCGTTGGCAATATAAAAAGAAGTATTCTTTGTCTAGTGAAATATTCCCCCCAAGCCATGATCAATCTAGGAAGTGCTGCTGGATCCATGGATGTTAATGGTTCCATTAGGCCCTGCATTTATTTCCTAGAGTGTCCCTGCAGATCATTGTTTGTCATGTTTTTTTAAACCAAGCAACATCTCTTTCAAACACAGAAGATTAAATTTTGTTTGACAACTCCAATGTTTTTCCCTTTCTATGCTTCTGAGACTAATTCTGACCACTGTGAATTTTCCAAAAGGTATTTTTGATTTATAAAAGTCCTTCAGTTAATTAAACCCTAACAACTTTTATGTTTTTCCTTCATACAGTGGCAGCACCAATCTGCTGTTCCTGCAAATGGTGTTAGTGTAAAAATTATAAACAGATTTGATGAGTGCCTTGAAGTATCATATTTAGTATTGAAAGGAGGTTATGCTGAACAGGTAATTATAATACTTGAGAAGGAATAATAGTGAAGATGCTCAGTTGAGGTAGCAACTGATTTTATTTTGCATTTTCGTAAGAACTATGGGATAAAACAATACCACAAATATGGAAAAAACTGGTTGTCCCAAAGGGACCTGCAAAAATATGAGGAAGAGCTAAACTACCTCACTTATAGAATTGCATTTCAATTTAGTAATATAAAATGCAAAGACCTGATTTAGGTAGATAAACAGAAAAATGTTTTCTGTCAATTGGAAGATTTCCTGTTCAAAATTCCGTAGTAGAGAAGACTCAAATAAAACAGACCTGACTGTGTGATGCAGCCCTGAAATATCTTTGCTAAGTAAGTAGAGGTGAGGGGAAGGATCCATTCAGTAAGATCTGGACATAATATATACTGTTCTTGCTATGTGCAAGTGCTCCTCTTTGAGAAGGACTAATTAATGCTGGAATGTAAGCCAGAAAAAAGGCAAACAGCCTAGGATGAAGTCTTTTTAATCATAAGAAATCAGGAGTAAAATAACTTAGTTTATTTAACTTATCAAAGGAAAGGCTTAAAGGAAATGCAATTGCTGCATACAGATGTATTGGCTGAAAAACACCAGAGAGGGAAAACAACCATTTATCTAAAAGAAAAATCTGGTGTAAAACCAAATTGGGACACAACTACATTTAGGCAGGAAATGATTGCTAAATGTCAGATGTTTGAGTTTCTACATTGTCCTTCCAGGAAGAGCAATGCTAGTAAAAATACCCCTCTCCCCAGAGCATTTTAGAGATGTTCTTCTATCAGCTTATGAAGGGGATTGTGTGACACAGCTGGCTGATGGCAGGGACTGAATTTGTCAATTTAGGAAGCCCATTCTAGCATACTGCCGTATGTAGTTTCTTCTGGGTGCCAGAAGCGGGAAGCCTGGTGTGTGAGGTGCATACAGGTAGTACACACTCAGAGAGCTGTCATGCTGTCAACATTCTCTGTGATGAAACCACTCACCACTCAGAAGGCTCTGAAATGGCAATTGCAATTGTTACAACTCATTCAATTTTCCACTGCTGGGAAGTGTACCTTATCTTTAGTTCTTAGCATTCGGAAGCTTTTAGCCTGATCAACAGGCTTAAGTGAACTGTAATTTCTTTTCCAGTTTTTCCATTTTTCTGGCCCATCAGATGATTTGAGAGTGTAAAACAGTGTGTGAAGACCATTGACTAGGAAGGCCATGGCTTTTCCATGAAGTTTTTTAGCCAGGCTTTCCTGTGGAATGCACAGTCCCCTTGGAAAGTGCAGAATAAGTGCACAAGGAATTTTTTTCCTGTTTATGTAGCACACTCTTCCCTGAAGAACCACTGCCTACTGATGTTCCCAAAGCACACACTCTTAAATACACAGAGAGGAATTTACCTAAAAATCCCTAAAAATCGAAGGTGACTAAACACAAATATTCTTGATTTACTTTATTAAGCCTGTTTACTAAGTTCAGTTATTTTTGTGAATGCTTTTCAAAGGGCAGCTGATGTGAGGCATCTTTAGCATGAGAGATAGGCTGCCAGAACTGAGTGTCTGGGCAAAGTTCTTAGCAAAGCAATGCTTTGAATATCCTTATAAACTGTCAGTAGCACTTTAAAAATCCTGAGAAATGTTTGTCTCATCCGTTGTGTGGAGGAATCACAGAAAACTTATGAGTGCATAGGCAAGCATATCATATTGTCTCAGTTCTTTCCTCTCTTTCCAAGATTAGCACAGAAGAGTTCTGATGTCCTAAAGTGGTTTAAAAAACATGGAGCATGTATTTTAGAGCTATGGAATATATTGTCTTTATAAGTGCTTGTCATGAGAATCTACAATTTTTTCGCCTGCTGGTTTTCCCTACCAAGCAATCCTTGTGATAAGAGCAAATTCGGTCTCTCTTTATTTAAATTAATGTCTCATCCTTTGGGATAACTTGCTCATTAGGTTAAGTTGCTAACAGCAACTTTTCTTGAGTGGAGGGAGAGAAGTTTTTCTTTTTAAATAAATAGTTTGATTTAACCAAGTGGTGTAATTTGGTTAAGGGGAGAAAGAACAGGTAACACGTGCATAGACCAAAGGGTTTATTTAAAATATTATCAGTGGCTGTAGTCAGGAAGCAGTGCTGAACAGACAGAAAAAAATTGACTTGCAAATAGGCTTTTGGGAGGTTATAACTCAAGTTACATGTATTATTCAGGTACTAATAAAGCCTGGAATCTCCATTTGGAGATAAATATTTAATTGGCCAAGGCACTGCACAGGTAAAATACAGGGGGATGGGTCCACTCACCCAAACACCACTTTCCCAACAACCACTTTCCCAATTTAATGAGAAAACGTGTGCAAGAAAGAAACATGGGACCGTGTAGGGGGATAGAATATAAGAAAATAAAGATAGTATAGAAATTGATCTTAGCACTAAGGAGTTGCAGCTGGGCCGATTAGCAAAGGTTAGGAACAGGCCTGACTTTAACAGGCCTCGGCTGTAACCAGTGAGAAGAAGAGTGATATAAAAGAGTGGGTTGGCTGGCTGAGAAGGGAATTGGAATTAGTTGGCTACTTTGTGAAGAAGAAAGAGTCAGGCTTCTGAGGAGCTGCCCACAAGAAAACACTAAGAAGCTATGAAACTTTTGTGATGAGGAGACGACAGTATGGAACCCCTGCAATAAGATGACAACAGGACTGCACCATGACAATGAGCAGTTTGAAATCATTGTTAAGCTTTCTGAAGACATCGTGGTAGCTTTGCAATCTTAGTTTTTGTACTTTACCACTCCATATGTCCTGTTATTTTGCAGGAGCTAAACAAAATCTACCTCAAAGGATGAGCAAGTGGAAGCATGAAGGGAGCTTTCAGGCTCTCATTTGCAGAATTCCTGTTCCTTTTAGGTCGCATTTGTTAGACAATCAAAGTTCACGTATATTGTCTTTGATTTAGTTCGATATTTAGCATCCATTTAGGTTGGTTATCTTTTTTCAGTATTTTTGTAATGCCAGGGAGCAGCTGATACAGAGTCAGAGGTGCAATGACCCTGCAGAGTCTGATTCACCTGCTCATATCCTGCTCTCTCAATGACTTGCATGGATATTGTGGTAAGAACAGCCACTGAGATAATCTGGCAGGCAAATAATTTAATCACTGTCATTCATTTTCTGCCTGCTGAATGTTAAAGGGACAGGTGAAAAATAAGGATGAAAGGAGGTAAAAGCTCTGGTTTTGGCTCCTGGTTTTTATTCCTTTCAGCTGCTGTTACAAGTATCTTATTATTTAGACTAGCCAGTAGGGACTTGTAATTTAGTAGACATGACAATGGATCCTAGCTAATCTACATAAACAACATAGGGCATCACTGACAGTACAGTCATCCATTATTTTTATCAGTTAATTTAGGAAAAATTATGATGAGGTAGACCACTCTCTCAGCTTTACCTCAAGTTTTCACAGGAGAGGCATGTCAATGACCAGTTTTTCACCCACCAGCTATTTCTCTTGGTGGACTTTAACAGTAACTTTAGGTCTTAATTTGAGAATACAAACACAGAAACCAGTCTGTAGGCATGGCCCAGGTGAGCTCCTGAATTATTTTCATTTGAATAACCAAGACTGCAACCCCTGTGTGCTCTGCCGGCAGTGGTAGAGGCTGGGGAAGGGCAAATGCAGCTCACAATACAGTGTGAGGTAAATGCACATCTTCTGTTGAATGTTTAGGATGCAGGAATTATGGGACGGGAGAACACAATCCTCTCTTGATTGTTTTACTAAAGTGTTTCTCTGGGGCACTTATCACATTAGAAAATACAAACCATAATACAAGAAATAAGTGTTATAAATAAATCCCTGGAGGAAAATTTTGCAGCCATTGTCTGCAAATAGGGCCATTATCCATAAATGGAGGAAGCAACTGGAGAATGCATGGGTGAAATACTTTGTGGTTGTTTAGTTTTAGTACCTTGTATGCCTCTCTGTCCCCAATCTTTGCTATGATAATTGCAGGGAGCTATCATGAATGGATCATTGATTACCATACATGACTGAAAGCGGCCAGAGTAGGGAGCAATGCTAAACATTGATCATTTGTATGTCAGTGTTTGGGGAATTTTTTCCTTTAAAAAAAGACAGAAAGATGGTTGATACAAAGGCATGATATTAACTACTCATTACATGGTACCTTTGTAAGTTTCCATTTCAAGAGCTCTTGCTTCCATCTCTATGGTACAGAGCTGGCAGTTGCTAATCCACTCTTGCAGATAAGTAATTTTGTGCTTTCCAATTTGTTCTTTTTGGGAAGAGGTATAACCACATATCTCCAAGAAGTTTATTTTGCTGTGCTGGTGGCTCATGCAATGCTGCTAATTGTTCTGTTTACTAAAGCATCTCTTGCCTCAGCATCTGTGAGCTGCTGCCACTGACTGGGTGCATGAAATAAACCGGGGTGATAACATCAGATTTTTGTTGCTTCTAATTTGGCTCATGTGTACTTACAAATGTCCTGTGACTGTATACCTACTCACAGCTATAACACTTGTTTTCAGCTGTATCAGGAAAACTGGTTTAAGTAGGATTGGCATAAAGCCTTTTGGATACAGTCTTTTGAACATAATTCCAAGGGTTTTGCCTTTAACAAACAACAGAGAAAACAACTTCCAAGTGCTCTAAATGTAGCACGACCATCTGTTGACTTCACAATGAGCTAAGTAATAGTGATGCCTCTTACTATGTCTTGGAACCAAAGAATACTTAAATTTCTTTTCTTTTTACTTCCTTATTATTATTATAATTTTTTAAAAATTTCAAGTAATTTCTAATACTTCTATTTTGGATTTGAGCACATGTCAAGAGACACTTCTAATGGTTGTTTCAGCTGTGTCTAGAAAAGGGCACAGAGATTGGCAAAGGGGGTGATGGGTGTAGAGAGGGAAAGAGCAAGATTACAGTGTCACTATTCTGGTCTAAAAATCTCCAGTCACTGACTATTTCTTGTCTGCCTCTCCTGGTAAATGTCACTGTGCAGACACTGATCAGACAGTCGAATGCTTAGGAGTTTATTTTGAGTTAATGGGCTGGTGGAAGTTGAGACTGTGCAACATGATAAAGAAAACCATTTTTCTTTGCAGAAGTATCAATTTTCACAATGTAGCTGCACCTTCGGAAAAGAGGAGGTGAAATGAACTCAATTTATAGGAAGCCCCTGTACACAGTCACCAGGACAAGGAGGGAAAGGAAAACAAGAGCAACTCTTGTTTGGAGAAGTGTGTTTTGATGTACCTTCTGTATCACAATGACACTATGTCTATACAGAATTGATTTACACCATGCATTTGAAAAGGAAACCCTAGAGACTAGGCATACATTTTTTCGCCAAATGTCCCAAAAGACTGTTGATAAGGAACTTGGAAAAATATTTTATATACATCTCATCATGTAGGCACACAGTTTGTGGTAGTTAGGAGTGGGGCAGTGGCCCAGCCTCATCCCCAGTGGGCACAGCTTTGAAAAGCACTGACAGCAGCGAGCCATGGAGTGCCCAGGGGCACTGAGCAACCACCAAAGGGAACAGAGGTGCAATGCATGAACATGAGGGGTGTAAAAGGTTGGGATGAAGGACAAGAAGAGCCAACACTGGAAGCCTTCTGAAGTGGTGTTCCTCTGTATAGGTTGAAGCCTTCTGGAATTGTATGGTGGTACTTTGTGTATCGTGGCTATCTCAACTCTGACCTATGCTGTGACACCATCATCCTGAAGGCAATGAAATATCAGTGAGGATAACACAGTAGGAAGTGCAGCCTGAAAGGAGAAAGAACTTTTCCTTCAAAGCCTGTGAGATCACTATTTATATTCAGCCATTCCCAGAAAACAGACTGAAGGAGGAATCAAATAGAGTTTTATGACTTCATAACTTTTACAAGTCTCTTTAAAGCTCTTCATTATTATTCACTCTTCAAAGGCAGCCTGTGGCATTACAGAGTATTAAAGGAGCAGTCTGGAAAAAGCAAGCTTTGAGAAGCAATTACTAGAAAGCGAGACTACAGAAATGCATTTATCTGTTACCTTATCAAGACTGGATAAAGATTGATTTGGAGAGGAGTGTCTGCCTTCACAACATTCACTGCTGATAAATCACCTGTCAGAAGTCCTTGGGGAATGTACATGTGACTAAAATTAGTGCACTCATTGTATGAATGACGTCCATGGCTCAGGTTGGTGAAAAGCAGTGTCCTTATCAATGCTGCATCTTCAGCATAAGTCAGGGTAAGTAATATCTGCCTTCATCCCCTGTAGTTCCAGGTTGTTCCTGAATGCTGTAGTCTGAATATTGTCTTGTAGCTTACTCAACACAATAAAACCCTAGGAGGACTACATGATGTCTTCCTATTTCTCCTCTTCTCAGGCCCAATGCTCTGCTTGACAAATTATTGTGGGATATGATTTAACTTTCAGGTTTTAATAATTTAATTTTGTGTATGCTTACTGCAATGTTCTAAGGTTTCCATTAAATATGTATTTATATTCCCCCCCACCCCTCCTTTTGTTGCCCCTTGTTATAGGAGTGTTTGTGTCTGGGAAGCAGGGATTGGTCAGTACCGTGGGAGTTGTTCTTGTCATTGAGTGGATTTATTTAAAGGAAAGCTTGTCTCACTATCTTCTCCAAAGATGCCTGGACTCTGAACTCATCTAATTTCCTTTGTAATATTCATAGTTAGATCCTTCTGACAGAGCATGGTCTATCCTTAGCTTGCACATAGGTCACCCTGAACTCTGAAATCTCTCTCAGAAGTCAGCCAAGTGTAATACCTTTAAAGGAAAGTTTTTAATAGTAAGAGGAGCAAGGTAAGAATATGTGTGCATGTGCATGTATGTGATGTGGGAGACAAAGATCAAAGGAATTAAGGGATGTCTGGTCTCCATTAGGAAAAGCAAGCTCTGCATGACTCAGGAGCTACCTTCCAACCCTTCCCATGTTCCTAGTTTGAATGGCAGCTCATATTGCAGTTCTTTTTTTAAAACAAACATTGGCATAAAATGATGTATTTTTTAGCACTAACACATTACCAGCAATCATAGTAGCAGCTCTGTCAAGACTCTTTGCTGCAGGAAGAGTTGGTACATGCAGTTTGCTATAGTGGCTGACAAATGGATTGACTGAAGTAAAAAAAGGCTTGTTGGCAAGAAAGAATATGTGACCTAGACTTTCATGTGGTCAAGCTACTATCAGCCCCTGGTGTGTGCCAGTGTGACAGGGAAGGAAGGGACAAGATGAGATGGCCCCAGTGAGTACCAGTAGCAAAGTCAGCTGCTGGGCTGTGGGGTGTAAGCTCCTGGAGAAGTTCTGCCCTGAGATTCAGAGCTAAGGCCCTTGGAATGGTTCTAGGTGAATGTGGCTCAGCTTGTGACCTGTGCAATGCTTTCATCTGGCTCACCACTGCTTCCCTGGAGCAGACAGGGAGCAGCTGAGGCAGGAGGAGCGGGCTGAATCACCCCCAGGCCTGCCACAGAGACAGGCACTTGAGTGCTGCTGCTGCTGCTAAGGATGGGGGGCTGCCAAAGACAACCCTGAGTCTCTGGGTGAGGCTGTGGAAGAACAGGATGGTGCTTCTGGTGATCACTGCTAGGAGGGCTGGGAAGGGAGTGCCCAGGAGTGGGAGCGGGTTTTGTGGAGCTCCAGGACAGACATGTCTGCAGGTAGGTTAGTGGGGAGAAGAATCTTCATTCCCAGAGCCTTAAGCTGGCCACAGAAGAGCTGAAGGCTGGAATACTCCCTCCAGTATCCTGCCAAATATGCCTGAGGAGTCAGTGTGTTTTTCCTCCTCTTTTTTCAATATATGGCCTTGCCAGACCAACAATTATCTCAAGTAAAAAGGAGCTCCAGGAGGTAAGTCTTGAATGAACTTGGACTTCATAGGACCATTGGTTAAGCGACAGCAATGGATGCTGCCCCTCTGTGCAAAAACTGTATGAAATCAGTGGGAATCAAGGATTTGACTCTGCAGGATTGATTTTCTGTGTTTGTTACTTTACCACAATGTAGCCACGTGAGGAGACTCAGCTGCCAGAATAGTTTCTGAGGGGAAGAATCTACATGACTTAGATACAACTCTTGTTTGGTTTCTGAATCTTTTTTGTTTTGCTTTGCTCTGCTTGTACTTGCTGAATGCTGGACTGTAATTGTAACAGAGATTGTCACACTGGAACAGGAATTTGAGAGATTCACTGCAGATTTACTGAGAAGTTCTTGTGGAAACTGTGCACATCCAGAAGAAATTGAGGTAGACAATAAAAGTTGCTGTTCCTTAAAAGTATGAATCCATGACAAATGAAAACTTCTCCTCTTCCATTTGCAGGCTTAGTTGGAAAACTGAAATTACTGAAAAAGATTTTTCTCTCCTTAACAACAGCAATTTTTTTTTTGTGTGTCCTGGCTATTTCACATAATTATTTGGATTTTTTTCCTTAATTTCCCCAAATATTTCTAAACCTTTGAACAAAGGTTTTGACTGTAGTTAAGTTTCAGTAATAGTTCTGTAAATTATGAACAGCAGCATAAGAATTAGTCACATGAAAAATACAAAGCTGTCCATCTATTTAAGACGTTACAGACTTACTTACAAAGTCAGTCCTAATCCTTGTCTGTGTGTGCACACAGACACAGTAAGTGTACATGGGTTGTATGAACTTGTATCTATCACCTGGCACCACAGCAGGGCTGAACCCACAAACACTCAGTCACTTGTAGCAACTTCAGTCTTTTTCAGTGCATTAAATGGGATTTGAAAGATTTGATCTTTAGTTTGAGAAAGGAAGGAATCAAAATTATTCTTGTTTCTCCTTCTTTCCCCCCCTTCTCCTCTGTCTGCCTCTTTCCAAGGATTGATATTCAGATTGGAACTATAAGTGGTTTCATTTTGTCCTCAGATCTCCCTGCCCCAGAAATACTGTGGCAATTCAAAAAAGCCTGAGATAAAGTGCTTGCACTGAATAGTGTTATGAATTAGTTATGCATGATCATAATAAAGAATGAGGGATGTAAAAATGCGTGTGTAAACTAGTAATAATTTTGTAGTTCTAGGCTAAGTTCTTTTGCTTTGTAATTACTTTTTATTTAAACTGAAGTTGTTATAGTTGTTTATTTCATACCAGACTCTGGTGTGGGATTCACTATCAAAGCAAACAAGTGCTAACTTTGTGATTACTCCCTACCTTATTAAATAATTTAAAAACCACTTTATTAACTTTATAAATTAAACAGTAACATTGTCTTCTGCAAATAGCAAAATCTACTTAAATTGCCTTTGGGAATATTTCCCAAGAGTTTATCTTTGCTAGTCATTCCATAAGAAAAAATGGCCTTTTACTTGTGTCCAGCTGCCACATAGAGAAACACTGAAAGCTTCTTCTGACTTTTCCCAATATTGTTTATTTACCAGTGACAGAGACACAACTAGTTCTTTTGAGTCTACGTAAAAAATCCTATTTTAGATCATGCAGGCTATATATATCCATTTTACATAACAAAGATACACATTACCCTGTCACATTTTCTGGGATTCAGACAGGCATCTATCTCTGTCTCTCATATTTCCAAAGGGAAAGTTTTCTGTGATGATTTAAATAGAATAGTGTGCTTTCTGTCAAGATCATGTTCACCAAGGCACTAAGAATAAGCATTTGAACAGTTCCTCTAAGTTTTATTTACACAACACACTTAACTGTTTTACAGAGTAGTTTCACAGTATTAATTTTCCTACATGTAACACATTTAGGGATTGTTGTTTGTCTCTTCTTCAGCTGAGGCAATACATGGCAATAATTTTCATTCCACCAAATCAAAACAAAATCTACTGGAATACAGGCAGTGAAACCAAAGTTTTCTAAGATCAGTAGTTCTGAGCAGACCTCACCAGCTAAACTCCTTCAGGCCTGGCAACCCTGAGAATCCAAGCAGGAATTTTTTCCTGAGCTCTCTGCATTGGGAAGTTTAAGAGCCCAGTTCTGAGTAGCAGTAACATAATGCTAATAGGGGAAGAGACCTTATATGCTATATGAAAAATATTTTGCTTATTTCCTTCCATTAGATCAGTTGCATCATCCAAGCAAGACATTCATTTCTTTCTTTGGATTCTTCATTAAATGCTCATTGATTTTTTTTTCCCCCACAGTGTCTAAAGCTTGGAATGCTTACATTTACTCAATTTCATGTAGTACCAGAGGGCTAAATGCTGATCAGTGACCTCATGACAGTGGTCATCTTATGATCTCTTGGTTTCAAAATCTGTAGCTTTCTCTTTGGACAATCATGTTTTATTTCTCTCTTCTGCTTCATGACCATAAGCACTGCATGCTTACCCAAAGCTGTCAGTCTGGTGTTTTTCTTTCCCTACTGATGTAGAATAGGGATGTTAGCCCACCCAAGAAAAGGTTGCTGCACTGGAAGGTCCAACAGAGGCTGCTGATAACAAATGGGGCTCTTTGTCTTAAAGCTGGCTGTTCCCAGGCTTCTGTGGAGGTACAGTGCTGAGGAGTGGAATTCTGTCTGCTTATACAAGGTGCATTGGGTGTTGTGGTACCCAGTTCCAAAGAGCAGCAAGTGTTTTAGTCTGCCAGCTTTCCTCAGCTGTCAAGAGTCAGACTTCCTATACAATCTGTGGTGAGAAATAGTCCTGACATGAAAACAAAGCCAGCCAGACGTGGTGCTTAAATTAGGCACTCCAGCAATCTTGCATCTCAGTTCCGTGGTTATGAAGGGGAGGCAAAAATAAAATTCCTGCAGATTTTATTTGTGTTTGGGAGACTGCATCCTTCAGTGCATAGAAATTACAAAGGCACAGTCTACTTCTGTAGATTGTGCCTTTCTTCTTTGCCTTTCTACTGTTCTCAGGAGAAAGGTCTTCAGTACAGATTTGTGAAGTCTTCTAAAATCTCTTTCTAAAACATTTTTTGAGTATATAATGCAGAGATAAGAACTAAGAAATACTCTGTGACTTGTCATCTCCAAGTTTCAAGTTCTGGCATCAGTCCTGAAGCCCTTGTGCAGGCTGATGTCTGGGAAGTGGGAATTCAAGTTCACTAAAGGTAAAATGGTCCACCAATATATATTTAATTCAGTTCTTGAGGGAAACAATGCCACCTTTCCCACTGCTCTGCTTGGTGTAGCTGCTGTTGCTGACTTCCAGTGGTATTTTGAGGCGACTTAGAAAAAAGCAAGGAAAAAAAAGATTAAATTGTGCATTAAAATTTAAAATAATATGAAGGTACTTAAAGTGCAATTAATTAAATAATACATTCAAGTTTATCTACAGGATTATGCTCTCTAATAATGGAAACAAATAACAAGTGTGGGTTTGGGAACACCATGAGATCTGTCAAAAATACAGCCACTGAGCAGGAAACAAAAAATACTTCATTCATCAAGTCCACTGTGAATGAGCTGCTAGATCACAACTAAATGGAAATTATTGCAGTGTGTTTTGTCTAATAATTTAGACAGATGAATCTAGAAATGGAAGCCCTATTTCCTTTCTTCTCTAGTAGCATAAGTCTGATAAAAATCCTAACCGTCTTGAAAGCAGTGAGACTTTTAGTCTTGATTGTAGCAAATTTATGGATTTACCCCTGATTCTTGCTGCTGTAAAAGGAATATCAGTCCTGGTGGGCCCAGATGCTAAAACTTCTCAGGCAGCAATGAAAGAGAATTACTGGAAACTGGCAGGCCCAGTTTTAGACAGACAGTGGTTAAATTTTCAGTGGGGAACAGAGCTACAGAAAGCTGAATTTCTGTCTGGTCTGCATTTGCATCACCAAACCATCAAAGACTGTTTCATATAAAATAAGGAACTGAGATTTGATCTTTTGCTGGGGGGCAAAGCACCAAGCACAAAACCACAAGAAATTTCCTGTTTGGTTTATTAAAGTGAAACCCCCCAAATAAAAACTTATTTCAGTTGGAACAGGCCTGCAAGAAATTTGTTGCTGGAAGTGAAGTACCATGGGAATTACATTCATAATCAAGAAACTAAAATTTCCAGTTACTAAGGCAGAACAAGAAGCAGTAAGAAGGACTGTGAACATGATGGTATAAAAAAAATCCTCTTTTGTGTGAGGGTTGTCCAGAATGCTTTCTCAGAGAGGAAAGAAATGTAATTGCCATAATTCCCGTGAAGTGCATATGACCCAAATTATTGTGTTGGCGTTGCTACTGAGTGTTTCTGCTGGGAGACAGTTTAATAATTTATATAGATCGAGTTTAGTAGCAGCTTTTATGGCTATTAGAATGGTTAAAGGTTCAAGCAGATATTGTATAGGTGTGGAATGAAGCACAAACATTTTAGTAGGGTGTGCATAATAACCATCCATTTTGTTTCCCATTAATACTTGGCATTGAGAGGAAGGTGGAATTCCAGCTAGTCTAAGATCTGCATTTATCGCCCAGGACATTCAACGTCCAAACTTTTTAATGGCTGACTGATTCTCCAAGTGTTTTACTGTTTCTAGGCAGGCTTTGAGGTTTCCCAGTTCTCTGAAGAACAAACAGTCGTGGCTGAGTGGGGCTGACGCGCTTACCGGCAGGGGTGGATTTTCCTGTTGTGTTGGACGCATCTGACAGTGACATCTGGTGACCAGTAATTTAAGTGCAGGTGCTTCAGGATTCTGCTCTGCTTTACTTCCACTGTGACAAAAAGCCAGCAATCTGAAGCCAAGGACCCTTAGTGCCTCCCTTCTCTCATGTCACTGGCTGGATGCCCTACAGAACAGATATAGCAAATTGGACCAGAGCAGCTTAAGGCTTTCATAGTCTTTAGTGATGTCTCTGCATTCTGCTTTCATCCCTTATGTCAACTGTCTGGTGTAAATACATTAAAGGAGCAGTAGAAAATCCCTGAGCATTTGTAACAATCTTCCTGCTTTTTGTTTATACTGAGATGCTGGCAACAGGGACTTGTTCACCTTTTCTTCTGGCAAACATGATAGAGAAGACTATTCCTAGTTTCTACACTATAAAACAAATCTCATGAAAAGGTTGAAGACAGTAAGAGCGAGTAAACAGGGAGAATAATGTCCCAACATTGTTGGGATACAGGTGTTTGCTCCAGACAGGCTTTTCACAGGATAGGGAGAATGTAGATAAAGGCACATGTAGGTTCCAAACAACCTTCTCATTCAGTAAGCAGTGGACATCCCTTTCCAGGCTTTCCAGGTTCAGAGCCTGTAGTAGCTGCCCAGACTCCTCTCCTGCTCACCAACTCATCTTGCCTGTTCCTTGGGTAAAGGTGGGAGAGGAATCTTATCTCTAAGTGTAATCAATCTTATCTCTAAGTGTAATCAATAAACTGTTCCTGCACTGCAGAAGGAGAGCAGCTTATCCTTTGACGCCTGCTTTATGTTGCTTCTCCTTTTACAAGATGAAATAGAGTCAGAGATACAAGCCTTGACTCCAGCCTCAGATCTGAAAGTTCTTGAGTTTGAGATTTGGGCTGAAACTGAAGCATTCCTAAAGTTCAGTTTCATCCCATGAACATCAGTTTGTTCTTCAACTCAAGATTTTAGTCCGTGTCTGCCCATGTCACCGGTGCCTGAGTTTGCAGATATTGTTTATCCCTTTTCCCCTTTAAAGGGGCTGGTTTGGGGGGGTAAACCCAACTTTCCACATTTTTTTTTTTCTGGAAGTAAATCAGCAGTGGAGCATTACCTGTGGGCAGCCCTGGAGATCCCTGCAGGTAACTGCTTTGACACTACACTGCTGTCTTGCCATTAACCATTCAGCTTTTGCCTCTTTCTTTCTTGACAGCTTTATGTAATAATGCCCAGACTCCAGCAACAAAATGCTTGTTTGTTCCTGCAGGCCTGGAATTGTTGACTTTCCATTTCTGTGACTCTGCACCATAGGGCTGTGCAATTCTCTTTGCATGAACACCTGTTCTCTGTAATTGGCATTATCTTGCTGTTCAGTGTTACCTAAAAGTTCAGTACCATGCACCTTGGACCACCTTCTCCTTGGACCAATGTTTTTGTTAAATACTAAGCAGAGCAGGGATTAACACAGACTTGAAAAGGATGTCCTTCGTCCCTGTAGTATAAACAGTTGCAATTGCTGCTTCTTACCTACCTAAGTTATTCTTTTAATCTCAATTTTTCCCATTTAAATAAATATCCCCTGAGGCAGTGAAAGCATTTTTTGATTAAGTGTACTGAGATTAGTTCCAATGCATTGAGTGTGTCTAAAAATCCACTTATTTTATTAAAGACTCTACAGATTACCACAATCCAGTGTTGTTGCCCTGATTTTTAAAGATTTTCTAAGCCTTCTGATGTTGACATTCTTTCAGAGAACTTTCTCAACCACTTTCTGTAAATAAGACATTGTTTTGCATTCTTTTATGGAGGAGGAGAACTTTGATAGACTGTTAGTTTGTCCAGTGTCTTTGGAGAGGTGGCGCTGTCACCCTCCAATCCACTGTCACTTTTGGAAAACTATAAATGTTGGAGTCAGAAAATAAACTTCCCTTTTTGCTCTTCACCTTGAGAGCAGCAGTGTGTGCCTGTGTTCTTTTGTGTTCCATAGCGACACTGTGTGATAAAACCATGTCGATTTTCATCACAATTTTCATTTAGTTTTTCATCCCAGATTCACTCATTCTATAATAATGGTACTAAAGTCTTGCAAAATATCAATAATATCCTCTCACTTGCTCCATTTAAAAATGCACATAGCATGTTTTCTTTTGCTCTGGGTACAGAATCCTAGGCAGTCAAAAAGATATTGCTTGAAAAGAGGCATTTTAAGGGTTGAGTGAGTGATTCTGTATTTGTTTATCATTTGAGCAGGTAAAATCCCAATTTTATAGACTAAAATCCTACCATTTCCTTTATATTTATATATATGACATATGCATTCTATTCAATTACATTTTAACCACTTAGAGATATCCACAGAAGTTCAATCCACAGGTATGTGGATCATGTCAAACCCTTTCTTCTTTAGGTAGCTGTTTCTGCATCATAAAAGCAACAAACAAACAAGAAGGATGTATTCAAACTTTTCACCCTCCATCAAAACATCATTTACTTACTACGGACTCTCACTGAAACTTTCAGGCATAATACAAATGAAGATAGTGTAGTGTGGGTTTTGACAAATACAGAAATTTCAAAATAATTAAGAATGCAGACTACTGATTAAAAAGTATTTGAAATGCTATATCAGATTATGAATCATCTGCCCATTGGTCATAACATACAGGAAAATTAAAAATAAGCTGAAGGATATTAATTAAAGAGGATTAAAAGAAAAATGATACTTAGTATGAAAGAATGGAATGTGTTCATTGTCAAAGTGAACTTCTAACACTTTAATATGTATATAAGCTTATGGTGTGTGTTCCAGTCATAATTGCAATATGTGGAATCTGAAACATCAGAATGTGCCCCAGAATTGGCAATTTCTTACAGGGTTGAGATTCTTCTCTCAGCCACTGCTTTTTGAAGTGGCTAGTCAAATTTAGAGCCTGGACTTTCCAAATGGTTTCTTTAGCTCAAGATTTTGAGAAAGAAAAGTTCTGTCTTTATTTGTAGTCCTTTAGGGAGATATGTCCATTATGGTGAGAACAGTTTCTGTATGGATTCTGTAATGTTACTGTATGTGGTAGCTTTCTGTTTTATAATACCAAGAAATAACTGTTTTTTAGTGTTCAGGAGCAGAAGGTCCCAGATGTACACAAGTATCCATTTGATTTTGGGAGGTCAAACAGACAAGGTGACCTCCCAAAGTTTTTGATCTCTCCTTTTCTGTTCCAGTTCCTCAAGAAAGATGGTAGTATTTGGAGCATGTAGCAAATGTGTCCTAAGTTTAAAGCCTCTCTGTAATGAGTGAATGAAAGTATTACCTTCTGTTAAAGGAACTTCCTTTAAAGCTCCAGATAGGTTATAGGAAGGAAAATGTATTTTGGGAACCAGTTGTGAGTGGGAGGGAAGAGGAAATGAGGTCTCTTGGGAATCCCTCCTCCGTACAGCATTGCTGTAAACTTTTCTTTGTGAGAAGAGAAAGATTCCCATTTGTTTTCCATTCAAATATGTTTAAATGCTTGCAAGAGTAAATTACCCCTTGTAATGAAATCTAAGACCTATACACATATTTCAGCACAAAACTCAAATCTTGAGTGCATTAGATAACAAGATGAGAAACTGTGAAATACTTTCAGAACTATTTTTCTACCCAGTTTTGTGCTTTTAGAACATATTTTTCATCCTAAATGTTGAAACCAGTATGCTCAGATGGGTGATGGCCAGGTCAAGCATTACAGCTTCAGTACTGGTGTGATTGTGGCCCCAGACTCGTGGCAGAGCCACTCAAGAAGGCTGCCCTGGCGTCACCTGACTGGTCTGTGGTGCAGCTGTGCAGAGCTGGAGTGTTTGCAGTGCTGCCCTGGGTTTGCCTGGGACAGAGGTCACTTTCTTATGGAAAGACTCAGAAATTGAAGCTCGTTTGACAGAGGCTACTGGTGACATAGCACCGGACATGGCTAGCTTAAAGAAGGGCTGTTTGTTCCCCAGAAATATCAGAACACAGCAGAGTGTGTGGGTGACAGCTGATGGAGGAGAAATGTCTCTGCTAAGCCATGTCAGGCTGCAGCTGCATGTGTGCAGAGACCGCTGCAGTGGGGATGAAGGATGGGCTGCCATGCCAGTGGTGCTCCTTTCTCTGCCAGGTGACCTCTTTGCCTGCAATACTGGCAAGTGCTGGATGTGCTAAAAGGTTTTATTACTGCTAAAATTTGAGAGGAAAGGCAACAACAGACTGTAGTATGCAAAAATGCATATCAGGGGGTTATCACTCCTTACACTGCCTGTCTGCCTCATCCATTTCTCTTCCAACATTTGTATGTTCTGGGTACCTAAACACCTTTTCCACCACAGAAGTGACATTTTCCATCGAAGCAATCCAAGTGCTGAGAAACTGAGGGAATTGTACAAGGCCATACAAGAACTTATGATAAAACACACTGTGGAACCAAGATTTCTTGTGCTAGGCTGGAGATCTGCCCATGTCACCGGTGCTACCTTGATGGAGGGAAACATCCTGTAGGTATCACCCTCCATAACTTCTGGGGAAGGCACCCCAGAAGATTGGCACCTCTGCAGCTGGTGCTGATTTAAGTGTGAGAACTCATTTCTCCAAGTCCAGCATCCCTTGCAGGATGTGAGTTACCAGCAGGGTAGTGAAGGGTTTGCAGTGTAGGAGCTTTCTGGACTCCTGCAGCAACGTATAGAGACAACACAATGCCTAAGTTTTTCCCACCTTTTCTTTTTCTGTGGTAATAAAGGGCTGAGAAGTGCTGTGAATCAAAAGGTTAGCTGCAATCATACAGCTGGCACAATGAGCTGTTCTGCACCCTGCTGTGCTGGCATTGCTTTGTGCTGGAAGAGTGAGTTGTGATGTGCAGGGACAGGTGAAGTGTGTTGCTGCCTCCAAATGAATGAATGCTAGAAAGTGTGCATGTGCATGATTTGGATTCTGGATTCTCAAGGAAGGCAATGAATGAGCAGTGAAGGAAATGTTTCCTACAGCATTTATGACAGCTTGGAGGATTCCTCTTCACTAATGTTCTTATAATTGCTGTGACCTAGAGCTGGTTAAACATTCACCCCATTGTAATGTTTTGCTACTGAAAAAATGTTGATTTCACTAGCCAAGGTGTATCTCTGCTTGTAAACTTGTCTGTGAAATTCCTTTGAGGTAACTTTATTTTGCATCAATCATAGCAAAATGAGTAATTTGGCTGTTTGAATATAGATACTCTCTATTAAATATTTGGGATGCTACAAATGCTTGTCTCAAAACAAAAATAGAACATTTACCCAAGAATTTGGAAATGTTTGCTTAATTTTTATGATGAAATTATATCCTAAAACGTCAAATTTTCTCCACAGATGTAGAGTTCTGCACTTAGAACTTCCCTTTAAGTCTAGATGACATCGCTATGTCATCTCTCTAATAAGAACATAAGCATAGAGAATATTTGGCTTTTCCCACCCTAATGCAAGATCTGTCTGTAATGCTGCTGTGTTGACATACTTCTCAGAGCTTTGTGAAATGCTAATTTGAAAGATTTTGGGTGTCAAGCTTATTTTGGGTCAAGAAGTTCCATTTTACTTCCTCTCATCAGAAGGACCTATTTCCTATCTGGTTTCAGAGCAGATAGGGAGTTCAGGCTGTGTTCAGGCTGTTCTGACATTTCCTTCCTCCAAACATGAAAAGCTTTGACATTTAGCTCTGATCAAGCTTTTCTTTCTACTTACATACTTCATTAGTCTGTGTTTCCTACTTAAAATTTATCTGTAGCTACCATTCCAGGGTATGTTGCATGGTCTCACAAAAGGTGATGTGATGTAGTGGAACTCAGTCATTTATTTATCAGCATACCTATGTGTTTGGTGATAATGTGTATTTGTCTGTCTGCAGTTTTAGTCAGGAAGTGGTCTCAGATCAAAGTCTGTCATCTCTTTAAACATCTTTCAGTTGATTCTGCGTTTTGGAGCCACTCTGTTCCCTTCCTTCCCCAGTTCAAAGAAAAGCTGGTTGCCTTTAACCATTTGTAGTTCGTACTAAAACAGAAGAGCATACACAGAACACACAATGACTATTTTCTGTGCCTCTTAAAGTGTTCAGTTTTTGGAGGGAGGCAGGTGTTGTGCAGATATCTCCCCATTCCTCATTCCACTGCTCAGTACCTCTGTGCTTTCTTAGGAGTTTTCCCACTGTGTTGCCTGGAAAGCTGGAGCTCCTCTGGGTGTTAGAGCTGCTGCATGTGCTGCCTGTTGCATTTTTCATGATCTTCCTGCAGTCACCTTGTGCCTCCCACCAAGTGATTGTCTTTCTCTGTCATGTTCTGCCAGTTGGTGGGTGCCTTTCCCAGCAAGGTGTCAATCTGACTCCCCCACGTCTCACTCACTGTAATGATCCAATGTAAATGTTGTGAAGACATATCAATGTCAGAAGAGCTTTCTGTTCACAAAGTGCTTTGATGCTTTTGCAATGTGCTTCCTTGCTCTCAGGAGACTTTATTCAAGGTTAAGGAGTTTTAGGAGAAGCTTGGTGCCGTTTGCTCCAAGCAAATCTAGTTTTAAAGAAGCATCTAGTTTTAAAGAAGCATTTATAAGAGGAGTGGCTTCTATTCTTTCCTGGACTGGCCTAGGCTTAATAAAATCTGTACTTCCTAAATTTTAATGTTCAGTTCTTATCAGGATCAACCCCAGTAATTCATCATTTAAAATAATGTGAGACACCATTTAGGCTCTGAAGGATGATTTGAGGGTTTTTTCAGTTATTCTAAACCATTTTTCATCATATCTTGTTTTCTTCTAGCTAAATGAATTGCTCTAGTTATTCCATTCTGACAAGGTCTCATAAATTACTTATTATTTAACAAATCTAGTGCTTGAAGCAGTCACCTTTTAATTTTTTTTGGTACCACCTTCACGGTGAATGCCACTTCCTTTGGCAGGGGAAGCAGCACAAAACTCCAGAATTTGCAGTTGGCTTTTCTGAATGTCTCACACATGACTCCCAGAATGCTAACACCCGGGAGCTCACGCCCTGTTGAACTTGTCTCTTTGCTCTCAGCAGCTCTCTTGTGCTTCTGTTGCAGCACTTCTGTATCCATTTTTTTTCATGTTAAAAAGTTTGCACAACAGTGAGAAGGGTACAAAATTTATGTGGCAGCAGTGGTAACTTCAGTCCTAAATGAGCAATTACACTTCATAGTGAAACATGACCAGCTGGCCCAGCCATCTGGGTCTGGCGATGCTTCCTAAGCTTGTTTTGACTGATTTTGAAGGTGTCTCTGTGGAAGTGCCAAAAATGAACAGAGACTTTGCTACAAGGGGACTTTCATCACCTGTTTGATTCTTCATTACAAAGACACAGGAACTAAAACAAAGATGGCTGTTTTCACCTCTAATGGGGGACCTCAGTTGAGTCAATCATTGAGGTCAATCATTGGGTAATGATATGAGGCCATCCCAGGTTGATTTGCCACTTGCTCCATAGTAAAAGCAGCAGCAAGTAATAGGTTTAGATAAGAGACTTATCTAACACTGCAGGTGCTATTTATGTCTTCTGCAGAGAGCCCATCTTTGTTCTGGCATTGCTGTTTTGCCACAATTTTATCCCAGCACTTCCTCTGTGTGTGCATTAGCGGCAATGGAAGATGGGACATGTCAAACCTCTCTCGACAGAAAATGCCTTTAAAAATCTTTCCAGGGAGCATTCACTTTACTCTAAATCCCTTTCCTCCCAGTGAGATGCCTGGAAAAGAACATCATATTTTAACACGTTCATTTCTTCTCTAAAATTAATTTTTAAAAGTGGAAACTGCTTGTTTGTGTCTTTGCTCTGGTGGACCTGCACAGCATTGGATATTTCTTCAATTAACATACTTGAGGGTTTTTTCCTCTGTTTGTAATGTAGCAAAATGCTTCATTTCAGCTCTGATCTGTGCCTTTCCTCAGTGAAATTGCCATTAAGATCCTACTGCTGCTTTTTATCCTAGTGAGCCTCAGACTCTCACAGTTGTGAGAGCTGCAGCTTTGCAGGAATCTGGCCCAGAGAGGAGGGAGAAGGCTCAAAGTACTGATCCTGGAGAGCAGTGTGTTGGCAGCTCTGTAACAGCTTTCAATATTGTTGGACTCATCTGAAAAAATACAGTTAGGGATAAATTTGAGAAAAGGAAAAAAAAAAACAAAAATAGTTTGGAACATTTTTATTTTAATAAATTAAAAATCTTATGTTAGAAACCAGAAAATCAGTCCAGTAGAAAATTCTCAGTGTTTTCCTGAACTTACTCATAAATTGGCCACCTTTCTTTGATTCCAATTATTTTAACCATTTGAATACCAAACCAACAGCAGCAGACTACTAGATTTATTTCTTGCTCTTTTTTTGGTTTGTAGAAAAATCCTTTAATTTTTCAGCTTTTTTTACACATCTACAGATATTAAAAAAAGAAGTCAAAACTACTTTCCCTTGCCCTCATCCTGTTGGAGCTGTTTGCTTACATGGGGCTGGGTCTGCTGCCAACCCGGGGCACTCAGCACATTATTCCTCTTGAGTTCCTTCCTGCGTCACTCCTTGGAAAAGTCCTCCATTTCTCACATGAAAGAAAAGGAGACAGAAATGGAAAGCTGAAAAAGTAAAGTGTGGTTAATTTTAAAGGATAGCACAGACAGTAAATAAAAATTGTGACTGGTTGTGAACAGGAGAAGGACTGACACAAATTTATACTCTTCTAGCTCCCTTCCAAATGAGAAATGGGCAAAACCCTCTGTGTGTGCTGATTTGCACACATGAGGAGAGGGCCTGGCTGGGTGAAAATAGCCTGTCGTTCCTACCCGTCACTTGTTGAACCGTGCAGAGGCTGGGAGGGAGATTCACTGCCGGGGTGTGTGCGAACCCGAGCGACTCCCGCGCCGCTGTCCCAGCCGCGTCAAGCCCCGCGGCATCTCGGCTGTGGCCTGTTCGGAGCCTGCTCCCGGCGCACCGGCAGTCGGGGAGGGCAGGAGAGCCCGGGGAAGGCCGGTGTTCCACAGGCAGGGCAGGAATACCGAGCGCGGCTCCCGGCAGGTGTCAGCAGAGCCCCGCGAACGCCGCGGGCTCCGAGCGGCGCCGGGGACCCCGGGCTCCCGAGCCGTCCGAGCAGCGCAGGGTCGGTACCGCACGGAATAACTGCAATGGCACGAATCATCCCAAATGTTTTCATAGTCTACAGACGAGGTGTTAACAAGCTGGAGTGACCCTTGCTTCAGAGCTGGTGTATGCCCGCTGTAAATGAGCTCTCTAAAGTTCCCTGGCATTCATTCTCACAGTGCGAGAAATGCTGCGCAGTCTTTAAAGCGCCGTTCTCGTGTTTCCCTGCCTACTTATTCCTAATGAAGCACATGAATTCATGATGTGTATTGAGATAGATTCATAATGTGTATTGAGGTAACGTTAAGGTTTGCAGGAAAAAGTAAAATGGCAAGTACTTGGCCCTTGCTGATAACTTAGTTGGTTGTAAAGGGAAGGTCAAAATTCATATGTTTTACAATGAATTTCTAGCAGCTGTCAGCTGCTTCCCAAACCTTATGTCACTCTAGTTTTACACGTGATTTTTATACTTAACTTCTAAACTAAAAAATTTATGAGAGCTCAAAATCTCCTGTTAACCAAGGGTGGTGATGTGCTATCTTACAGCCGTTTAATCCATGGATATTAGTCCATGCTTTTCAAAAGCTGTGTGAGTAATTATGTATTAGCATAAATGTGCCTATTCACTTTCTGTGACCTGATGAGTGCATTTCTGGAGGCTGCACTGAAACTAAGAAATGCTTTGTTTTAAGAGATGTTCTGACATATGCCTTGATTGTACGTTTATAGATGGTTTTAGAATATTCTATTGGTTTTTAACAAGGAAAGCAATAATGCTACCCTGTACATACAATCAAAACTCTTGAAATTATTTTCAGAAGTTGCTTGGCAGTCTGGAAAGCTGTCTTTTTGAAAGGCAAAGATGATGAATAACTACTGTCCTGTATATCCACTTCTGTGTCACAGCATTTTCCATTTGCAGATCTCAAAATGCTTTCTTTTCTGTGACTTGAGCACTTCCATGATCTGTCTCTTTCCTGGACAGTTCTGTCAGATGAGTGACTTCTTGATAATGGCAGGCAGAGCTGGTAGCAAATCCTCCGCATAACACTCTAGAATTTAGGAAAATAAATTTATCTCCTTCGAAATGCAAGTGCATCTTACTATTGTCCTTAATGGAAAATTTCTCCTTTGAATGTGTTCATGTATAATAAATTCATTTATTTTCAGTGTTTCCTTTTTCCTAACTAGAGCAATGGGGAAGCCCTAGGGCATTACAGTGGATTGTCCTTCTTTTCCTCTTGCCCAGGTATCTCCAGCCATGGGTCATGCATTGGAGCGTGGTACACAGCTGTGTGTGTCTAAATGGGGAGTGGTTCAGAGAGCTCCTCTGGGATTAAAAAGGGGAAAACAGCCCCCTGAGGAAAATGTAGATGGGCTGCCCTTGCCCAGATGCTCCTGCTCTCCCAGTGGGGCTTGCTTTCCATGTGAGGAACAGAACCAGGACCATAGTCTGCCATCCCACTGTCCAGCTTCCATGTCATGTCTACTTCAGAAGCATGCTCAGGCACAATCTCATTTGCCTTCTGTACATACTTTTCAATATTTTTGCTAAAGATATTTGCTTATCAGTATTTGAACTCCAACAGAGAGTATTTCAGCTGATCTCTACCGATTCTCTCCAAAAGATATTTTACCAGTGAAAATGGATTACTTTTACTGAAGTGAATTTTACTGAAGTGGCAGAAGTCTTAGAAACAAGATACAATGAGGTCTCAGCATTTTTTTTTAATTCTAACTTTCATTTGCTAAAATCCTAATACACTGAGTATAAGTGAGAGAAAGCAAGATAGATAGGAAAAGGCAAAGTAATATGGTAGAATTAGTTTCAATTTACTTTGCAGGGCATGTATGGGTCATTTTGACATCTTGCTGTGTACATTTAGAGAATGGAGTACTCAAATAAGCTGAGCTTTTCCCTCTTCACATTGATCTGCTCAGGTTCAACATAACCTATCACCTGGCCAAAAGCTCATTATTTTGTTAAGTGAGTCAGCTGCATAAGCAGTTCTCCTGCTGAACGTGCTGATCCTGTGAAGTTATAAATGATTTAAGACTATTTTCTGTTTTGTTTCAGCCAGAGAAATAAGGACACCTCATCACTTCTGCAGGATCCTGTGTTTCTTGGGGTTCACACAAATCAGTTTATAAATGGCAGTGTAAGGGCAAGGACGGCTTTGCTGAATCAGCAGCACTACCTATTTGTGTCCAGAGAGGAACAACAAACGCTGTTCCAAGAGCACAGAAAGAAGGGGCAACTTAGCAGTGGTACTGTGAGGTGGGAGCAACAAGGGGACAAGAAACTGCCCCCGAAGCTGACCTGTCCCAGATTGTGACTGGCTCTGGCTACATCTGTCATTTGCTGTGTGTGACCTTGAGCAGCCCTCAGGGGGAGGGTGGCCAGAACGTGCAGGGACCTGCACGCCTGGGCACAGCTGGCACTGGGGTAGGCATCCGGCAGGAGTAGAGGGGCTCCAGCACAGCTGGGCTCCTGGCAGCTGTCGTGGGGGAGGTTGGCTCTGAGGGCAGCCCTGCCACAGCTGTCCTGCTGTTTGCTTTGTGCAGTCAGCCTGAGCCCTGTGCCTGTTGTGCTTCCAGAGCTACAGCATCCCGTCCTCGGGACAGCCTGTGAGCTGAGTATCCAGAAAGCAATGGGGAGTCAGCACTTCTCTAAGCATAAAAGATCTGATAACTGACTTTTAAAGGGCTTCCTGGTGTGTCTCTCCAAAGAATCAAATAATGCCTGATGATACGTCAGTTTTCACAGGGCTTTGAGGTAGATAATCATACTGCTCAGAGACAGGCTGTTCTGATTACTTCTGCAGGGAATAATATACATTTGAGCTACCTTTCCACCAAGAAGTTTCAGCGGAGAACTGCATGGATGATTGACAAACTTATGCCAATGGAAATTTGTAAGACCTTGCCAGGTATTCTGAACAGGACAATGGCATTATTCAGTCTTGTGGCTTCATGTGGTGCCTGCTAAAAATGAAACCTGACTATTCAATTAAAATGATATTAAACGGTATTCTCAGGCAAATGCTTGTCCTAAGCAGAATTGCAGCTAGGGGTCTCTGTGTACTTGTAGGAGACAGCAGAATGCCAGGCAAAAGTGCCTCAGAACTTGTCACTCAGAAGTTTGTCTTGCAGTGTACTGGAAGGGTTTTCTAATTCCAGGTAGGTAAAATACAGACTTTCTGTTTCCATGGCACAGACAGACTCACTCCTGCTAACACCATTCCTTCTTGTGGGATTGCTCTGCATCTGCCAGCACATTAGTGATTGTTGCAGGCACGTCTCTGGCTTCTCTGGGATTTGTGATGCTCCCTCATGGGCTACCTGGCAAGAAAGACAGGGTATGGCTGTGTAGCTGAGTTTGTGAGATGCCATCAACAGCTGCTGCCCTCTGTAACTTTGCCTGAAAGTTTTTTACCAGAAAGAAAAATTTGACATGAGACAAAGAGCCTGTGTTTAGCACTCTCTTAGTAGTGTAAGCTTTTCCTTTCTGCAGGTCTCCATATCCTTTCCTTGCAGGCATGACAATGGCCACAGGTAGTGATGCATCCTCTAAGAAAAAGAAATTGTCTTCAGGAAAAACTTTGCCTGACCAGAAGTGCAGTATTACTGATTTGGTCCCTTTTTAGCAATGATACACAGCATTAAAAAAATGACATGCACTTGTGTAGGATGAGGAGCCCAGCACTGAAGCCATCTATGGCACAGCCAGGAACAGAATCCCAGTTTCTTAATCCAGAGGTCAGTGGGGGTTTGGATGCAGCCTCTCCTGCTAATGTCTGTTCCATAACATCCATGTTTTTCAGAACAAAATTAAAATGAATTGTTAAAAAGTACCTGCAGTGGAGAATTTGATAAGTACCCACAAGTGAACAGAGAAGCCATGTAAATCTCCTGGACTGGTTTAGTCCCCAGTGGCTGAGACTTTTTTAGATCAAAGAAATGGTGAAGAATACACAAATAGGAACATGAGAGAGCCCCAAATGTAGCTGCTCCAGGTTGTCATTTTGCGGGAAAACAGACTCACAATGGAGGGAAGAGGTTTCTGCCTTCATTCTTGCTGTATTTTTGGACCTGAAGATCGTTATTCTCTATTTGAAGAGTTTATTTTATAGATTCATGATGAGCTGCAGGTGGCTTGTGGAATCAGGGTGACATGTATCATTCATTATGACACTTTTTGCTGACTAAGAGTGTCTTTTAAAAATGAATTGGTTGATCAATGCACATTTTCATTAATATTATTAATTCTCAGCCTACTTTGTACACGGAACTGACCTGGAAAAAAACTTGTTCAAAAAAGCATCAAAATTTCCCAAGTAGCATAAAGTGAAGTAGCAGCCATCTCTTTATTGTGTGCAATCAGTCAAAGGAACAATAAAACTTAGCAGAACTGGAAACTTCCAATTCTAAAATTAACAGCAGAGTTTTTTTGAACAAAGTATTTGAGGAATAAATGGTATATGTGTAATGTATGCCCTAGCTCATAATAGCAGTAAAAGTTATCCCTTTTACTGGTACAGAATGCATATGAGAAAGTGCTGAAAGGGTAAGAGGGGACCAGCCCATCTCAACAGGCTGTCTCTTGCAAAGTGCTTGTATTTCCCCTTTTCACAGAAGTCCACGGGAGTTGAAAGCATGCTGCACTTAGCACATCTAATCTAATATAATCAATTTTTAATGTGGCTTTCACTTTGGGGCATCATGCTGTATATGAAAACCCAATCCAGCAATGTGAAGAAATTGCTAATGTTTCTAGATGCTGTGGGGTCAGAAAGTACAAAGTCTTCGAGCACGCAGCTCCTTTACTCTGTTGACAGCTACTGAAGTTAGTTAGATAGACAAAGTGGTTTCACAATTTTCAGTATGTTAACACTGTTTCAAATTCCCATTTCCAGTTTGCATCAGCAGGGTAAGAAGTAGACTTGACCCTCTTCACACAGGCATCAAAAATGCTTTTGTTCTTGATTTTTCTGAGGACATTTTGAGCCTTGTCTCTGATTTTTCTAAAAGATTAAATTAAGGGACATATATTTATAGGGGGAGGTTGTGGTTGTACAGTTGGACCCCTTCTGTTCACACATCAAAGTACATTTGCAGATGATGGAACTGTATTTTTCCATAGTCAAACTTTGTTCCATCTGCACAGTTGGGATATGTCATGTAAAAGTGTTCTGGATGTCCTCAGTCATTTTCTCCTGTGTATGTAGGGCATGGAGAAGTGAGAATAACAAATGCAGCCAGAGAGGGACTTACCAGTGTGATCCAGTCCTGCTGCTGACCAGTTAAGAGATGCAAAGGTTGCATGTACATGGAGTCAAATGTTAGAGGTCTGAATCTCTTTGGTGTCTAGCTGGCATGGCTTTGTCCTCTGGAGTTCCCTATCCAAACACAGTTTGCTGTTCCAGTTCACTGCTTCACGATGCTTTAAAAAACTGAAAACAGAAGCTTCGATAATTATGAAACATCTCATCCTTACTTGGTTGCTCATAACTTTTTTTGGGTTAGCTGCATCTTCCAGCCTTCTGTATTGGTTAGAAAAATATTTGGGCTTACCCTGTATCAGCTACAGTGATTGTGATCATTCCTTGATTTGCAAGCTGCTTCCATAGAAATAAAAAGGGTTCATTTTCCTTTTCCACATCAAAGCACACTAAGCTTCTTGTCTGTGCCTCATCAAAGGAATGATTTCAACACATGTATTTCTCAGAAGATGACAGGAGGAACTAGGAAACAAAATTGAAATGAAACATTAATTTAAAAGAACACAAGCATCCTAATTGGAGCTTTACTTTAACAGGTTTCCCCCTGTCTGAAAAATGATGGTTGGGAGCATAATCAGGCTTTCAGCAGGCACCATCTCTGAATTGTTCCTAATAACTCCTAAATCCGTTTGCTGTGATTTTAAAATGAATTTAGAAGCCATCATCTGAGTGGGTAATTGAAAGGACCACATCTTGATCCTTTGCTCAAGACAGATGTATTCATTAAAACTGCTAAAAACAACAAAGAACAGAAGGCATGTCAAGGTCACTGTGATATTCTTATTCTGAAATTACTGCTGTAGTCTGTACAGCATAAATCATATCTGGGCCATCTAAGTTCCCCTGCTTCAGATAATGTTACATGAGGGATGAAGTGGAATAGAGTATAACTGCTACTGTGTAAACCCAAATACAGTGGGTCTCCAAACCATGCTCAGCTCATGCAGGTAGAAAACCACTGCAAAAGTGAACATCCCAAATTCTTATCACTAAGGATCACAGTGGGTATAAAGACTATTCCTTGAGGCTGGGAAGTAGGGCCTGGCACAGTGCAGTCAGCAAAAGAAGCTGCCTCTGTGTCCATTATAAATTAAATAATTGTCTCATTAATATTAACAAAAAATACCCAGCCTCATTCACTGGGATAAATTCAATCAGGTATTGTGAATGATTGAATTTATTGCAGCTTACATGTGCAAAGACATCCAGTGCTAATTCTTTCAGAATACCCCAATGATGGATTTTTGAACGTTTCTAAGCAAGAGATTAGAAAAGCCACACGTCAAAAGTGAAAGGAAGACAGACACACAAACAGTCTCTGGGATGGAGGAGCATTTATTAATAAAGAGAGACATCCATACAGTGCTGACTGCTAGCAAGTGATGCATACCCATGGAGTGGGTGTGAATTTCCCATGGAATTAGATTAAGTTCCATTTAATCCTGTTTATTATTTAATTAAAAGGCAGGGTAGTGGGAGACCTGCATCTCCTCTGTTGGAGCCCTTCATTTTTTAGTGCTCAACTTTGTGACAGGCAGTATGAGATGGAAAGCAGCTGCCCAGGCAGTGTCCTGGGTTTCAGGGCACAGTGACAGCACTGTGTGTTCATTGAAGGGATGTATATTATTGCATCTTGTTCCTTCATGACTAACACTCAGGAAAAGAAAATAAGGGAGGCAGGCAAAGGACTTTTTGATAAGGTGGACATACAGTGCAATCAGAATGGTTTTTTTACTACTGCTTTCAAAAATCTCTTGTCTCACTTTGGTTTTCTACCCTTGGGCTATGCCTTGCTCCAGATTTGCTGCCAGCTCTAGATCTGAAATGCTGACTGCAGCAAGGCCTGATGAAGCTCTAAATGATAAAACAATTAGGAAAAGAAAGGAAACAGGTTATCCAGACTCTACAAGAGAAACAGGAACTTGACCTGGGCCTCTGGAAATAGACAATAGGTGATGGATGGCATGTGGGATGACAGAGCAATATAAGTTAGGATGATAATTCTGAGACTTCATTTGCTTCTTTTTGAAACTCTGAATTTCCTTAAGGAAAGTGATATAAAATATCTGTGTTCTTTGGTTCTCTTCCTGCAAACTTGCTACTACTGCTGCAAGTACTTTAGCAAGGCTTTGCATTAGTATTTCAAGAGTTTGAGTTTAGGAAGTTAGCAAAAGGATTATCTTCAAGTTTAGTCCCTCAGGAGAACCTGTTGTACAACTTCAGTGTGCACACTATGTCCATGGGAGACAGCTGTAGATTCATGTAAGTGCAAGTGTGGCAGAATGGAATTTTGGCTGCTGATGGGTGTTTTTAGGTACAACTGGAATTCAAATACAAATAGCAGGATGCTGCAATAGGCAGTGAGATACCTACCTGAGCAGCTGGGTACCCTGAGCCATAGCATTCCCCTCAACTATGCAGGCTTGCTGCTTTCTCAACACCCGATTTGGAGGCCTGCCTAAAAGCAATCTCTTCCAAAGATTATACTAGACAACATGAAAGTGGGGTGAAAGGGGTGTCTTTTTCCAAAGAAATCCCTTTGGTTTGTGAGACCAGCAGCTTGAGGGGTATTTTCTGTTTGGGACTGATAGGACTTTCCAGATTCCTAGGGCAGAGGAGGCAACTAGGATAATTGGTTTGAATTTTGTTTGTCTAGGAATTTTCTGGTTTTTTAAATGTAGACCATGTGATAGCTGCCTGTGTTTTGTTTGACTTCAGGACTGAAGTTATTCTGGGTGACCACTTTTTGTGTGGTGCATCTCTTTTTTTCCTCTACTGCTGTGTCTCTTTCCAAACATAATGGAAAATGATGACTAGTCAGCAGAGCTGAAGCTACCTTTTGGACTGTCTCTCCCTTTATTTGCCCTCTTGAAAGAACATCTGGGACTCTTCTTCCTACACTGCTTTGATATTTTTGCTCAGGAGGAATGGGAGCAGGATGTTCTCTGTGAATCAGTCCTAACCCCTGTTGGTCTGACAAAGCAAACCCCAAGTTTTTTGACCTTTTTGGCAAGTCTTTTCTGTTTATTCATGAATTTTACTGTGGTCAGGACATGGGAAAGATTTTGGCTTTACATGTTTGCACTGGAAAATGCTGCTTCTTTTGTTCATTCAAATGGAGAAAAGGCTTTTGTTCTCCTCCTTGTATTGCAAGTCTAAGAGGAAACTGCCTGTATTGCCACACTGCTGTTTCTACATTGCCATGGGAACAGATTTGAAGTGCTGCATCCATTAAGTCACTTAGCTGAAAAGTGGCACAGCTTACCCCTTCAAACTGCACTTTTGCCACTGCTCTGTGTACATCAGGCTGTTGCAACATGGATTTTGCACCACCTTGGTCCCAGAAGAAATATTGCTGTTTTGATGGCTCTTGGCTCGTGATTTGGGGTGGGATAAATGGCACAGTCAGAGCATTGTGCTCACAACCTTAAAAATTTCAGTATCCAGGGTTCTAACATTTGTGTGAGATGGTTCAGAGGTGGTGCAGGTATCTACACTGACAGAACATGACCCTGATACAGCCTTGCATTTCATTGCTCAGCACTTCCTCTTAAGACTTCTCACAACTCTTCATATTCAGTCACTATTTAGTGGTGCAAGGATTTAATATTCTATCCACTTTTTGTTCACTTTGAGGTTTTTCTGGGTCTGGAATGCTGAATCAGACTTCATGTTACTAGAATGTTTCTAAAGCTTTCAAATATAACTCCTCTGTGGTACAGTAATTGCTGCCTGTTAAGCATGGCAGAGTGAGGAGAGAGGAACAAATTGAAGCAAAATGAAGCCTCCTGGAAAAACTACAGTGCTTATGGTGTTGACTGCACCATACTTAATTGCTAAAGAAATTCTAAGCATATATTAGTATGATAACATCAATCAAAAACTATGCAAAATTCTGTATTCTCACATAGTGTTGATTTTTTTTCTTTTCCCTTTTAAAACCTTCCTCAAGAGTGAAGAATAGAGGAGAGTAATTGTTGAGTACATTCATATTTCAAATAAGACTAAACTCACAGCCTTTTAACCTCATCTACAGGACCTGCTGGTATGAACATTTTTTATGAGGAATAGCATTACTGTTTCAGTTTCTATATTTGGAGAGATACAGAATGTAGAATATCGATTATAGAAGTTTACAAAGGGAGTTGCATGTAGTTGATAAATGCCATTGGTGTTCTGCTAATTTGTGTTTGTCATGCCTGGTGCTGTAGATGCTGCAGATGAGATTGTTGGCTGGGTTCAAAAGGGCAATGAATCTGCAATGGGTTGGAGAAGATGGACTGCTAGCAAATCCTACTGAAGTTACCACAGGAGAAAGGGAAGGAAGGAAGCAAGAAAGGAAGGAGTGAGCAGATTTTTTTTCTTTTCTATTTTTTCCCCCCCTGACACCTCTATCTTTAATACTGCCAGACTTTCCCCAGCTGGGGAAATGTTATTTCTCTTTATCTCTTGCACAGACACATGTAGGCTAATTTCCAAATACCTGCCAACAATAAATAATTTAAATCTTTGCTGAGAATTCATGATGTTTAAAATCTCTTTAGGCAGTTACTTGACGATTTATGAAGAGGAAGCTGGGTGGAGATGAGAAGCCAAGTAGTAGGAGCTGAGTACTGGAAAAAATTGAAACAAGTTCACAAGGATTCTAGAACACAAAAACATTAAAAAAGATCTAACTCTGAAATGGAAGTTGAAATACTTTTATTCTCCCTACAGCTCTGTGGAAAAAATTACTCCTTACATTGATTCTAGAGAAAATGGCACATTTTGAAGTGCAAGGAAGGGCATGGTTAAGTCTGAGCTTTGGCATTTGAAGAACAAGGTGCAGGTTAGAGTGACACTCTATACAGTGCAAAAGACTCCTTTGAGCTTTCTGCAGTGGCTTCTGTGTGAGTGGAATTCTGTTTGGTAGCTGATGAACTGTTCTTCAGAAATCTATTACAAGCTACTTGACCCACAGATACTTACCAGTAGCACAAGAGTGAGCATTTGGGATGTCAGGAAAAAGGTTTTATGACTTAAAATGAGAATTAACCACTTACCAAGTCTCAGCCATGCTGGTCTCATTTAGTGTGAAAAGTTCTGGATGTTTTGTTTGCCAAGTGTGTAGAAGATAACCAGGCAGTTCTGTGAATATATTGGGAATAAAGAAAAAAGAAAAAAAAAAAAAAAAACCAAAGGAAGAGAGGAAATGAAGGGTGAAGCAGACAGGACTGAAGCAGTCAATGCCTTCTTTGTTTTGGTCTTCACCACAGTTAATTATGATTAGACATGTCATGAAGTTAATTTTAAGAAGGGGATAGCTGTGAAGGCAAGTACAAGAAAGAGTAGGTTTTGTGCTTTCTTGTTAAAGAGCTCAGTGGACCTCAGACTCGGTCTGGAGTACCTCAGGAGTTCACTGGAATAATTACTCAACTATTAGTGTCTATCTGTAAGATTTCATCAGTATATCCCAAGGGAGAAGAGAAAAATTAGCCCAGCCATTACCTTTTCAATGAAAAAGTGTGGAAGGTGCAGTTGATACCAGAGCAGCCAGTCAAATTTCCATTCCTTGTGGATTCTGTGTTAAGACAACCCAGACTTCATCTTGACAAAAATTGTAATTGTGGTAGATTAATTGAACTACCAACACAGTGGAAACAATATCATTGTCATCTGAGAGGTTTTAAGTACTTTTTAGAGAAAGATTTTTTTTTTCACAGTTCCAAATGCCATTTCTCATAGTCCATTTAGCTAAGCTACTGCATTGCTATAACAAAATGGCTTTTTTTAAAGCCAGCTGTTCATCTGTCTGAGTCCTAAGCCATGACTTAGTATGGAACTGGTAAGGCTTTTGAAATTGAGGCAGACCAGATGGATCTGTTGTATAGTAAGGTCTAGTCAGCATTTTACTTAAACTTAGATAATGAAACAACCGACTCAGTCACAAAACTTGTTATGACTCTAAATGAAGAACAGGAAGGGAATGAAGCATCCTGAAGGATGGCATCAGAACAGAGATTAAAGTGAAAATAAAGCGCCATTCTATTTTTGGAAATCAAATACATATGTACCACAAGGCATTGACTAGTCAGCTGTGTGCCAGCTACTTGATGCAGTTGTTAAAAGGCAAGTATAATTCCAGAATGTTGTAGGAGGAGTGTCAAATGTAATTACTCTGCTCACCTCAGTGCTGTTGAAACCTCAGCTGGAATCCTGCCTTCAGCTCTGGGCACCACACTTCCAAAAAGACTTAGAAACAGCTGAGAGTAGAGTAATGAGAACAGTAGGTGGTACAGAATACATGAGATTGGAGATAAGTGATAATTATTTCTTCCCCTCACAGAAAAAAAAAAGAATCGCTTAAGATGTGGCAAATATTTGCAGAGGATTTGAGATTTCTAATTGGATTTATAATGTCTGTCTGAGAAGAGACAGAGGCAGAGTTGAGGTGGTGAAGCCTTACTGGAACACCATAAAACTCCTCATGGGATAACTTTGAACATGCTTCTGATGAATTTGTGTTTGGTGTTAGTTTGTCTGAACATACTGGGCTAAAGTTTCTGCAACTCACAGTCTGCTTCCTAAGCCATCCTGAAGTGCGGCTGGGCCTGGCCTCAGCACTGCAGTTCCTGGCTTTAACTGTGAAACATTCAACACATTCCCATGGGGAATGGGATTTTCTTGGTGTTATTCATGTAATTCTGAGCTTTATTTCCCCAAGAGTACTCTATTTTTTTAATACCCTTCTAGTACCCTCTGACTCTCTTTATCTTCCATATTTTCCAAGTTTTTGCTTGCTCTGGTTCTGTCAGCCATGCTCCTGGCCTTTCTTTGCTCTTCAAATTCTTGCAGCCCCAGGACTTTTTGGTGTTGGTGCAAAGTATGAGAAATAAATTTTCTCACTAATGGTGACAAAATAATTGTTTAGACCTTCTAAGTTAACCACTTACATGCTGAAACAAAAGCAGTGTAATATGGAGGCCCATATCACTGTTATTTTGGTGGGACTTTAAATGACACAAATCCTGAACAACTTACGTAGGGAAGATATAGTCTTGATTTTTTCCCATGGAAAGATGCCAGGCTTTTCTCAGAAAACATTTTCTCACCTAAATTGTTCAGTACAGTGTAAAACAGATGTTCTTTTACTGTTTATATGGAACATATAGGATTCATTATATCTAGAGTTTTCAGGCAGTACCTAAATTCAAATTTATGTATTTAACCTGGAAAAGGACCTTGAAAGTGGTTCTCTTACACACATATTTTAGTCTCACTTACCTATCCCTTTAGGCTAGGTAGGCTGCTACTCTTATCTCAAGAGTTGCCATGGAAACAGTTCTACAGTTTCCTTGCCTTTCAGTCTGTCTCTACCAGACAGAATCTGTCTTTTTTTAAACTGTGGCCATGCTAAAATGGAAGTAATACCTTAATTATTGAATACCAAGAGTTACCTCACCAGCTGATATTGAGCGAATAAATTTGTCTAAATTAGTGAAACGGTGCCAAATGACAAGGTGAGAAACTGTCCCTGGATTTTTCAACCCTTTCACTCCTTATTTTCTCCAAAATTAAATTTAAAACTGCTTTGGGGTCCAAGACAGGTATTTGTATGGTAGAAGTTTTTCAAATGAAGAACAGTCTCTTTTCAACTGCATGCATGTTTTTCATCCTGTTGCAGCTCCTGGGTAATGGCAATTGTTTATGCTAATATAATTGACAGAAAGTGATAATGATTTTAAGTTTTGAGGAGTTTTCAATGCAGTCTTCAAAAGGAAGATATTCTGCTTCCAAGTACTGGCATGTGGGTATGATCTCCACATGGCAATCAGGTAGAAAGGTCATTCACTGAATTCAAAAAATGTCGGAAATGTTGGTTTATAATGTGTAGACATCCAAACAATCATACTGAGGAAAACAGATTGAAGTGGATGTGATGTGTCTCATCCTCAAAGCTCAGATTTCAATAGGGAAATTGAAGTTAAGTGAAAGAATTAAGAAAGCCTGTATTCCTATGATCCTTTATCTTGGAGGGGAATTTATCACTGTCTGATGAAAGAGGCTAAGCAATACCCCTACAAAAAGGTTAGGATTATACACTTGCAAGGTGAACTCCTAACTTTAGGACTAATTGAAAGAAAGGAACTGTGGTAAATGTTACCAACCAGAAAATGACAGGCATTAGTTCAGTCAGTGCCTGGTCTCAGGAAGATTGACATCTGTGTCTCACGTTTTCTGACCAGACAGTGGTGGCATGGTAGTCAGTTTTAATTTCAAATTAATGGCAGCCAGCTACTGTATCAGCATCTTTCTGAAGTAGTACCCCATGCAGCCACTACATGGTCTTAAAACAAATGGCAACACCACAAACAATTTAGACTTAATTTCCTTTTCACAGAATAGAATCACAGCATCACAGAATAAGCTGAGTTGGAAGGGACCTCCAAGGATTATCAAGTCCAACTCCTGGCCCTGCACAGGACCACCCCCAAGGATCACACCATGTGTCCAAGAGCCCAACATTGTCCAAATGCTCCTTGAGCTCTGTCAGGCTTGGTGTTGTGGCCACTTCCCTGGGGACCCTGTTCCAGTGCCCAGCTGCTCTCTGGGGGAAGAACCTTTCCCTGATATCCAACCTAAAACTCCCCTGGCACAACTTCAGGCCATTCCCTGGGGTCCTGTCACAGGTACCACAGAGAAGAGATCAGAGCCTGCCCCTCCTCTTCCCCTCATGAGGATATTGAGGACTGAGATGATGTCTCCCTTCAGACTCCTCTTCTCCAGGCCAAACAGACCAAGTGCCCTCAGCTGCTTCTCATATGGCTTCCCCTCAAGGCCCTTCCCCATCCTCACAGCCCTCCTTTGGGTGTTCTTTAATAGTTTGATGGATTTTATTATATTCTGGCACCCAACACTGTCCCCAGCACTTGAGATGAGGCTGCCCCAGTGCAGAGCAGAGTGGGAGCCTCCCCTCCCCTGCCTGGCTGGTGATGCTGGGCCTGAGACACCCCAGGACACTGCTGGCCCTCCTGGCTGCCAGGGCACTGCTGACTCATATTCAAACTCCTCTCAACCAGGACCCCATTATTCATTTCAGAAATAATTTTCTAGCACATTTGAAGATGAGTGGTTGATACAAACCTGGGCTGAGTACAAATCATGGTGTGGAGTACATGTAGAACAAATCTGAATGAAGAGTAGGGGGCAGAGCTGGATGTCAAAAGGGCTGATGAAGTAGGGATGGATACAGGGCAGATGTAAATTGCCATTTACCATTGGGATAACATTGAGGACAGAAACTTGAGCTGGGTTTGGGACTGGAGCTGGAGTTATTACTGACTTCAGAAAGGGTGTTGGCTCAGTGAGGTATCTTTAAGTCATGCAGCCCTTTATGTGAGCATTATTTCAGGCAAGCCAAACAAAGACTGTGGCACTTTTTGAGAGAGACTGAAGTTAACAGATCACTCACAGATTCCTTGTCAGGATGTTGCAAAGGAGATATAAAATAAATCTCCGCCATCAGGTATTTATTTTTATTTCCTTTATGAATCCTTTAATTACAATGTGACCACTTCAGGTGGTTTGTCTGCAAAAGTGTCTGAGCTGGGCTGAAGTCTATTCATTTCAGCTTGAATATCTCCAGTTCTATAGCTGCTGCTGACTTAATGTCTATAAAAATCATCCTGCCATACCAAATCCTGTAGTGAGGATGCATTGAAATAGAACTATGGTAAAAGCTATTCCCACACTCCCTACGTGGTAATGAACTAAACATCTGCTGGATTTCAGCAGATTTAGAATGGTGTTTGTGGTAACACAACTTTTAAGGCAAGATGATACAAGTTTTGAGGCCATGTTATATATTCCTATAAAAAGGGGAATTAAAAATTATTAGTGCAATTAAAGCTTGTCAAAATAATTACAATAATGACAGCAAATATGAGAATTTATCTGCTTATGCATAATATAAATGACAAGAATAGGTAAGAAAATCAGCAAATGCAAAAATTATAAGTTAATACTCAAAAAAAACAGAGGATCTATCATTAAAGAAAGTTTCTTTCATCTTCTTATGACTATGTCTATTCATTTGAACCTGTATTGTATTATACAAACTCCTTTGTATGGTTCAGTGTGTCTCAATTAGGATTTTACTGCCCTGTCATAAAGCTCATCACAGGCTAAAAGTTTTCTTTTATTTCCCTGTTTGTGAAGCCTGCCAAGTTCTGTATAAGCTGTCACTCACTGTATTACACTCAATGGATGAATAGAAGTTTGTCCACAATGAAGTTGTCCCATATTTCTCAGGGGTTTTTTAGACCATTTACAGTCTATCCTATCTTCCTAAATCCCCTGCACAGAGCCCTGCCAGTCAGAATTGTACCAAAACATCATACAATGGGCCTGAAAAACTGGCTAGAATATCTGTCATTTAAAAGGTATTCCTGGCAGTCTTTTTTACAAGTAATTTATAATAAAAAAGTATGGTATGTTAATGAATAAACTGATTCACCACTTTAAGCTGTAAATGTGAAATGTTAGGATTGTTGCTAAGAGTGCTGTGTCTGCAACCCAAGACAAAAGGAGTCAGTAACAGCTCCTTCTACCTGTCATCCTGATATCACTGCAGTGGTTACTCTTAGAACATGCACATGAAACCTGTCACAGAGGCATCATCCTCCCCCTGCAGAACTCTAAATAGGCTGTGCACTGTCAGGGTACAGATAAGGGACACTGGAAATGTCTGCTTGCTTCCATGCACATAGATAAGTACCTTGCAGAAAAGCTCACACCAGGTAATAGGTCTTTCCAGTGTCTTTATTTCCGAGGTAAATAGCATTTAGTAATGAATCCCAGGCTCTGAATGCATAATGGAGGTATATTTGGTGCTGAATTGCATGAAGATATTAAGCATGAGGAGCAATTTAGAGTATTCCTAGAGAATTTGCATAGATATAAAAATGCAAAAGATCAGAGGGAGTTTTTGATAAAAGGCTCACAAAAGGTGCTCACAGTTCTCTCCAGCTACAACAGGATGTCAGTGCCTCAGCACCATTGCCTTGTATAAAGATGCAAAAAAATAGATTAAAAACAAAATAGTTTTTCAGAACATTCAGTGTTCAAAAAGGGAGAGAATTTGTAAAGTGTCATCTGCATCTGCTCTGTGGCCTCTATTAAGGTGGATGAGAATGGAAGGAATTACATTTTGGTGACTGAAAATGATGAGCAATCTTTCTCCTAATGCTGCATTTACCTTACTGTACCCTGTGTCCTGAAATGAGTCTTGTTTCTGATCGCTTTAGTTTTTTGAATTTTATTTGGGTTTGTTTTGTTGGGTCCACATATACCATGGGCTGAAATGAATACCCTTATTGTCTAAGTTAAGCCATTAACAGTATTATTTTATCATTCTCCTTTCCTAGCATTATGCAGAACTGTGGAAAAGAGCTGTTATTGGACTGTTTTGACCTGGCTATGTGTGAATAAATTGAAATATGGTTTACAATTGCAAAGTAACAGGATTGAAGAAGAGTGCTGCAAGGATCATTGCTAAACTTTTCTGAGGCTTTCCTGCAATATCTGTCTGGGTGAGATATTCTGGTATGATTCACTCTGATTTCATCTGGAGGGCACTGATTTTATTAGTTTTCAATTCTGTAAATCAACTACTTTTAGTTATTCATGATCCTTTTAGGGTTGACCTTGGTGTTGTATCAGTGTCTCAGTGAGATTTGAGCTAAAATCCTGACCCTTCTGAAGTTAAATGCGTGTGGTGAAAACACTGTTCTTCTCACATTCTACTTAAATGTTGCGAGGCACAGCCAGATCTCAGGGCAGAGAGCTCATTTCTCTGGAGTTTAGCAGTATGATTTTCAAATTGGAAAGGACCATAATGCTCCAGCTGTAAGGGTTACCTATTCTTCTCCTTTACAGGAAAGAACCAAGGATGTGATGCTGTGCATGTGCTGCTGTACAAACACACACAGAAAGCTTTTCCAACTGTGTAATTTGTTAGCCAGGTCTCCAGGAGCTAGGATAATTCTTGGACCTCAGCAGACTGCTGAAGTTTACATGGTGATTAAGGGACATGCTTAATAAACCAATATTTATTTCTGCAATTGCAGGGCAAGATTGTAAGCCCAGCTCTCAGGGACATGCCACACTGAACTACAGAAAGCCACAGTGCTCTTTAAAGAATGAATTTCACTTGTCACCGGCACTTCCAGCCAATATTCACAGTAGAAGTAACCCAGTTAAAAAGAACAGTCAACAGTAACATTTCACATGCACTCTTCCAAAACAAAACTGTTCTGCTGTTAAATTGCATGTCCTGCCTTTGGTTTTAAATGCTTCAATGTCTTCTCTCTCTGGATTCCTTCCGGAGGAATTATTGGACAATTTATCATTATTTCTGTATTATTTCCCTTGGGAAAATCAAATGCCTGGTCAGGGCCATAAAACATGAGTGTCTTATTTTTAAAGACATAAGACATTTGCTTAAGAATGAGAGCTGGAAATCACTTGGAGAGAGATCCTTATTCAATATTGAACCCTGCAAGCCTTCAGTGAGCCACACAAAAAAAACATGTGGGGATCCACGCACAGACTTGGAGGATATTTGGGCTGAAGTAGCCAGCTGGGCTTTAAAGTTGTATGGAAGCCATGCCATGAAACTCCTCTGAGTGAGGGAGAGATTAGTTCGTGTAGGGGAAGGAATATTAACTCTGAGCTCAGGGCCTGGAGATGCTTTTCCATGGGCAGTCTGGGTTTTGTGCTCTCAGCTCTCTCAGGAGCTGGAGTTATCATCCATGGGGGGCTTTGGGATTCTGTGGGGGCAGCTTTGTCCTGGGCTCTGTCTACAGAGAAAGTGCTGCACTCCTTGGGTTTGGGTCCAGGCAGACCACTAAGGAGGGGTATATCTCTCTGGTAATTCCATCTAGGATAGGAAAAGGTTTGCGAGCTGAAAATGATCAAAAAAATCCTCCATGACTTCTATAATTATATGTAGTAGAAGTCTATTAAACTGAAAAAGGGTTATGCAGGGTGAAAGGCTGTTCACTGACCCTGGAAAAGGGCTCTTAATAATTTGGGTGGAAATTTTGTCAAGGGATCCGTGTCTTTCATCCAGCAGCTAGAGATCTATATAAATGCAATTATTTTTATCATAATTAATGATTATGATAAATGAGAGGCATCTCTTGTTCATTTTCCTTGGACTTTTATGCTTCTTGAATTACATTTTTAATAGCACTGAAGTACCTAGAGGAGAGGTGCAGTGAGTTACCATCCCTGTATCTGTTGACAGGTCTGAAAAAAATATTTGAAGATGTGTTTCTTTAATGGGGGATATATATATATACATGTGTATTTTGCAAGAAAGATGATTTTGCTGAAAACTGTTGATCTTGTATATCTATGTCTTTATTCTAGTTTTCAAGCATGAAAAATGTGCCATTTTTTGTATTTCCACAAATATCATAATAGTATAACTTCAAATATTGTAAGTTTTTAAAAATTGATTTTTCTTGTCATTTTAGTTGTGTTTAGAACATCTTTAAAGAAATTTAAAGGAAAAAAAAACTACAGGAAAAACATATCAATAACTAGAAAATGTAACTACCTGTTTTAGAAACATACAAAATAATGTTTCTGCACATCAAAATTCTTAATAAAGGTAAATTTAACCTTTATCATATACAAATCCTCAGTGAAAAATTTTTGAGAGCAGCAGAACTGACATTTTTACCTCTATGGTAGATACAGCCTCCTTTGTCTTTACAGTCTTTATGTACAACTGTAATTCTAAAAGTAATCACATTCACATAAAGACAACAGTAGCACCAGAAAAAGCACTGTGAAACACATAAGGGATGATTAAAGTACTTCTCATTAGGTGTTACCTTTCATTTGCTCTTCAAGAACACTGAATTCTATTAGTAATAATTCTTTTCTAAAAATTAGGACAAAAGTGGTATTTCTGTGGTTTTTGGCTGCAGAAACTGACTTAGTATTTAAAGTGCAGCTTTTGAGGAGTGCTGTGAATAGGTTTTCAATATAACATATATTTTTAGAGCTCTGAGATAAGAAAGATGATGCATCTTAAATTGATTAGAGAACATCTTTTACACTTAGAGATGCTGCATGACCACTGTGAGTTGTGCATAAATCTTGTTTCTTTCTGGCAATGATTTTTATATGTGGTTTGATTTATGTGATGAGGTGGATGCCAAGAGACGACCAACATAAATCACAAAAATGAAGGAGCCTAATATGCAACAGCTAGTTACAAAATTCATACTTGGTATTAGATGAAATAAATTGTAAATACTCAGGAGATGATAGAGTGCCTTAATCTACAGAACCCTTAATCCAACTCTGCATGCAGAAACTTGACAAGATGACTGTGCTTGTTCCTTTGGGCAAAGGAACCTTTGGGCAAAGTTTGGTTTCCTTTTGATGTTAATGGCCACTTGGCTTTCCTGATGCCAAGATCTCACGTTGGATCATGATCCTTCACGAAAACATTTTAACAGGAGGAGCAGAAAAATGTTCCAGTCCCTCTAACCAGTGGAAAAGAGGGAGCAGAGCATTAGAAAAGAGGTTTTACACAAAGGCATTCTGTGGAGCAGATTTTTTATGTTGTGTGGTGCTATCAGCCTGTAGCAGTTGGATGTCTGCGGAATCCTTCTCCAGGGTTTATTACAGGAGGCTTTTTGTGCTGTCAGCCTTGGAACCTTTTTCCTGCCTGTGGTCACAGGTTACGTTTATTTCGGATCTGTCTGAGGGACAGGGCTTTGAAAGCACAACAGACTGTGTTCACCACAAGTCCAGCAAGTAGTACAAGCCAGAAAATTTTTGTGTGTGAGAGTTTATGAGCTTTTTAGTGCTTATATAAATAAAGAGGGGACATCTTCATCTATTTTTCTGGTAAGGATAAGGAAGATTGAAATGACAGCATTAGAGAAAATCAAATTTGAAAACATGACATACATGACATACAGGCAAACAAGCACACAGGCTACAGGATTTATGGAATCGTGCAGCTGCTATGAAAGAGCACATAATAAACCTTGGGGAAAGAAATATCTATGGAGAGGAGAGGCAATCAAAGAAAGTCCTGGGATTTCTAAATTAATTTTGAGACTATTGAGGGGGATGAGCCTGGTGGTAAGCCTGAAAGCTGCAGATAGCTAATTCCCAAGAGGATCTAAACAGCAGGCCCTTTTGTGAGGTAGTTAATGAGATGAAGAATGTGAATTCAAGGAAGGATGATGGAGAGATTGGCTAGTGCAGCTAAAACCAGCTAAAGAGGATGTGAGGGGTAAAGGCTACTAGTGGTAGGTGATGGAGTGTCATCAAGGAACAGCCAGCCCTTCTGAGAATATGAGGGGAAGAAATGAAGGAACTTCTGCAGGCTGTTGAGTAGAAGCTCAAGGGTGATCAGTGAGCAGTTTCATTTAGCATAGTTTTCAAAAATATTGATGACATCCTTTAGGATAAACAAAATAACCTCCCTCATAGCATACTGAATGAACAGATGAAATTGTGTGGCCATAGCAGGAATGTTTGGTCAGTCTGTAGGGAGATACCTGTGCCTGGTTTTCACACATTCAGAAGAGGAGAGGAGGGAAGCTTTGTGCAAGCACAGACATGTTGTTTTGTACTCTAAAATGACATAAATTCTTGGATTTTGAAAGAAAACTATTTAATGACATTGAGGCAAGCTTGAATTTGGAATGGCAACAGAAGAAGATTCTGTGTAGCTGTTTAGTGCCAGCAATGTTTTTTATAAGGAGATAATTCATACTGAACTTTTTGCTTGTTCATCCTGTCTCCAAATGTACTTGAGGTCTTTTAGCTCAAAGGACACAAGGACTGACACTTGCTGTGTAGTTAACACTGTTGTTTTTTCTCTGTTACCTGGTCTAAGACAACTGTAAAGATGGCACTGACACCACTTGTACCGAAATGTGCATTAAAGCTTAGCATAAATACAGTTTGAATGCCCAAGACTTCAACCCCAAGTGGTTATCCCCAACACTAAAACTGTCTCAGATCAACACAGTGAAACTGATATCTTCTGGATTCCTGCCAGGTCTCTTGTCACATCTTGCTCTTTCTACTGCTCCAGCTCCTTTCAGGGCATAACCTGAAGACTAGTAGCAACTTGAAATCCACCAGACACAAAAGAGTATTTGCAAGACAGAGAGATTTTCTTTCAATGACGAGATTTCAAATGATAGGTATGGGAAACATCTTCCCCTCTTCCTTTCTCCTCTCTTTATAACTGTTTCATTGTCATTTCACCACTAGATTAGCAGGCTTTGTGTCAGTAGATATATGTTTTCAATATATACAGTTGAAAATACTGTGGTCACTGAATAAATGAAGAAATACCCTGCATGTGGCATGTGAACAGCTCTCAATTTGCCTTCTCTGGCTGACCTTGCTGGTGAGACCTGTTAACATGGGAGATATTGGGAAGGGTAAGAGAAAAACAATTACAGGTTTATGTGTCTAATCTTACTGGCAGGCAATATCCTGGAGAGTTAATAAGATGTGAGATCACAAAACATCTGGAGAAATATCAGCTGACAAAACTTACTAGTTCTGATTCATAAGGAATAAATTGTGTCTGACAAATCTGGAGATGGAGAAAAGCAGTAAAAATGAGACATTGGATTGGCACTTGGAAAAGACTTGGAGAGTAATTGTGACATTGATGCTATGTGTAAAGATTTGAAAGTAAAGCTGTAGAAATGACTTAATAGCCATGCTCAAGATGACAGGCACTTGGTCTGGAGAGTTCTTTATGCACAGTCTATAATTAACCTTTAATTAAATTAAAACTTTAATTCATCTTTAATACACAGCTGATCTGTGCTCAGTGAGCTCTGATCACTTCACATGAACGATTATATTTCTAAGAGGGCAATATAAGAAAATTAGCAAGTTAAGAGAGAATGGAGACAATATGATTTTAATTCTTTAGCTGAATATAGCTCTTCATGGATAGGGGCTTTTGTAATTGATCTTCAGAACAGACCACTTTCCCCACCTGTGCCAGGATCTTTAAAAGTGATCATTCCTTGTATTCCCAATAATAACAAAATCTTCTCAGTGTATCTGTATCTCAGAAGAGATATAACCTCATGTAAACCATAAACTTCTAGCCAGAGGGAAAGTTATGTAGCTAAGGAGAGGAGATTACTCTGCTTGTATACAGAATCACATAACAAATTGCTGTTCTGCAACTGGAAATAGTTTAATATTGATGATCCATGTGTATGTTTGCAACAGGGCTGAAATGAGCATTAAGTTATTAATTAAATTGGCTAAGTAGCTGATACTGTACTAGAGGGAATTAACTCTAACTACCTACTTGCTATTTTATCTTCCTGGAAGAGGCTGTGGGAGATTTTTTGCAGTGTCCAGGAGCCCACAACACAGTTCACTGTCAATTCTGCCTGTTTATCCTGGGCTGTAGTTTATTAAACGCTTTGATACCCATTGAGATTTCAAGTGCTGTGCATATAAATGGGTTAGTGTGATCTTGTAGTTGTTTGTGGGGAATTATTATGCTGTGTGCAAAATGCTGAGCTGCCTGGCTGAAGTTCTAACAGAGGAACTGCAGAAATGATCTGTTCAGTACTGTAAGGAAGCAGTATCATCCTGTAGGTTGTCACAGTCATGTTCCTAATGTTGAATCCCTAATTTTATACTAGCGACTTCTTTTTTCAGCTAACACCTGATTTTGAGCAAGATTTGCTGTGAGCCTGAAGTCAGTGCAGGTTGTTTAGAAGAGAGCATGAATAGTGGCAAATGTGTATCTGCTTTCTAATTTCCTCATTGACAGACATTTGGGAGCCTGAGATGACTCTCAGGAGAAACTCTTTCCTCCCAACTGTGGTCCTAAATCAATAAAGTACTTGAGCACATATTTAGCCGTAGGTAGTTGCCTCAGCCCTGCAGATTTTCACAAATTCCAAGATTTGTTTTAAACATATGTCTTTTAATTGCAGTTGCTTTCCTCAAGCTACTTTTTATATCCTTGTGTCTGAGCTTCAATTCCTCTTCCACTCCTGGAGGAGACTGGAGTTCATCTTATGCCTGCCAGGGCTATCTAGTGTTTGAGGGATGCCTCCCAGTGGAGGCATCTGAAAGCAGAGCATGATGCTATTTTTTTTTTCTAGCTATGAAAGATGAAGGCTTTTTTATAATGATGAAGTTTCTTCCATAAATTATAGTAAACCATTAAATCTTTTTTTTTCCTTTTTTTTTTTTCTCCCAGAGTAAAAAACATCTGTCTATTGCAAATGGTTAGCATAGTTTTTGACAGAGGAGAAAGCTTATGATGATGCTATGCAGAGATAAGAAGGCTTTGTAGTATAAAAGTTCATCTGTATTTGTCCTTAAGAAAGTCTATGTGCATTGGTGTTGGAGAAAGCAATTTCTCATACGTGCCTCAGATGGGTGGTGTTTGAGGATGAATGGATTTCCCCAAATAATTAACAACCAGTGTTTGCAAAGTACTTCCTTATCTTTGGATGGGGAAGGATGCAAATTCAAAAGTACTGGCAGTGGTTGTTCTGAAATCCTTACAGCTATTGTAGATAAACAGCATAAACTGGGGCTATCACTCAGGGAAGAGTGTTTTTGGGAAGATGTTTTTGGGTGCTATCATCCTTTAGCTCTTCTTTCGGCAAAACTCTTCACAGCAGACGAAACAGAGCTTGCATATTAGAGCTGTTTATTAGGTGTCACATCTGACCCTGTGCAGGCCAGTCCCACAAAAGGTTCTTCCCAGTGACCCTGGCTGGACAATGATTCAGTGCCACGTCACATGTGCACCCAAACACAAGCCTTAATTGTGCTGACTCTGCAGTCTGTGGCACAATACCATTTCAAAAGCCCTCATTCCTCCATTTTTGTTGGATTTATTCCTGGTTAAACTTCTGCTTCTCCTTTTATCTCCTCATTACTTTTTGTCTTTTTTTTCTTATGAGGACAATGGATGTCATTTTGTATTACCATTACAATTTCTCTCAAAAAGGCAGAAATGTCTTTTCTTCTTTATACTGCGGGAAACCAGCATAGCTATCCAGGCCCAGAGCCAAAATAATCATATGCTGATAAATAGAGAACAAAACTCCAATCTGGATTTTTTCCCCAAGTGGGAAAGGTTCCAGCAAACAAGGGTAGGCAAAGAACGCGTAAAGAATTATAAATGGGATGTTCTAGCAAACTGTTCAGTAATGTGGTACAATGTTAAATACATATTAACATAAATTTTCTTTGAAAGTTACATGCCAGTGCCAATGATTTTTAATATGAATGTAGTAAGATACAAATTTATTAGAAATTTAAAACATTTTATAACTTTTAAATATGTAGTGAAATAAGTTTTCTCTGGTTTTGTGTTTGAGAATTATTTTCATGAAATGAAAAAACAAGGTTTCTGCATAAGCAGGGGTAACACAGAAAGAAGCTCTAACAGCTGGAGTCCTTTGACTTTACAGATGAGGGTAAATCAATGTAGTTCAGCATCAATCAAAACCTGTCTCCAAACAGGCTTAGGCTCAATACCCACAGAACATATGTCAATACCCATAGAACATATGTCCACCTACATGATCAGCACAGTGCAATGTGGGCAAACAGCAAACTTTATAACAACTTGGCTCCTAAATAACTAATATGTTCAATATTGCACAATAACATTCACCTGATGTCCAGATACATCCCCATGGGATGTAGGATCTGCATGCACAGGGAGGCATTGGAGAGATACCAACACAGGTACCAGAGCAGGGGGAGCTCATTACTGGGAAGTAATTTGGGAGATATATAATGTAGTTTTTCCACAGAGATAAAAGCATGGGAACTGCTGAACCTGCTGAATTGGGTCTCCATTTCTTGATGATGAAGGGCAAAGGGATGATTTTGTGGAAGATATTTGCTAACTCAGCACATTTTGCTGACTGTATACAGAAGTGAGTGGGTGAAATTCTGGGAGTTTTCTTGTCTTGTTCCATTGTGGTGTGGGCTTAGGTTTTTTTTTTTTTCCTTTTTTAATGCAGGTGTTAGATGAGATGATCTAATGGTCCCTTCTGGCCCTAAGGCAAAGTGCAGCCTCCACTTGACAATATTCATGGAGCTTTCTAAACCCTTTTTACCAGGCCTTTGGGGAAGGAGGTTTCTAATAGGGAAGAATTTTATAGAGCAGAAAAGTGTTTGCCAGCAGAAATATTTTGCTGTTGGCAGTTGATTGTTTTGGGGGGGAGGAAAGGTTTGCCAGGGTTTCCATTTGAAATGTCTTTTAAATCTTCATTAAAGGTGCCTGTGGTAATGCTCAGGCATGTCTTTGTATATTTTTCCCTAGAAAAAATAAATAGCTTTTTTTCAAGAGAGAGAAACAAGAGTTTACATATTATATCATGGCAAAGGTAAATTCAGTCTCACAGTTGTGTGTCTCAGGGGAAAAAAAATAGGGAATATGACTAACATCTGTCTCATGTCACCTTTCTCAGAAACAATGCTTTCCAGCTTTATAAATTCATCTATCACTTCAGCAAAATGTCAGAGATTTAGAGAAGGAGGGCTGAACTTTGGTTAGCTCTGGTTCACCTAAGAGCACTGTGGGCTGCTCACTTTTGAAAAACAATGGCCACTTTTCAAAAGCAGGCCTAGAAACATTAATAAAAGTAGCAAAAGGTAACAATGTGCTTTGTAACCATGGGTAAGTGATCAAATAAACAACTTGCCAACAGCCAAGGTGTCAGACAAGCCATTGCACAGGTTATGCACAGCAAGCAGCCTGCTCCACGTCTGCAAAACAACTGGGACAAGTTCAGACGGTTTGTGGGCAGGAGCACTGACAAAATGCAAGTTTTTTGCACTGTTTATCCATCCATAATTTAGAAATGGTAATAACTGCTGGGAAAACACTCTGCCTTGGACCTGCTCCCTTCAGGAGGACCCTGGGAGCAGAGGCCAGCGCCAGGAGCCCATGCTGTGCCGCACAATCTGTCACAGAGCTGCCTGAATAGTGCCCACGACAACCTTTTGTCCCCACACAACAGTGACAACTGGCTCTGCAACTCATGGGTGCTGCAGGGTGGGGTGTCCTGCAAGGGGACAGATGTCATTAAGGAGTGATGTACAGCAGGCACCGTGGCTTGTGGGGCACACAATGCCCGCAACATCCAAAGGCCATATGTAGAGATCTCATTAGTTCCTTGATTGCCTCCTGCACAGGCTGTTGGAAATGTTTAAAAGTGCAAGTTCAAAAGGGAAAGTGATGTATCATGTTTGGATTTTCTCCTTCAGTCATGCAAAACAAACAGAGAACCTGCTGTGTTTGGAAGCCAGAATTTTTAGAGACTAAAGCATATCTTAATTGTGTCTCTGTTACGTGGCTTTGCTTCACACTGAATTTCACTGCTGTCTCCCACAGTCAGAGAGTCCAAAGAGGCATTGAAGAAATGGGTATTTTTTGGGTATTTTCAACCTGAAATATTTATCTTCTTGGTTCTGTTTCAGTCCCAGCAGATATTTATCTTCTGTTAGGAATTTAAGGGAGCCATCTGCAGAATTTCTGGGATGTTCATCTTTGGCTATGGCTGTGAAGAAAAACACATGACGTGGGTAATGTTTTACTCTGTTATTTCAGTTTTATTTCTCTGTTCTCAGTTTTAAATCAGTATTATAGGCAGACTCACGTTCAGCACCTCAGTCTGGTGGGTTTGCCTACAGCCTACTTTGACAACGTTGGGAAAAGTTTTGCTGTTGGTGCTCAGCAACACATTGCACTGTTCTCACTCCCTGTTTTCATAATTGGGAAGTTCCCTTCTAGTCCCCTCTTTATGCTATTTAACTATGATTTCCCAGCTTAGAAGAGCTTGTTTCTGCCTGGACTGGGCAGCCCTGTTACAGCAAATATCATGTGAAGAAAGTTTTCTGGGCAAGATTTTTAACAGAGGCAACGACTTTGTTTTCAGAAGGATATATTCAATTGCAATTGACAACTTTGAAACCACTGCAGACCTTTAACTTTTAACACAAAGAGATGCTGTTATATTTCTTACCTACAATTGAGTATCTTTATACTGATGCAAAGGCATCTTGGATACTTTGGCAAACAAAAGCATCAGTAAAGATTTTTCTAATCTTATCTTACCATATAATTTACAAAACCTCTAGTGAAATGCAACTCTCTAGTATAAAGTGTGATTAGATATTACTATGGAAAGCAATTAGTAGGAATTGCATTTTGCAAGGTTTCTTCTGTTTTTCTTTCACTGTCCTGCTCTCTCTGATTTTTTTACCATGGGGTGTAAAAAATAGCCTGAAAATTAGTCTTGATTTTGGATTCCCAACTTAACTGTTAATTTAACTGCTAATTCCCAGTTCAGCTTTTTCCTGAGCTTTGCTGTCTTCATAGTTCTGAGTTCAGTCATTGTGGTACCTATTGCCTCACATCTAAAATCAATCAGTATAGCCCTTAATTACTCTATTTGTTCTCCACAGACAGTCTTTCCAGAAGGGATCATTAATCCCTTCACCCACATTACAGTGCATTGCATTCCCTCTGTCTCCAAATGAGAATGCCTGTGTCGAGTGAATTTGGGATTGGAACAGGAAAATGGTGTGGTATTAGTGAAATATGGCAAATAGTTCTCTGCCTGAGGTATTAGTTCATCCTGTAAATGTTATACATGATTTTAAATTGTGTTTGCAGTCTACACTGGACTGGCTTTGAGAACCCTCACTGTGCTGGGAACTCCTAAAAGGTTTGTGTCTGACTGACTGAATACAGGGGGTATCCAAATCCTGAGGGCTAGTCCACCCTTGTGTCTCCCACCCTGTGCTGGCTGAGGCTGGAGTCATGGCCCTTTTGTGCATATTAGATTTCTGGTAGGATACTCCAGGGCAGCACATTAAAATTGGCTTCAGTATTAGTAATTTCCTGGCTGCTCTTTCCCTTTAAGGAAGACACAATCTATGCCTGTGACATAAGAATAAATACTTTAATATAAATATTTTCCAAATGGAATTACTCATTATTAACACAGTTCTGAAGGCAAATAAAAACACTATGTGTCAGCAAAAACATTATTATTAAGGAATTCAGATTCAAACCACACCATGATTCATAGAGCACCTGACTGGGTTTTTTTCTTTTTGCTTCTTCTTTTTTCCTCTTTGCTAAATAAGAAAATATCTTATGGGACATCCGGTTTTTCAGAAAGCTTGTGCTGGTGTCTGATAAACTGGAAGAAGGAAGGAAGATGCCGTGGGTTACAAGGGTCTGGTGAAATTTTGTGGAGAAATGAAGTAGTTGTGGTGATGGAGAAATGTAGTTAAATTATGTTTAAGTAAATTCTGAATTTCCCTCTAGTTCCCCCTCAGTTTTTCACACTGTACTGAGGAACATTCTTACAGGGACAATTGGAGTTTTGGTCCAGGTCTGAACTTCACTGCCAGAGGGATAGAGCAGGACTCCCGTTAAGTTGCTGTTGCTCTAAACTGATGGCAAAGAGTACTTCTGATTTTTATTTATTTTTCTTCTTTAAGAATATTTTAAATAGAATCGCATCAATTTAGTAATAGATTTTTACACTGTTTGTAATCATCTCTTGGAAGAAGAGAGGATGAAAGATATATAATTAATTGCAAATGATTGAGCTTATAATATTTCAAGTAACTAAATTTTATTAGGTTTAGCTGGTTTTTATTTCATTTTTCATCAAATAAGTTTGCTATGCTCTGTACCTTCCTTTCTCAGGTCTCTTAAATCACATCTGAAGCTCTTTTATGAGGCCTAAGGGAAAGTCGAAGGTTATGTTCCTTACTTTCTTTTGTAAACATGTTACAGTCCATTTCATCTAGAATCTGGCTCTTTTCACAGCTGGTTGTTGACTCAGTTGTAAAGGCTCCACTGTGATTTAAATCACTTAATAACCTGTCTTTTTTGATATTTTTTTCAAATATGAAGAACGCTAATATTAACGTAGTTGAAGATTCAAAAGAGTACACCATGGAATTTTAAAAGTGTGTTATATTTCATTTGTAGATCTGGTATGTGCAAAATGAAAAAAAAAATAGTCTTCATCCTAACCCATGTTTTAAAAAAATGACTGCATATTCAGTCTTAAGTAATACTCAGAGCAAATAATTCTTTCACTGCTTAGTTTATACAAAAAAATGTACCAAGTTTTACCAGATTCTTTTCCAACTGAAATGAAGCAAGAGGACAGGAATGCATATTAAGATGAATGACACTTATTTCAGAGGAATGGATGACTGATGCACTTTTCATTGTCCAAAACTCATGCTCTAATCTCTGGGAAGTGGTTTTATTCTCTTTGCTCCCTCAGCCCTAATCAGTAAATCAGCTATCAGAATTTATGTTGAGACACATAAATTTATCATCCTGATTTTGGTGCAAATTTCATTATTTGAGGAAGTCAGGAGTTTTGTTCTTTTCTGCTTTTTAGTGAGGCTCTGTCAATATGAATACAAGCATTTTGTTTACAGAAGTGTGTTACAACATTGAAAATCATTGAAATAATTGAAAACCATTGAAATCAAGTAGGTAATTGTCATTATAGAGCACGACACAGCACAAAGTACCACGACTCCATCAGAAGGGTGCAAGAGAGAGATTTATTACAGTAACGTTGGTTTTATACTTTTTCAAGATATTTACATTCATCCAACAAACACATTCACTGCCCATTGGTTATAAGAGAGAAACAAAGTTCCTAGTAGGGGATCAGGGGAGCCACATCCCTCTGTGAGCCAGCCAGAGTCCATATCTCTTAACTTTCTCTCCTTCATCACGTCTCCATGGTGAAAACCTTGGTGTCTTCCTCAGGAGACATATGGGGCTTTCCCTTATCTTCAGGAGGCCTTTGCCAGCTCACAAGAACAGCACAGAATCTCTTTCCTACAGGTAATGAAGTCAGTGGAAGGAAACAATACCAGTCCACTAAATGGGGACATCCCTGGTGACACCTCTGCTTGTGCTTGGGGTTGCTTTCCTTCCATCACACGTGCACTGCAACACTTGCTCTTCTCTCAGTTGGCCACAAGTGCTTTAAGGCCTTTGACTCCTGGGCCAAGTTCACAGATTTAGGGAAAGAACTACATTTTCCAGGCACAAATATAAAAATTTGGTACTTTTGCTATTTGTAAAATAAAAGAAAAATAACACTGACATGCACCATGGTGTGAGAAATTTACCAGTGTTTGTGGGAATGATCTCAACTTTGCATGTTTTGCTGGCTTTATCTATGGAGCTCAAATCAAGATCCTGTTTTATCTGCAGCTGAAGCTGACAGCTGGGAAAGGAGGATAAAAACTTTTGGGTTTTGGGCCATCATTAACTGCTTTATAGTGAAAAATTGTAAGCGTCTGAGCTTAAAAATGTAATGTGCATCCTCCAGCAGTACATGTTTGTTCTTGATTCTGTGATCTCTCCTTTTCTTGCCAGAGGGGTAGGTGGATTTGCTGTGCTGTGGAAATATGACTAAAACTTGGCCTGAAACTTAACAAATTGTACACTCTTTGCTTATAAGTATTAAACCACAGGTTAGCAGATCTATTTTTAAATCAGCAGCAACCTTGAGCCCTGAGAATCCTCCTTCTGCATAAGACATGAATACAGGTGATGGAGCCAAAGGAGCAGAACTTTTCATCATGCAACTCTGAGCAGCCCACTGTTCCTCTTGTTCATCTATCAAAGCTCTAGTTTCTGCTCAGGATTCTGGTTTTTGCTACAGTACTCTTCCAGTGCTCCAAGATCCTTTTGTATAAAAAATTGCTTTTTCTCCCCTCTCCTCTCCCAGATCTACTTTACTATTCTATGACTCAGTCAGCTTTTCTGTATTTTTTCTATGAAATGACACAAGTACCACAAATGGGCACTGCTTTGTTCTTGTATAGACAGAATCAATAGGAATGATAACAGAATCCCTCCCACAACACAGAATGGAAACAGGTCAGCCCACCTGGAAATCCTCAATATGGTGCAAAGCTGTGGCATCAGTTGTACAGTGGTTTGTAGTGTTGGGGTCCCTCTGATCATTGACCAAATGAATGCATCCTCCCTCTATTTTATTTTCCATCCAATGTCTGCCTCTTCTACATAGAAATGTTACTGAATCTCTGTAAATTCTCATTCTACACCTGCAGACTTCTGCTTTGATGCTGTAGACAAAAAGTAGTGCTATCTACTTGGATGAATGTGACTCCTTATTCCCCTACAGCATGCCCAGTCAACTTCCATCTGGAGATTTTTAATTGGGAAGAAGGAGGTGGCAAATCTTTCCTTTTAATTGCAACATGACAGTAGAATAAAAATAGCATATCAAATACATTTTATCTGCTAGGTTTGTTAAGGCTTATCATCCTCATTTTCAGCTGCCTTCTGAATCATGAAAAGCAGAACCCATACGATATTTCTTTGGAAGAAAAGTAATAACCAGAACATGGTGATGATAGCTCAGGAAAGAAGCAATGTGAGGCCATTGAGGCTGTGTGCAGCCCCGTGCCCAATTACAGTGGGGGCTGAGGCCAAAGAATAGTGGCGCAAGAAGAGAACAATGAAATGCTCCCCACGTGCTCCCGTGGTATAGACAAGTCAATCCATCATGAGTGCACAGCCTAGCATCTGGGAGATCCAGATGATACACACTGGAGCTTTCCTGGATCAGCAGTAGTGTCTCTATTGTTGCCTTTTAAAAGCACTTTTCTAGTGAGGCCTAGGGCATGATTGAAATGCTTGTTATTGCAATTGCTCTGCCTCAATCAATCTTCATGTGTGATACAAGGCTCAGGCTCTTTATCTGCCCCTTGTGCTTGCAGGTTTTAAGAATGCACTTACTGACCTAAGAGCTAAAATTTTTTTTTATGTCAACTGTATGCATGTACCTCATAGTGAAGAGAACACATTTTAATTGTGATTCTAATTGCTCAGAGCAAAAATATTTGTTTTAACTGACTGATTCCCAGACAAAGCTTCATTTTGCTGTGTTTATGGCTGTGTCTTTCTAATGTACATTCCTGTGGATTATTTTGCAAGCCGTCCCATGGGTGTGTTGAGCATCCAAGCATCCTTGCAAACAGTTACTGCAGATTTATAGCTATAATTCAGGTGAATCATCATTCCCCTTGTTAAAGTTTTACAGCAAAATATTTGGCTAAATGCAAATGGGAGAGGTCTATTTAGGGATCAGATTAAAAGAAACCTAGGTTTGTCATGCAAGGAAGAAAATTGCCTTAGACATGCAGTTTATTTAGATTCAATAATTCCACAGCTGGGCAGTATGTTTGAAAGTTAATTGCTCCTCTACTGTCAGATTCTCAGGGTCTGATTCACTGTCAGTGTGTTATCAACACAAGACCCTCATCCAGGGTTTCTGGGGTAGAAAGCTGATGTAAGCAATCATTTGCAGGAGCAGTCTGCTGCAAGTGCAGAAGGGTTAATGTGACCTCAACACACATGGTGCTGACCTGGGTAGCTGGAGGATGCATTGACTCACAGCATCACTGCTGGGGCTCTGCAAACTCTGGCTATAAACAAACACCACATTTGTTCCTGCAGACGTCCAGCTGTCCTTTCTCAGTCCTGCACCATGAATATGCTTAAAAGTGCTTTGTCATCAGGAGATGTTTAAGTAATCCATTATATTATTTTGAACTTAGATAAAACCCATCTGTGGGCTGTGTGGTCAAGGAGGCACAGGCCAAAAGCTGTGCTGGCACAAATCAGATTTGATCTGGTGAATGCTTATTGTTATCCTGGAAACAGAAACAGAAGAGCAAATTCAGCTGCCCACACTACAGCACCTAGGGGCCTCCGAAAATGGAGGAGTAACATGAAGAAGTAAAAAATACCTTAAACCTGAATTTCAGGTCAGAAAATTGAAATGTCAAACTTACTGCTTTGTCCCAGTCTGGCTGTTTTATTCTCACCCCTTTTTCAGTGGTGATTTTGCTTTTTTTTCCCTGTTGTTTGCTGGTTCATTGACCAAAATGCTCTTGTTCTCTTTGGAGTGTTTATATATGTTCAAGTTCACTAATATGAGTAATTGTAAATAGCACCATCCTACAGAGGTCTGTTTGTTCAGAATTCAACCACAATTATTTAGTGGGGGAGAAGTGGCCATATCATTCTCTGCTGTGCCCAGAGATCTTTAGTGGCTTTTGGAGGAAAAGTGAAGCAATTGGAAGATCTTACCGAGCTCTGTGACCTGCTTTGGTTTTGTGACCTAAGAAAATTTGGATCTTTAGTTTACTAGTCATGCTGCAACTCTTTGTCCCACTCTCTTTCCCATGTCCCCATAAACAAAGAAAATTCTGCTAAAAATTACCTATGCTCAGGAAAATTTAGTACAGCAGTGTGTCTAGAATAGATTTTTAAAAGAATAATTTTTCTCAAGTAATAATACAATGTTCAGCTTCTGAAAGTGCTTCCAGCAGAGTATTTCATAGCTAAGTTCCTTGCCTCTTTCTACCACAGTCATTTGAGGAGAAAGTTATCCCGTTCTGCTGAGCAAGGAAGTAAAAGAAGAAACAATGGCAGGAATTCAGTGTTGACTGGCAGATGTCCATTCTCTCATTTCCACCTCATGGCTGTGATTCCTGGCCCAGCTCTGCATTTATAAACTGGGTTTTGCTTCTGCATCATCCTAGAACCCAAACCAGCTCCTGCCTGGTGACTGCTGAGGGCACAAATACTCTGCACGGAGATCCAGTCACTGGCACTTGTGCAACACCTGGTACAGCCATTCAGAGCTTCTCAGCCAAGCCTAGACCACCTCTTATTACACTATTTTAGGTCATGTTTTAACACAGACCAACTAACTTTCAAAAGGAGTTTTTCACCTTGTTTTAGGACCTTCTTTAGCCCAAGGGAATAACAGCCCTAAAGCAGGTGTAAAATAATCAACTCTCGATACTAATGCAGCTGAGCCTTCTTGGTTATATTCGCTTGACAAAACCCTTGGCCCATGGAGAGTTTGACCAGGTGAGGGCTCTGAGCAGGCAGAATTGCCCTTCCCTTGCCCACCTGCAGTGGAGAGGCTGGACAGCAGAGACATCCAGTTCACCCCAGCTGACTGTGGTAGGACCCCTGCTGTTGGGGCGGGTGTTTGCTGCAGGCTCTGTGCTAGTATAGAAAATACTGATGGGTGGCACCTTTCCTTAGCACACTTTACCTTTAGCTGCTCTTTGGATGACACAGAGGAGAAGGTTGGTTCCTCTGGGAGCTTTCTCTGTAAGGCTTCCAGAGTACTTTTATTGCCAAACATCCTTAAGTGATGGAGGCCCAAATTGGAATAGAAATAGGCAGAAAGAGTTCTAGAGAGCCCCAAATCAGCGCTTCAGGTTCAAGAAGGATGGAAGTTCAGCATGTGGCTTCATGTAGAGTCCTGACTTCAGCACGTGCTGCTGGTTTGTTTGTTTGTTTGTTTGTTTTCATTGTCTGTTTTCTTTTCAGCCTCTCCCCATGAATCACACAGGGCACTGAGGCCAGCCATCATCTCAGAGATCTCACACCAGACATAAAGCAACCACCACTGAATTTATACAGGGCTTATTAGTGTGATGCCTTCTTGGATGCACTGTTTTCTACACCTACAGATAGTACGTGGTGAGTACTGCCACAAAGAAAACCAATTGTTAACCAAGAAAGTTATGTAACTTGCCCAAAGACACACTTTGAAGTGGCTGGTTCCACCCAGGTGGATTTTTGTGGTGCACCACTGAAAGCAATTCAGTTTAGCACAAGCAGAATCGCCTATACAATCTTTTAGCAGTACAGTTTACAGTTTCACAGTTTAGCATGAGCAGAATCACCTATACAATCTTTTGTAGCAGTAAGCTACAAAACCCAAGTTTTTTAATACTAAGCAATATGCTTAGTATCAGCTGACTGCTGATGCTTCATTTCAAAGGATTAGAAATTAGTTCAGATTAAAATGGGAAGAGGTAGAAACAACACTAATTCCCAACTGTCACCGTATTTCTCATTTGCTGTACTGAGAATCTACAATTGTGTAATTGTGAAGACAATTTTAGACTCTTTTGTGCTTGAGAATACAGTAAGTTATGTTTTACCTGTCTGTCTCTGGAGAAGAAAAGCTTTAATTAAGTCTTACTTTAATTATGTCCCATCTATACAGTACCTAAAAGCATTATGAGAACATGTCATTTACTATATCCCTGCCTTCTGGGAAGGTTTAGATGCTGAATCCTCTAATACTGTTAAAAGTTCCAATTGCTGTTATTAAATGAATATTTGAAACAAGTTTATTAATATAAGCATTGTTATAATAATTGCTAAGTAGTGGTGAAAGTGATTAAAGTACAATCTAGAAATTTCTTCCACCAGAAGAATATATAAGATTTCTGTGTTCATATAGAAATTCTCCAGTGCTGGTGGTCCAGCACTGATGATCTGCTGGTGTGGCTGGTGTCCTGGATCAGAACCTTATTTCACAAAAATTAGTATTTTACCAGTGTACTGTACATTACCATTCTGTGCTGTTCCAAGACACAGTTTAATTAAAAACCACCTGATCTTTTCAGGTTGTCTTATCCTAATTAAGCTAATGAGAATGTCATAACTTCTGATATTTATAGAAAATAATGTCCTTGAAATGAACTTCTGGGTATTATTTTGTTACAAGCTGAGAGTGCTTGTGAGGAGGAGATTATTAGAAATGTGCATAAATAAAACTTTCAGTTTTGTAGAGGTTCTTGCTATCCTTTGCCAAGTATCCATCAGTCTTCCTCAACCTGTTAACTTAATAGAAAATTAAGCTGATAAAAATAATAAGCATGAACAGTCATGGACTTCCCTGTGTCTTTTCCACCTTTTTTAAATAATCTAATCCTCCGTGTAAAGTCCTAGAATAGCAGTAGGTGTTTTAAATATTTTAAATAATTTCAACAGTGTGCTATATGTTTTTGACAAGACAAGAGTGACACATCGATACCTTTTTAAAATATATCATTTTCCTACTGTTTTTTTATATTACTTTTCAAGTTGTCACAGCTTGACGTGAGAATCTGCTTGGTTAAAAGGTAAACAAGCTTGCAGCAACTGAAAATGACATTTGTCTTTATGCATCAAAGTAAATATTGTTCACTTGAAGATGACACATCTCCAGGGCAGCAGACTGATTCCCCTGAAGGTGAATGTGCATCCACGCAGGATGCATAATTTGGATTGTTTTTACCCCACCCCTGTTTACTTTTGCCCTCCAGTCAGTTATGTTGTCCAGACCTGTTTGTAGCCAGTTGCATTATCCCACAGCCTTTGGTGTCTTCTGCCCTGAAAACTTGAACTCTGAGGCCATGCCCATGCAAAGGAATGGTCTGGAGATTTTTGTATCAGTGAGGTTTGGTTTTATTCTCCTCTTCATGAAGACATCACTGTCTTCTCTGACTGCAGTGATTTGCTAAGCATATGATTCCATCAGTTTTCAACCCAAATTAATATTTAAAATCTCTTTTTTTCCCTTTCTAAGTGAACTGAGGCAACAAGAAAGCCATGGTATTTTCAGGGGAAAATTTGAGAAGTTGTGGTAAGAAGCCCAGGGACTCGAATACCACAATAAGCTGCCAAATTTATCTTCAGGCTGAATAATATGACTTTACACCCAGCCAATTTTGCTGATAGTATGGATTTAACCTTGGACACAAACTAATTGTTAATTTTTGAGGAATTTTTTCCCATATTTAGCACTGAGGCCTACTTAGAAGAATGCAATAGTGCTGGAAATACCTTATCAGAGGAGTGTGTGTAGGAGATAACAGAGCAACAATGCATGCAGCTTATCTTTAGGGAACTGATCTATCAAAGGGTGTCTGTCCTCAGCTCCTGGTATTGCCTAACATGTCCTGTGTTCCAGTCTCAGAGATTTTGTTCCTTCAAGTCAGTCACAGACAGATGGCATTTGAACTCCCAGCAGACCAAATACATGGAAGCATTTCTCAGAGTGCTGCTTCTGCAAGAGAGGGGCTTGGTTTATAACACCTCCAAACTCCTTGCAGTTGATCTCAAGAAGGTTAATGCACAGGTAAAGTGAATGTCTTCCTCACCTATTCTACTACTGCACAGCATCAAGGCCTTGTACTCAGGTCACCACCATCCAAAAAGCATAAGATATCTTTTGTATAAATTCTTTTGCTTACCAGGCCTCAACTTTGCTGTTCAGAAGCATAAGACGCATTCATAAGTGGTCATGGTTTTGTTCAGTCTTGTTTCCACTGGGGATATGTCAGCATGGATAAGCAGTGGAGTATAATCTTGCCAGGGACGTGGCAGCCATGCTATGAGTTTCAGAGATTTTATACAGTCTTCATGAAGATACATCCTATGTGTATATAGGGCTGAATTGGATGTAATTCCCTGAAGGAAGAGAGCAAGGGATGCAGAACCAGATTTCAGAAGAAGGTCAGGGAAAGAAATGTATTTTAATAAATATACATCCCTTCCCATGCTCCACAGCATGGAGGGAGAGGTGCATGTGCTGTGACACCTTTTGAGTGATACTTAGGAAAGTATTACAGGTCAGTGGAGCTTAACTCTGCTGTTATCCTACACTTGTCTGTGCAGATTTGGAAATCTTGAAATGTACAGAAGGCAGATGGAGAGGCAGAAAATGATGTAAAATGTACAGAGATAATCCCACTTTGTGAGAGCAAAGGCTGCAATTTATTCTCTGCTTTCCTTCTGTCTTCCTATTTCAGTTAGGACCAGGGTGATCCTGATCATCCAATTACTGGCCTTCAGAGTGTTTCACATGGGCAGCCTCTGGATTAAAGAAAAAATAATTGAGTTACCAGTGCTCTCACCTAGTTTTCAAAATACAATAAGCTTCATTTTAACACTTCCACTTCCTAGTTTCTGGCATACAGGCTAGGTGACATATTATTCCTGGCATCCTCTTCAGAAACACCATTTTTATAATTTCTCATATGTCTCACTAGGACTCTGCTGGGCTGATGTTTTAATAAATCATACATGCTTGTGTTCTCATCCCCCTCAACTCCTTCATTTTCAACCAGGTATCAGTTACACTAATAGCCTTATATATCTCCTGGAGGTTGTTCTGTTAGACTGGAATCTGGTTCACTGATGCATAGAATTTGCATAAGAGCACACTAGCTTTTCATTCACTGTGGGGTGTCTCCTTTGCCACAGTTCCTTTTTGCTGGTGTGTATGACTGTAATGTGGCTTTTTTCCCTCTAGTCTAGCTGAATTCCAAGAGCAGTTAGGGAAGGAAGGCAGCAAAGAATTGCCATTAGGCATGGTGGAAATATTCTTTACTGCTTGATACTTCTGCATTTGAAGGATTGATTATCTTTCCTTTGATAGCACCCATATTTCTCTCTCTGTCTTCTATTTTTAATAGTTTTTGAAATTCAAAGAGATGTTTTTCCTTTTCCCTGTGCTTAGGGCTATTAACCGTCTTAATAGTAAAAATGTCTTATGCTGAAGTTATGTCAAGCCAAGGGTTTCCTTGCAGAGCTGCTACCAGAAAATTAGTTTAGTGTACAGCTTTTCTGAGGCTCATTGTTGCTGTGACTTGAATCTCAGATAAGGCTTGAAAATAAATCAGTCCCCCTCTTTAGAAAATCACACCAGTACTGTTTCTTTGGAAACATTTGCCAGTGTCTCACATTTAAATAATGGTGAAGATAGATATTGAAGCTAAATAATGGCCAATTGTCTTCAGTCTCCTGTAAGAGTCAAGGACACATCAGGCCTTCATGGCTGTCACCACGCAGTCCCTGACAACGCAGGGGATTCCCAGAGTGACAGCATGAATAGTGTGCTGACCTTTCTCTTCCCAAGTTTGCTGCTTGCCCCTCAGCAGAGGCAGGGGGACAGGAGCTGGCTGTTGTCACTTGCCTTCCTGCCTAGAGCTCCTCTTCATCCATCACACCGTTCTTACTGATACTCCCCTGGATATTTACACCCTAGTATTCTATTAGGAAGAGTCTTTGTTTTTTTTTAAGCAAACATGTAAAATCATGTAGGCAACGCTGTGATGCATGAGTAAGGATCCAAATATGATGTATCTTGTTTGCTTGTAATGATATAGGATTTTCTTTTCATTTAAAGCTGAGGTCACAGAGAGTTCTACAACTCTTCTGTCTGTGTCACCTTTTGAACATGGCTGGACTTCTGTCATCTGTTTTGATAGGCTACAGATGAGACAAAGGTGTGCAGCTCTCTATTTTTCTTTTTCTGCTAGGATGAGGGTGAAAGTATTCTGGATTTAAGCCCCACTTCTGTTTCCTTTGGCTTTCAGAAATCTAAGATGCTTCTTTGTGTTTTTCAGCTGTTAACCTGAGCTAGCTCTTATCTGGGTCGTGGCCACAAGTGTCTCTACATGGGACAATTACAAATTGAGGAAGGCATGGAGGAGCTGGGATCCTGTCACAGGATGGTCATAGACATTGTGCCTTCAAAAGGAGGAAAGCAAGAATATTTCTGTGTGTCATGAATATATTTGAGGATGAAATACATTAAGGGAGTGTGGTACACTGGGTTACTGCAATAATACAGAGTCTGGAGAGCTGTTTGGCCCTCTCAGTGCAGTGTCATAAGGTGGTTGAAATATAACAAATTATTTGTCTTCTCATATTTTATTCTCTGCTTTGGCAATTTCTACATATTTTCAGGACTTTTTAAAGTATTTTGTTCTGTAAGTTCCCTTAAGAACTCAGTACACTATGGGTTTCCCCTTAGGAATATAAGCCAGTTAACTATGGAAACTTCCAGAGTTGGATGGAGTCAAATTATTAAAATATGCAGCTCTTCTATGGTATAATGGTCTCTCTCTGTGGCATTAATCCTTCTCCTTTTCATACAATGCACTTGAAATGCTGCTTTTCTTTATAGGTGGCAAGTATTGTCATAACTTCACTTCAAGAACTATTCACCTTTTAAATGCAGAAAACAGTTCTCATTGTACTTCAGCTAGAGAATAATCCCTTTTCTTTTGCTCCTTCATCCTCCATGGCACGCTGATGATAAGTGAACTCTCAAGCAGTTACAATTTCACAGGAGCTTTCATGGATTGCGGAGCTCTGGGTTTTCCAGATACCACGCTTTCAATCAGCAACACTTGGAATGTCTCTGTTTTTAAATCTGACCTGTTAATGTCACTACATTCATCCTAAATGCTGCATTTTACAGTGGGATTTCTTGTGGTTCTCCCCTTAATGTCTTCTCATTCTTTTTTTCTGAGCAGCTGTTGGTAGCTCTCCCTGCTGCTGTCAGCTCTTAAACCTCTGCATTACAAACTGCAGGCCAGGGTGAACATACTGCATTAAATCAAGGTCTGCAAAGTTGGCTTGCAATACATATTAGGAGCCCAAAAATAAAGAGAAATGGAAAACTGAGCCATTCCTAAGGTAATGTCCTAAACTTAGTTTATACTTTGATCCATGAATAACTAGCACATTAGAAATTTTTAAAATAATATTACATACAAAAGTCCAGCTGGTGACATTCTTGCTGTGCTGCAAGCATAGCAACAATAATACCAGTGTTTGGGCCACAGTGCTGCTACATCAGATAGAGAAACAGCACAAGAAAGGCCCCTCTGGAAAGACAGGGATGTTTGAAAACTAATGCTGAGTGCTGTGAACCTGAGAGCACTCCCTAAATGCATCAGTTGATAATCCATTCTAGCCCTGGTACAAGCAAAAACATAGCAGAGAATTATTAATTACATCACCACACCTATATAATAGGGTTCACTGTAGTTATGTAGGAGTTGAGGGTATTCAAGCAGTTTCTTTTGATGAAGTAATCGGGCTGCTTCTGGGGTCTGTTTCAGCTGCTAGGGGCGTGCTTCAAATGTAAATGACTGCCAAATGGATTCCTTCTAAATTCCAGCCAATTAAAATACATTTAAAGTGCAGCTGGTGGAGAGCAAAAGGCTTATAATTGCATAAGAAATGTTTGAGCATGAAACAAATCCCTGAAGTTTAGTGAAGAGTGATTATTAAATACTGCATTTCTGGAGAAGTAGAGCAAGCAAACAAAAGAGCCTTCCGAAACTGCAGTCAGAGGCAAAGATGACACTTTTACCACCAAGTTAAAAGAGACAAAGCCGGGAGTGTGTTTGTTAGGGTGTCAGTTTTCCACCCTTGGCTCTTTAAACCATGCAAGTTTGGCAGCTTGCCCTATGTGGTGCTGCATACAAATATTGACAGAACAGTGTGGTATTTGTTAAACCCCTTCTTGGGAAGCAAGTGATTGAAACTCTGAAGGAAGATCTGAGAACTGCAGACATTATATTTTTTCTCAGTAGCACTATAATATTTACAGAATGAAACAGAAAATAGTGAATGGGGTGTAATGAATGACCTTCCTTTTCTGCTTTGCCTTGTAAGTAAGGACAGATTTTTTTGTTTAATGCTTTAAATGTTAATGTAAAAGAGGTTTACAGCTAGTAGCACTGAAAGATGCCATTAACACTTTTGATTTAACCTCATGTTTTGGGAAAAAGCTTGGCTGATAGAACAGACCATGTAAATAGGTGAAAGACTTTGCCCAGGAAGTTGCTGTGTGCAGCCGCTGTGGATAATGTGTCCTATAGATGCAGAAACCTTGCGGACGTTTTAATTCACATCTGTATTTCAATGTTGGTGCTTTCCAGACATTTTATGCTCATGTCTGCCTCTGCCTAGAAGAGAGATTTCCAATTATTCTGCCTCTACTCTGCCTTAGGAAAATTTAATCTTAAATCCTCAAAAAAATTTAATCTTAATCCTGTTCAGTAGATCATTGTACTGATTTTAGAAATGGAAACAAAATTTTTATAGGCAGTTAAGAGAGGTTTTTTCCTGTGCAATATTTTATTGTTTTTAACCTTTTGCTATAAAACAAATAAATGAAATCAGGTGAATCAAAAGTGTTCACTATGTTATCTCAGGTTTTTCTTAATTGAATCAGTAAGTAACTAATGGAATATGAAAAAAAATGTTTTCCAAAGCAAACAAATATTGGTTTCTACCTTTGTTGTATCTTACCACACAAAATTCACCTGAAATAATTTGGAATTCCTGATTGCTTTCTCTTCTAACATATCCTACTCAATAAGTCTGTTTTGACTTCACTTTTGTTAACTGTGAGTAAAGTCTCCTGCAAAGTTTCTAGTGACAGATCACATTGCAGCAGTAGGGGTTCAGTTAAATGTGTCATGTTAATTGTTAATGCTAAAGTAGCACAGAGCACGTGCCAAAGAGAGCCTCATAAGAAATAAGCTTATTGCCAAAAGAAATGTCAATTCAATTATAAAATCAAGTTTTAAAGATGTTTGTCATGAAGCATAAATACAAATACACATACACTGAAAATAACTCCCAAAATATTCAAGAGAGGAAACACAAAAAATCTCTGAGTCGAGAGGCTGGCTTTATTTCTGACATACCCTTATAGACTGACAATCATTACAGAGGGTAACTTAGTGAATAGAGTGAAACTACTTTGTTTCACAGTCCAGCTGATTCCCAGTCACTGTTAAAAAATTAGGGTCAATGTTGATAGCGATAGGTATGATGGAAGTAAACAAGTCTGTGTGTTTATGAAATACACAGTACATATAAAATATTTTTTAGCAGCACCTGGCCTATAGCAGCATTAAAGGTTTGGGTCAAGCCCCACAGCAGAAAGGGTACAGGTAGGTGCAAACAACAGTTAATTGATAAAAAGACACATCTTTTTATTAGTTTTTAGATCTATAGACAAACAGTGCAACGTAAGTCATTTACTATTACAAAAAACCAAATAACCCCTTTCTAGAGTTGCAAAATGAGGAAGCTGATGACTAAATGTAGACTCACTGAAAAGCCAGCTCATGGTTTTCTTTTCTAATGGAATCTCAGGGCTAACAAAACTTGTTTCAAGCTAAACCCCTGTCTTAAACGGGCTTGACTCAGTATAAATCAAAAGATTAATCTAGGTCCTCCTGCATAATAACATTTTTCATGTCATTTACTTTTCATTTTTGTATATGTGCAGTGATGGATGTATTCCCTATGCCCAGTGGTTCATGTGATATATCAGTTACCTTAAAGAGAGAAAGGTGCTTAGAATGTGGTCAAACAAAGAGGTGCAGAGGATGCATTAGCCCTCTGTATTTCCTTCTTCATCTCATTGTACCAGCAGTGAGCTGGGGCTTGGATGTTTGCAAATTAGAGCCTCCTTTGCTGCACAATTAATCAGGGATTGAGTGTCTCTTTGGGGAGCTCACTGGCCTGCAGGAACTGCTGCCTGGGCTCTGGAGCTTGGGGAAGCTTAGGTGGAGCTGTGTGAGGAACCTTCTAAACTGCCTTGCGCTTCAGCACAGGTGTGGATGAAACACCTTGGGAACACTTAAAATTTTTTTAGGTGTCCCCAAGGCTAAATATCCTTTGGAAAGCTGGCTTTCTGGATTATTTCCTTGGATATTAGCCCTTAAATTCTGCCAAAACACAGGCAGATTTCTATTGAGCTTCTCCCCAGAATGACTTGCTGAAAAGTTGTACAACTTCGGTGTGTCTCCACAGGGAGAATTACATAAGTCTGACTGAAGGGTCGACATAAATTATAATGGCAAGCAGATGAGAACTTGCCTGGAGTTTTCCCCTGGGTGGTTTTACTCAGTGATTCTGTACAGTAAAAGCCACTACTGCTTCATGCCTTTGGCAGGTCAAACTCTGAAATTTTTGGGTATCTGAATATATACCCTCCTTTATTAAAAGCCTCACATGGAGCCTACACTGGTAATACTGCCCATAGGACTGGGGAATGGCTGTTCTGCTGGTTTCCTGAACAGTGAAGTGCCCTTTGGTTTCTACATTAAAACATCTATTAATTTTAGGTAGGATTTACTATTCCTTCACTGAAGATTTTTTTGGTGTTCTAGAGAATTCTGGAGGACAGAGCCTGGCCCTATATTTAAGGAAAGTGGTACAGCAGTGGAGGGATATCAAGCAAATTAGTGGATAAAGATGAAAGTTTGACCCAAACAGATTCCTAGGTAGTAGCAAAATTCCTTCTACCTGGACAGAAAGGGGATTTTTTTATAAGTGCATGTTGTTCTCCAGTTAGCTGTCAGGATGGAGGCCTCTGCTTTTTACATGGTGCTACATCTAAATCCTTGATAGTGCCTCATGTATGGCAAAGTATGAAGGAAGGTATTGGCCTAAGGAAGGTGCTCCCCTGTGTCAGCCCTGGTAGCTTTGAGGATTGGCCCTGGTTTCTGTGACAGGAGCTGCATGACCAGTTTCTCTGTCACTGCTCTGTCCTCCCCTGTGCTCACTAGAGCTGGTCCTGAGCTCCACAGTCCTCCTGGCACAGGGACAGAAATTAGCTGTTTGCAGTAGGACAGTGTGGGTGGTGTGTGTTTGCTTGGAGTACTTTAGTGCACCTTTCACAGTTCTTTCCTAAACTCATAATCACTCCAGCACTCTTGGTCTGTCTTCATAGGTGAGGCAGTAGTGTTATGGAATTTGAATGCCAGAATTTTGCCTCTCAGTGGACAATGGTCTAATGGTCTTTATAGGGATTTGCCAAACACCAGAACAACTTGGAACAAAATACCTTAAAAAAGCCAAAAGGATAATGGCTGTCTTCCAGATTAAAAGCGAAAATCACTGATGCTGATTTCAAATAGAGTTTCTAATTTACACCAAAGTGGTGTGTGACAGTTTGCTTATAATCTTGTGACCTGTGAACTGAAAGCAAGTCCAACTACTGCACTGTCTTCATAAAGGTTGCTGAAACAGCTAGAACAGCTCTCATGTTTCTTTACCTACATCAAGCAGTCAACTTTGCTCCTCAGTGAGGTGACCAATTCTTGCCTTATTTTTCTCTTACTGGTAATTTATTTGAAAAGTGCAGCTGAAGAACATTTTATGTCCCTTGCTGGTGGTATCATAGAGCCACACTATGGATTGCTCTTGCCCTTTGGGCATGTTTGCTATTACAAACTATAACCTGCTGTGAAGCAGTCTGGGATTTTGGGGGTTGCAAGATTTTTAAAAAAATAATTTCTCTGTTTTTTTTGTTAGTCCTTGATTTGGTTAATATTTTCCATGTAGGAAAGTTGGGAGACAAGTTGTTGTGAGGACAGATAATTATTACCAAACATAGAAGCTGTGTAATACATGAATGGAGGAAGAGAAGAAATACTAAAGTAATATAAATAGTTACACACGGCCAGTGGAAAACTTAAATGAAAGAGTAATGTATACCAGATGTGTGTATCATGCTGAGTAGAATTTTGCTAGGAATGATTTCCAGTAGGAAATAGTAGAAGGTAAGCAGGACAAATCTGAGTGTACTGCAGGAGATGTCTTGCTGGCAGAGCTCTGTGAGCACCTGTAAGTATTTGTGGAGCCAGTTCTTTGGTAAACTTCCTTATTCCTTGTGCTACAGTTTTATGGCATAAGGATAACTGAAACAATATACAGTCATTGACTAGTCAAAGAAAGATGATCAATAGTCAGTGATGAAGCACAAACTTGCAGCTATCCTTGAATTACCCAAGATATGGGGCTGGCTGTGCTGATTCAGTTTGTCCTTCAAATCTGGGAACTTGTAAGAGCTGAGGCAGTCCTCTATAGAGCCTCACCCCCCTGGTGGATCTCTCTATTTACAATCTTTAAAGAGATTATTTCAAGCCTCACACTGTCTGTCTAGAGCCTGTGGATAAACTGACATTAACTTTCTAGAGTTGCTGACACAGTTTGTTGGTGGCACAAAGAGGCAACTCTGCAGCCTCCCACCTCAGTAATAAAATCATCATGCACATGGTGAAGTTTTAGTTTTCCCAAATTGGGCAGTTCGGGGCAGTAGTCCAAAACCTGAATTTTGCTGTGGTAACTAGAGTTGATAAATGAGGACATCACACTTAAATGAGATTTTTAAGGCCTTGATGATCAGTGCAGGTGGCTGTGGTTCACAAAATGGATCCTGGGCCGTAATGAAATTATTCTTCCAGTCATATACTGGTTTTGCCTGCAGGACCAAAGTTATTTTCCTGTCCAAAGTCAAGGAGTTGTTCCCTTGCTGTCTTCTGTGGTAAGAACCACAAAGCAGGAATTCAGATTAATTTTTATATGATTTCTTCTGTGGTAGCCCACATGAATGCTGTCTTTGTCACATCAGCCCAGGAGAACTTTGCTTGGAAAGGCACCCAACCTCATTACTGTGAGCTCTGTTCCTGTAGGGTCAAACTGTGTCTCTAGATACCAATTTTTATAAATGTGATTGCTCCAAGGAAGGAATTGCCTTTATTTCTTTCATTTGTTGGAAGAAAAGTAATTTACTTCTGCTTTCCAGCCTCTCACCCACAATGGCTCAGTTTTGTGACTGGTCCTAAAGGACAAGCTAATTCTTTATTCTTTTCAAATCACCCTTCTGGAGAAAATAACAATAGCTGTGTAGTTCCTACTTTTTCCACCCCTCTGAGCCCATAGGGGATGTATGCAGAGATACAATCCAAATAGTGCCTCTGCTTGTAGCGTTCCTCTGTTTTCAGTCTAGAAAGTCTGTGTACAGCTCAAAAATGAAACTGACCCACTGCAAAAAATTCTATGGGGGACAAAATGCATTCTTGGAACTATGTTCACATCCAAAGCAACAGTTTTACCTTTGGCAACACTCTCTGACATCACAAGGTACAAGGAACAACTATTGCTGTACTTGTTAGTGCAGGTAAATTAAAAAAAAACTTTATACCTCCCTGATTCTCCTGTGGAGAAAGACAGGGATGATTTTTTTTCTTTCTTGTCATTTTTGTTGCTAACAATTTACTTTTAATATTGCACCATATATTTGACCTGAATTATTTAACATAAATGCATGACTTGTTATGCAGTCTTGTAGCATAGGGATACATGCCACAAAGAATATTTGAGTATAAAATCTCATAGTTTACAAAATCCTGCAGAGAATAATGTAATCCTGCTTTCTTTTGCCATCTAAATCCAGCCAAGCTGGGTAAGTGTTCAGCTGGGAGGTTTGAGGGCTCACCTGGGCCATGCAGGTAAAAGGGGATGTGCTGAGGGGATATCTGTGCATGGGTGGGATGTGCATTTACAGCTCTTGTGTGAAAAGAGGTCTGGTAAAAGGCTTTGTGACTGCCTGGCCTGAGGTGTGTGATACAAATGTGATGTATCACTATTGACAGTAAAAACTGAAAGCATACTTCATGGCCTGCCTCTCAACAAGGGAGCTTTATGAGGACAGAAAGCACGGCCCTGTACTGCTGCTGGTCCCCTCAGGAGGCTGTGGTGGAGTGCCAAAACTGAATAATTTTGAAACTGAATATCTTTAAATGGAGTCTTTGTTCATTTAAAGGAGATAGACTGAGGAGGACAGAGGCTTCTCTGGGGAATGTCATGGCTTTGTTGTGCAACACAAAGACCGTGTTTGAATCAAGATCTGGGTACTCCTAGCTAGGTCTTTTCTAGAAACATGAGCCATGCACTACAATTTCTTCAGAACCCAATTTCTTACTCTGAAGTTTGTATGGGCTTTTTGAGATTGCCTTCTATCTCATCTTCTGAGCTAACTTCTCCTTCTTGATGGAGGATCTGTGATGAGGTGTTTCTTTCATTGATCACTGAGAGTTCCACACAGGTTGTGCTGTGATCAAAGACATTTTCTCTTTTCTCTAATGGTAAAGCTGTTGATTTACTGCAAGGCAGCAGGCTGATCTCTATGCCAGCACACTTAATTGGAGGGAATTTTTGCTCTACAAGGCTATTTCCTTAATACACAAGAAAAAAAAAATAAGAGGAGATGGAGAGCAGAGAGCAGAGCAAACATGAGCAAATATTTATATTTTTTATCATTGGAATAGATCCTGATATGGGATTTGTTGAACTTACTAGCTGAGCCTCAGTGTGGCTGTGACAGTTGGTGTCATCCAAGAATATGCTTGAGTGACATACTGAGATGGCTTTAGACACTAACTTGTTCTTTAATGTGATGTAAGACATTGGAATTTAACTTCATTTGGGCTTTGCTAATAGCGAGAGGATGCAGCTTCATGCTGCAGGTGCTGGACACAGAACTGTCATGGTGGTACTGCAGGTGTTTGGTTAAAGTCTTTCTCCCCAGGAGGTTTCATTCATCCCAGCCTGGCTGCTGCTCCTGCTGCTTCCAGCATTAATATTTTGACAATCAAAACCAACAAACCTTGTAAGAAGTTCAGGTTTATTTCAGAGCAAAGATTTGTTTGGTGGGTCAGAGATCCTCAGTTGTGTGGCTCAAAACTCTGCCAGTTATGGAGTGATGAAGGGTAGAACAAGTAGAATTCTCTAGAGATTTACCATAAAATCCTTGGATCTTTTCTTTTTCTCCTCTACACTACTTATTTTGCTTACCTCCCTTGGGAAAATCTTATAAGCTGTTTTCTTCTGCAGAACCCCTGTGATTACTGCTTAGTTTTTTTGTACAACATATTTGACCATTGAAGAGGATTGCTTGGACCAACATGATCCAGGAATAACTATCCTGAAAACAGTCTGCTGAGACCTCACAGCTTTATTTTATGCACTGCAGGCAAAGGCTTCAAGCCCCTGGCAAATAGTGTTACAGATCTCAGTGAGATCATTTTGCCACTTTACTCAATAGAAAACAATAAAATAATTATTCAGGAGGAATATTTGAGAGCTTGAAGCACTTTTTCTTTACGCCAGAGCCATGACCTGGCAAACAATAAACAATGAGAAAGTTTGTCTTAGTACACAGTTTAGCAGGATAAAAAAAAGCTGGAATTCTTTTAACAAAGTGTGTTCTCTTCTCCTTAGAAATTTTGAAAACTGATGTCACTTGTAATTCTTCAGGAAAGAAAAAAATCCCTGCAGTTTGCAGTACATCAATGCAGGCATTTTTCTCCTGTCTAATCTATAAAAAGACATTGTATACAAATGTTATTTTCTCTGCCAGAAATGCATTCCTGGAACATAATAAAGGCTTTTCTGTTGTTGTTCAGTAATTTGGATAATAGTTTCTCCATGAAGTCTCATAACATTTATTTACTCCCATAAATGATTAGACCAAGTGGTTTCAGCAGTCAAAGCTAGAATCCCTCTGCAATAAGCTTTCTTACTGAAATAATTCTGTAAACATTATGCCTAAAATAATTTCAAATGACAAATTTACAAGAATAACATAATACAGACGTGAAATAAATCTGTAGACCCCTGTGTATAAAGTACAGAAAGTTTTACTGAAGTGTCATCAACCGTGTGGATTAAACTAAGCAAAGCTTTTTCTAGAATTATTTTCTAGAATCATTGAGAGCCTTGAAGAATTACAAATATTTCTTGTTTGGAACAACTGAATTGCAGTTATTGTTGCAACAGCATTTTTTTGCTTCCCTGCAGCCCCCTGGTCAGCCCTATTAGTTACAGTTTAATGGAAGGGAATTTGAGGGGAGTATTCCCCTGACATGGTATGGCAGGTGTGGGAGGGAAAAGGAGAGGTGTGCCTCTGCTCACTGTGTAAAATAAATTGTGCTGCATCGTGTGTAAGGGTGGAAGGGCCTAACTGTAGCAAGGCTGGGCTGGAATCAGCACTCACACAGCCAAACTTTGGGAAAAGCACTTGTGGCCCAGCTTTGTGTGTATCTGTTACAAGGATACCTCACCTTTGCCAGTCCTCATTTCTCATAACCCACTGGGAGGATGGTGGTACAATCAGTAGTGCTACATCCTCTGTCACTAGGACTGAAATTCTCCTGCTTTTTTTATTTGTATTTACTTTGCTTCCTTGGCATCCTTCACTCACTGGTTCTGCTTTATATTGCATTTCTTGCATGCAGGAAGTAATAATCACTGAAGGTGACCAGAGCAGTGCAAATAAATGTATTTGAATTAAAGATGATGCCCACCTGTTTTGGTTTTTGGGCATCTATTTTATTCCACTATTTCCTAGAGGTGTTCATTTCATCTGAAAAATGAATCACGTGGATTTAACAGTCTTCATTTTCTTCACTGGGGTACCAGGTATCATCTGCCTTCAATGAATTAAAGCTTGAAGTTTAAATTGGATTCAGGAGGCATGAAAAGAGGATGCCTTTAAAAACTAATATATTAGATAGTCCTTGGGACTCTGTGGCATGAGACAAGGGAAAAAATAAGAGAGAGGTGAAAATACCCACAATTTGTGCTGTCTGTGGAGGCACCATTAAAAAGTTCAGTGTGGGGGTCCATGAATGTGCTGGGAGAGCTCTCTCCTCTGCCACAGCTGCTTCAGGTCTGGGATTCAGGTAACAGAGCAAACCAGACTCAGCCTGACTCTGGTTTTCCAATCATCTAATGTATCCTATGGCTAGAAATATTAAGAGTGTCATCACGTATCTCTCACAATGACACCTTTTTTCAGCTGGAAGCATAAATGATTTCAAAGATATTGGAGGGTGAATATGTTTTTTTTTTTTTCAAATTTGCTTTTTTTTTTTTAAATAAAGCTTTTGCTAGACTCTCATTTAAGGCATACTTGTTTTTTGGTTTTGTGTTAGTTCAATAATACTGCCCCCCCCAAAATACACTTTTTTTCCTTAGATCAGTCCTCATTTTTCAATAACTTCATGGGGATGTTTCATTTTTATGAGTGGCTTTTAGGCCTCACTGGGTCCTACAGGGCTGAGGTCCCTTTGCACTCCTTTGCATCTTCCTGCTGCCATCAGTGGCTGCTGGCTCTTGGAACAGAATTACTCCATGGAGTGCTGAAAGTAGGTTAGGCTGAAGCTCTCACAAGCCTCCCTGGAGGGAGTTTCAGATGTGCAAATCCCAGTGAACTATCATCTCAGCAAAATGTCACTGAGACATCACACAGACTGGGCTGACTCCCTCTGCTTCCTCCTGGAAACTTTTGGAAACTGGAAAAGGATCTGCAGTGTCAGGAGAGGTCAGAGTGCACGTGTAAAGTGCTCCTGTGTGCTCGGCTCGCCCGGTGCTGCTCCTGAAGTTTCCGCTGGGACAATGGGTTCTTTTTAGCTGGGCAATTAGAATATGAAACAAAAAAAGGAGGTCACCTAAATAGGGCCCCTTTGTAATTTCTTACATAATACTGTGCATGGCAAGAATGACTTATTGACCCTACTTAGGGCACAGAGGGATGATAGACAGTTCATAATCCTTCCTAGGCAGGGATTGCTTTCAAATTGGTGGTGCTGTGTTTGTTGAAAAAATGCTCTTTCTATGTATTTAGTATGAAGAAAGCTAAGGTTTTAAGAAAAGAAACATGATTACTGAGAAGCTTGCTTTCAATTTTGGGAGATTTCTATGAAATCAGTCTAATAGTAATGAAGATCATTGGAAAGTTTTGCAAGGCTTTGGTCTTGTCCTTGGTATGCAGGAAAGCCTGTCACAGGCCTGTGTCCTTGGAAAGGCTGGGGTATTCTAAATCCGACCTAAACCCCTTCTGGATGCTAACTGCACTATGTTGCTTGAATAGATTTCAAATTTTCTTCACACTGGTGAAGAATTAAACCTTTATTTTTCAGATGTAGGTTTCATTTAAAGTTATTTCTAAGTAGAAAAATTACAAAATTCTCAGGTTTGGGCTTGTTTAACACACCTGAAGACGAACTACAGAAGAAAAGCCATGAAATGATACATTTCCACAGGTAATTTAAAAAAAAAGTGTTGGTTTTTTTTTTTTTTTAACCAAAGGAAGTATTTTATTAGAGACAGTAGTGAAAACTTTTGATCACTGAACATTTTTAGAGTTTTTGGCTCGTAGTTAGGCCCTTCCTCCAGCCAACCACATAAGGATTCAACTGTTGCAAATGTGCAGTGTGGTGTTGATACCCTTTTATCTCTTTTCAACCTTCCCCTGTATGCACACATAAATGCAAGTCTCTTTCTGGGGAATCTAGAGAAGTACCAAGGAAATACACTTTGTACACATGAATTGTGTAGGGTCTCATTCTGCACTGACAAAATGATGTAAGATCTCTTTGGTCAATCATACAGAGGTACAGGTTTTAATTTCCAGAATTAGTAGTCAACCAGGTTTGCAAAAGGTTTTTAATTTCCAGCATTATTAGGGGGTCAGGTTTGCAGAAACAGTGTCTGACTTGTCTAAATACCCTCACTGTGATGTCCCCTCATTCTCCCTGAGCTTAGAAAAATATTGTCCTCTTGGTACTCACTTTGTGATCTATTTAACAAGTAAATGTCAGGGCCAGTGGGGGCTACAGACCTGAAAAGCAGCATTCAAAAAGACAACCCATGATGCAGTGTCTGGGTTTCCTTTAAACAGTTACAAAGGGCACATTAACACCTGATAATAGAAAATCATTCTGTTTAACAGTTCTGTGTGTAAAAGTAGTGGGGATTCAGCATACTTTTATTTATTTTTTTTAAATAACTCATGGGTCAGTGAAATGGCATCTCCCAACCCACCTGCAATAAAAATCCCAGAAAAATCTTTAAAATACTTGTTTATAATCCAGGCCCACCAGCTCTGATGCATTTTCCACCTCCCTGTAAAAACAGAGCACAAAACCATAATTAATAGATTAAATTCTGACTGTATTTACTGAGCCAAGTAGCAGTTAGGGTTGGTCTGGCTGTGCTGGCTGAGGGCTTTGGAGTATTGAGACTTTTGGAAAAGGACCTGATCTATCCCTGCAAGGTGCCTGAACCAAATAGTAAGGTATTTTTGTAATCAGTCCATCATTGTTTTCTGTGCTTATTAGTACAATGTACCAAATAACATATTTTAATCTCCAGTACCCTTAAAAATAGTTTTGCTGCAGTTGGAAAAAATATTTGGCAGTTTAATTTCCGTAGTCAGAGGCTTTTCATTAGCAGACCTTCCTATGACATTAGTTTATTCTGCACGTAGTTTGGTTGTATTATGGAATATCACAGCAGTTAAATATCTAGGTGTACAGGTTTTTGTAATCAGTCCCTGACAACATCTGTCAAAACAATATGGGAAAATTCTGGCTCGTGTTGTCATTACAGAATGGGACTGTTTGTTTATTTAATAGAAGAAATAAAGCATATTGAGGGAAGGCCAGAAGAGTCACTCTGACTCAGTTACTGAGACTTCCAGCTTCCAACTACAGGATATTTTGGTTCCAGCATTTCACATCAATAATAAACAATCTTTATGGGAACCACTGAATGATGAAAATGAGATCACAAATTGAGAGCCAGGCTATATATTTTTTGATCTGTTGTATGCTATAGTTTACATTAGGGTCAATCTCAAGATTGGAAAGAGGCAGGTTCTGTACCACAGCATTTCAAATAAATGTTTGTCAGCTATATGAGATACTGTCAATAATTCATCACTGTAATTCTTCCAAGATGGTCTGTTGATGCAAACTGTCAGAGCACATGGTAATAATATGAGCATTTATGTGATTTACAGTTCTACAAAATGGCAAATAACTAGAAATTTCTTCCACTGAAAGTGTGCATGGGCTCTTTGGATGTCAGAAATAGTGTGTGTGACAGCTGCAGCCTGTATAAATCATGGTCAACTGTTCAAAATGTTCTCTGTATATAAGTACATGCACTTATACTGGCATCTTCATCGTCCATTTCCAATATCTAAGTGACAGATTGTACTTTATGTAATTGTGCAGTTTCCTATGTTCTTATTAACTCTTTAATCCCCTGATGAATTCAGTGGTTACAACAGTGTATCTTGGTCAGTAGAACTGGTAGAGCTCAAAATACAAACATTTCCCTACCATGCAGCATCACCAGGAGACCTGTGGGCTTTTTCAGTAATCTGAGTCTTTGGCAATATACTAGAAATGGTATTGCACAAAGTGATTTATAAAATTTTTGCATGCACTCTTATTTAGAAAGAAATCAAGAAATGGTGACTCATGTGGTAGTTTATTTTTGTGTCTTGAAAAAATTCAGGTGAGAGGCATTCTTTGATGGCAGCTGCTTTAAGTGCCAGTAGCAGGGGGAAGAGCTTCCTCATGTTTCAGTTCAATTCCCATCTTTGCACCAGCCTTGGTTCCAGAGCTGCTGCTATAAGACTCTTCAGTGGGTACCAGCAGGGTGGCAATGTCAATACTCTTGGCTCAGTATAGAAGGTAAATTTGGTTTTTGTATGAAGTAAGTTTATTAACTTTATATCTTTCATTAGAGTAAGGAATAAAATCAATGTGCAAAAGTTTGGGGGCACTTTGTGCAAGCACAGCACACCTCACTGCACTGAATGATGTGCAATGGAAGATCCTATGGCAGCCTTTTTCCTGGAAACCCACACGGATGTAACTTCATTTTAATGCAGGATAGCTGTGGCTGTGTGTGCCAGTCCATTCATGTCCTGCCATTCCCCATGGATTCTCTTCCTCTCTTTTTTGAGGTTTCTCAGGAGGGCATGTGTATCATTGTGGACAGAGTTCATGTGCATGAGCAGCAGGGATGATTTTCCTCCTGGGAGCTGAGCTGAGACCCTGAGCTGTGATAGGGAACAGAGGAGGAGGAGGGAGAGCATTCCTGGGGTGGGGAGAGGGACTGTGGCTGCTGACAGCTCCCTGTGCAGCTTTGGGCTCGGTGGAAAGAGAAGCAGTGACATGAGTGACTGTGGATTTTTGAAACCAATGCCATGCCTTGCTGTTTCTGTGGTTTTGTCCTGGAACAAACCTGGGTTTGTATGGCCTCTGCAGTGTGCCATGACCGAAATGTCTGTCTGCCTTTCCCTGAAGGCAGGGAAGTGTTCTGGAGTCTGAGATGGCACTGCATGGCAGGGATGAGCCACAAGCAGCCTGAGGTTTGCCCTTTGCCTTTGGGTCTTGCTCAGGAATGTTCTTTGTGGAGGCCTTTCTCCTCTGGTGGTGCTTGGTATAGTGCAGCTCGTGGTATTTATGCCCAAATCCCATGCAAGTTAATGGATTCCATGGACATTAACATCTTTTAATTATGGTGTTAAATGCATGGACAAGAGGCAGTTTTGTGCCAGTGTCTGTGGCACAGAGGCTCGTGAGAAAAGAGCTGTACGCCCATGGGGGTCCTTGCCCAGCCCCAACATCTTGCAGCCTTTCCTGAAACTCTTGGTTGCAGCTCAAGTTTTTTTGGAAGGAAAGACATTTTGCCTAAGCAAATGTGTCAATACATGCCTGTTGGAAAGCTCTGCTAAATAAATAATTATACTCCGACTCATTACAATTTATTGTAGTCTGTCAATATCTTACTTTTAAACATGTTTTAGATAGCAAAAAAGGTATAGGTTTTCTTTTGGGATTGTTAAGTGGAAAAACAGTGAAGCTGAAGGCAAAAATCTTGTAGACTGCTTAGGAAAGGGTGGCAGAAACCCCTTGAGAACTACACTTAAATATTTATTAAAAATCCCACGTTTTCAGTGAAGCTGCCTTTAGGAAATGCTGTGATTTCATTTCAGTGATGTGCTAAGAAGAAAAACAGAATTTCTGAGCAGTTGTCTCAAACTTTATATAGGTTGAAGGTTTATGTTCTGCTTGTGTTTTGATAAATTTTCCTTGCAGGCATAAGGTGTAGAAACTTTTAATTAAAGTCGAGCAAGGAGTAAGTGTTGTGGTAAGGTGGAGGCACTTGGTCGTTGTGTAATTCCCAGAAAAGATTTCTTTGGAGCTGAGGCGGCTGGTTTGAGGGCTTGAGCACTGGCAAACTCAGATGGAAGATATTCCAGTTGAACATCTCTGGGAAGTGTCTCTGCTCTTGCCTTTCTTCCAGCACTTGTGCTGGTTTCCTCAAAAACGCTCCCAGAGTATGACAACTTGAGGACAACAGCTTTCTGTAGGTATGTGTAGAAAATGAATACTTCCTAGTTAGAAGGTGTGGCAGTAATCATGATGAGGTGAGTCCCTGGCATTTTCTAGAGAAGCCAAGTGCCACCCAGCCAGGCCAGGAGGTGTGGGACAGCAGAGTCAGAACTGGAGCTGCACTGCTTTGCCTCTGCTTTGGCATTGTTTGGGACAAATGTTTTTTTAGTTCATAGCACCAAACACTGCCATTCCCCACGGAAGCAGGGCCATTCTTTCAGGTGTACAAGGCATGACCATGCTGCTGTTTTGAGTAAATTAAACCGTGTTGGCTCGAGTGCCTCGGTGTCAGAGCCCCACCCAGCACACACGGGTCATCTCAACCTGAGCTGCTGCTTGGGTAATGAGCAACTGTGGTTTCAGCTCCTGACACCAAACATTTCTGAACTAAACCCACTCTGTGGGGATGTGGAGCAGTGACCTGAGTCATTTAATGTCCCTGTAGGGTTTGACTTGCCAGTCAATTTAGGGAGATCTATGCCTGAATAGCTAAAATCAACATTCTTCCTTCTCGTTCTTGGGAAGTGATGGGAGGATTTAAATAAATTCAGAGAACCTGAACCATAGACTAATTTGCAAGATGTATATACAATGTGTGTAACCTTCAAGGGACTTGATGGACACTGTCACTTGCTGGGTTTGTTCTTCTAGGGGATAAAATCAAATGGCTGCATATGCATTTAAAAAATTGTTGTGGCTGCAGGGAAAATATTAGAGCCGTGAAGACATTTTCACTAGCTTGGAGATTAGAGAGGCCTTTTTGGCAGGAAGAAAATGTAGTTTGCTTGTAGCACCTGCATATACTTGCATGTCTATGATCTTCCAGTTTTTCCAGCCTGTGGTGACTATTATCTCCTTGATATACTTGCAAAATTCATATGATGTTCTTCTGGAAGTTCTGCTGGGTGGAGAGGAAATACAGCGCCTAGTACAAACAGTTCCTTGAGAAGGCTACATTCCTACATTTATCTGTCATGTAGAAAAAAATGCAACTCAAGAACCTATTTTTAGCACAGTTTCTGACAGTAGTAATTAAATATATTTTTTAAAATTTTACCATATAATAGTAAAGCAACTTCTGTCATTTTATTTACCATTTCTGGTACATAGCCCCCATTAAGTTACAGTGGCATTTACTGTTTATCTTGCCAGCTATCTGATCATTGAATGTTTCTGAGGAGAGAAAGGGAGGAGGGGAAAGAAGATACCAAGCTTATTTGCACTAATTTCACTATATTTTAGTATCATTCAGTTTAGTCTTGGTTGTAAGTTTCACTTTTGTAATGCATCTGGGCAATCCAATTCTGTCTTAATCTGTTTCAAGTAAGATGGTCAGGATGTGGAGTTTGGTGGAAATTTGTGAAGTTTGGTGGTGTGTTGGGCAGCAGCTGGAAACCACAGTTAGTGAACAGTCCTATGGATTCAGCAAAGATGCTGAGAGTCATTCCAGGAGGTTCCCAGTGCTGCATGCACAGAAAAAGAAAAAGCTGAACTGTAAACTTCAGTGTCATCTTATCATTTGCCCAGAATTGTTAAATATTCAGTCCAGACTTCTAATATCCAAGTAAAAGTTAAAAAATCTCAAGCATTCATGACCTTTTCAGGGCTAGTGGTAACCCTGGAGGTCCTGAATGCTGAATAAGCTAAAATTTTGTATTAATCTGTGAGTATTTTGTAAATAAAGTTTTTAATTGCTGTCATTTTATATTGCTGTTTTTGTAAAATCTTCTGAAAGGCATAAGCTCTAAAAATAGAAAGCTGGCTTTAGGGTTTTGTCTACAAAATTAGCAGTAAATCACCACAAAATAGCTATTCTAGACCACTTCTCAGATATTTCTAATGTTACATGGTAAGGTTGCACAGAGTGACAGCTGTCCTGTCCTGTCTTATTTTGCAGCCAAATAAGAGACCAGCCCAAAGCTTGTCTAGCTCAATATAATTATTTAATTTCTCTAATTTGCAATTGTACTTCACATAAGGTGAAATGCTGACCCTGCAATGGGAGTGAGAAAAGTCTTTTAGAGTAAGCATCTTTTGAGTACAGTGGAATACCCAAGTTTCCTATAGAATAAGAATGACTATTATGTTGATATTGGTTTGGGTAATTACAGTTAGATTATATCATAAAAGCACACATCAGCATTACAGTTCTGGCTGAAATCCTGATATTTTAAAATCCTTTGAGTGGCAGAAAGTCAGTATTAGGTATTAATTGGGCCTCATTACAGAAACAAAAAAAGATCCTGATATGACCTAAGGCTACATAGCAATAATTTCCATTTGTTAAAGACATGTGCCAAAGCCAGAGCACAGCAGAAATTTCTCTTGTCCAAACTTCTGGGATATATGGAAGAGCTCTGAAATGGAGACAATGTGCACAACAAGCCTTATTTAGAATTCCTTGAAATTGTCCATTTATCTGGGGCATCACATAAACAACATTAATAACACCCATTCATATAGAGTAAGACACACTTCTGCATGCTGAGAATTGCTGTAATCTGTAAAATCCCTCCAAAAGGAGGAATAAGGAAACACAAACAGGGCAGGGCAGATGTCAGAGAAGCTCTTCCAGGTGTCTGCCATGAATGACCTCTAGGTCAACACACAAGACTTGACCCAAATCATTCAGCAAAGCAACCTAGAACATAAAGTAGAGCGAGAATGTCTGAGTTAAAATTGTAAAGGCTTCAAATTTTCAGGATATTCCAAATATTGTAAGCAAATTCTTCTGGCTATGTCTTTAGCTAATCCCTGTTATTAATACATGTATACCCATGATTGGATGACAGCTAAGTGCATGGTACTTGGCCTTTGAAAACAGGCTGGGTTGCTCACCTGAATTGCAAAGATTATTTGAAATCAAGGGAACATGGAGCAGACCTCAGCAGTGCTGGTCAGTGTACACTTGGGTTTTTGCTCCTTGCAGGCAAAGGCCAGTGAAGTGGCTTGAGCCTTAGCCCTTCATCTATCAAAAAGCAAGGATGAGTCTTGCTTCATGCTCCCACAGACCATTTCAAAGGTGGTACTCAACCTCAGAGCAACTTTTAGTCTTTCAGTTAAGAATGGTGTTCTGGGATGAATCAAAAGAGCTCACACCATGACTAGGAAAGCCTTTTCAGGTTGTGACTTACACTGTGAAGATAAAGAATTTTCCTGCCTTTTTCTGAAAGCAAAATGAACACTTTTATTACTTCTATAGTCATAGGGCAATGTCATGTGGAGATCCTGAGCTGGCTCTGAACCTGCTCCTGGGCTGGGGCAGATCTGTAACACTCCCTTAGGCCTCTGCCAAGGGTATTTCCTGGGCTGGGCTCCATGCAGGGATCTAAAGTGGCTAAGTTGCTTTCCAGAACCAAAGTAACTTATTTAAAGCAGCTTCAAATGTCTCTGCAAAGCCTTGCACAGCCCTGTGTGAATTCACCCAGCACCACTGCCACGCACTTTCCACAGCCACATATGTTGGAACAAGGAAATGGAAAAAGCAGCTACATTGGCTTGCTAGTATGCTACAAGAATTTATCATGTTCAATTCCAGATGAGCAAAATTTTTTCACAGATCTATTGTTTTCTGTTAGTCATGTTTGTGTTTATACTGACATGACTGAGCCAAAGTTGGATCATGGGATTAAACTGAACAGGGACTGACATATATGCAGGGACCTGTTGAAGGATTTGAGAAAAGTTCCATGTAAAAAGAAGCAAAAAGTTGGACAGTTATTTTATTTAGATCTAATTCACATGGAAGTCAGCATCATCTGATTTTATTTCCCTATTGGGGTTGTTTCTTTTAACAATGAATTCCCATTAAAACAGCTCTTTGACAACAAAATTAGTCAGTCATTTAATTTTAATGTGTGGCATTAAGTAAGCTGGGTGGCAAATTGTCTTCTCAAACAGATTGACTTATTTTACCTGTGGGAAAGGAACAGCTGAACAGCTAGAAGGGAAATCTGCCAGTTCAGAAAATTTATTGTAACTTCCTCAGCAGAGACAAAATTGTTTGGTTTTGAATGCTAGTTTGCTTTTGATGTTTTAATCTAACTGAAAGCTTTGTCATACCATTTGAAATTATCCTCGGGGTTTGAAGCTATCACTGGAACTTGCAAAAGTAATTGATACTTATTCTGTGTTGTTCACTGTGTTTATATGACTACAAGATGAGTTTTTCCTCTCTTTATAGCATGCAATAAAATCTTCAGCACTGTAGTGGAGAAGGCAGTGTAGTAAACCAGAACAGCTTTTTTTGATATACCTGTCCTTTTCTATCCAGAGGAACAGGATGGAGGCCTTTTCTTTCTGCAGGAAGACTAAGAAAACTTTCTCCTCACAAAAATAATTTTGTGCTTTTCCATCATCTTTTTCACAGAGACACTTTGCCCATTGTCCTGAAAATTGTCTTGCTAGCTGTTATTAGTCATAATCACAGCATACTGTTGAAATCCCAGTGTGTGTATTCTTTATTAGTACAGTTTCTACAACCCAGGATTTTTTCCAGAGGAGAGCTGAGAGGCTTGAGGACTTGCACTGAGATACTTTTGAGTAAGACTTCATGGTATTGTCCAGGGCTCCACTGGCAGTGCTGGGAGCAGTAATTCCTAGACTTTAATCTCTTGGTGTCTTTTCTTGGGCTTTAAGCAAGCAAATTAACCCTTGAACATTTTAACTGTGACATGGAACAACTTTCTGCAGATTTTATGGGTGTTAAGAGACCAGAATACTGGCAATGCATTTCAGATCACTTCTTCTTGATAACAGTCATTCATTTAAATGAGACAGTTTTTATCAATTTATGTTGTGTGTCATAGTATGGAATTATATGTTATTAAAACCAGGCATGTTGTTGCAGTTCTCATTTACTATGTCATCTGCTGGAAGCAATTCTTGCCTGCCCTGCTTTGGAGATGAAATGGAAAGACCCAAAGACAACTTTAAATTATACTAACAAATCTCAGAATGGTTTGGGACTGTTTTTTTCTTACTTCCTTTAGGACAGAATGATGCTGGGTGCTGATTATGGTCACTCTGGATATGTGTGGTCTGGTGTGGTTGGGGCCTATGGTGACACTGATGTATTGTTTCCACAGGCATCATTTTGGGCACTAGAACTGATTTACAGCATGTGTGTGTGTGTGTGTGTGTGTGTTTGGCAATGGTGGGTGGTAGAACAGGTCAGCTTGTTACTAGGTCCTCATCAAGCCATCAATGGAACACACCAAGGGAGATAGCAGGGAAGATTTGTTCCCTTCTCTCTCTGTGGCAGGGGCAGGAATTGGCCTTTTTTTGTATATTTTCTCTCTTCTAGTGAGTGTGGAAATAAGAGTATTTGTACTCCATGGAAAGGGCTTCAGATGGTAAGCACAAGAGTGAAGAGTAAAGCCCTGCCAGGGGAAAATGTAGCCTGTCCAAATCAGTTCATTACTTATTTTCCCTCCACAAGCAGCAGTACATAGGAAAAAAGGAGAGACAGATTATCATTTAGAGTGAAAAGGTGGAGGTGGCTTACAAATGGCTGAGAGGCAGATGACAGCTTTTGATTTTTGTGGTATCCCTGTGAGAACTTCTTTTTAATACTGCATTATCACATTAGGTGTTAGTAGTGCCATGTGTTCATTTATTCGAGGGAATTACTCAGAACTGCTCGTTACGTTGTGAATTTGCATAATATGTTTAAAGGCAATTTAAATAAAATTTATTTCAGATTTATGGAATCTTCTCTGAAGATTTTTTTTTCTCTCAATAATCTGATATGCTGTTACCTCTGTGCCACACAGTGTAAGGCTAAACCTTCCAGCTAGATTCTTATCTCCATCTGGTGTGTGCACATGGGAGCACAGTTTATAATGCCATCTGAAATAAATAAATGGTATTTCTTACTTGATCTGAATTCTGTCTTCTGTACAAAGCAGGAGCTCTGAAATCCAGGAAATCCTATGACTAAGGGATGAAGTGTTTGCTTTCAGTTTGGGAAGACTGAATGCTGGTGTGTTAGGTGTCAGGATGAAGCAGGACAAGGTTAAGCATGGAGTCAAGAGTGCAGGGCTGTAGGGCTGGCAGTCTCTGGGCAAAAATCTCTGCTCTGACATGCACAGAAATGTGGCTGATTACTCCCATCCAACGGCCAGTTCATTGATTAAAAGGGCCAATGGGCTTCCATCCAGGAGTGCAGCAGGAAAACAAACAGCTAGGCTGAAAAACAAGACTATTTAACCATCTGAAAGAGCATGGGGCCATCCCAGCTGCTGCAGAACCTGTCACGACTTGGCTGCCAAGAAGCCAGATGCTTGCATCAGAGGAATGTGTGTTTCACAAGGCGGTACCTCTGCTGCTGACACACAGCGACATGTCCGAGGAGGCAGCAGCAGCAGAGTGCAAATTAGTCAGCCTTGCCATTAGCTGCCAGCCCTGCTGGATCACTGACACCTGTACAAATACATGCTTTCATCAGAAATAGATCATGGGAATAACCTTCCCCTCAAAATAGAGACCACTTTCACTATCCAGCAGGGGACCTCGGTCCATGAGTGAAGTTAAACACTGCAGGACTGATTTAATGATTGGATCCACTAGAATCTGAATTTGCAGAGGCTTACTCATGTGATTAAGGATACAAAAAAGCCCTTCAACATGCATTGGTTTTGGGCCTGCTCCAGAATCCACTAATGCCATTGATTTCAATTCATTCTGGATAAGGTCACTGGTGGTTGAATCAATTGTTTGATTCCAGAAACAACAGGACAGGCAAAGAAGGAATAATGATTTAAACCTATGGAATTAAGGAGATCCAGTCCTATGTACTTATATTTTGTAATCATATTTACAGTATTTCTGAGATTTCCAAGTTCCCTTGTAATTCAAAAATTCAGCTTCTGCACATTGATTTGGTTTCAAGTGGCAAACACTCAAAACAAACTTTTTGTGATTTGCCTAATATTGTCTTTTACAATGAGGCAATTTGTAGTGAAAGGCAATGTTCTTTAATGACATCCCATCAATTTTCTCCAATAAATGCTTTTCATAGAATTCTACCGAAGCAAAAATTATGGAACTGAGAAAAGATTTAGAAATTGATTGCAAATCACTGCTGTGGCAGGAGCTATCGTATATGCTCATTTTAGCTCTCAGCTCATCTGAAAAGGCTAGATTAAACATTTCATTTTAGATTTTCTTCTTCCTATGTGTCAGAATTGGGTATCAAGGCTTCATCCTGACACTTATGGACAGGATTTCCCATAGTGTGGGATGTGAGTTAGAGTAAGGTTTCCATATAAAGATGCCCTTCCAGGAAGTAGAATATCATATTTTTTAGTTGCAGCAGTGACAGGTACAGAGGAGAATGTAGGTTGTTACAGAAGCTGTCTGGGAGCTCTTGGAGAGGGCAGCCTGGCAATGCCAGGAATGGAGAGTACAAATGGTAAGGACAAAGCAGACAGATAATATCTCCAACCCTGTATGTGCCGATCTGAACACAGTTACTGTTGCTATATGTTATTTGCTGCTTTCTCTAAAGCTTAAATTCATAAATGTGACAGAAGAGAGAGCTATTGTTTGTTCCAGCAGTAAAACCTGCCTTTGCTAAGGACCTTTTCCCTCTTCTTGACATGCAGGGGAGGTAAAAAGCTTTGAAAAATCACCTAGCAAGGTTAAAAACCAAATTATCATTGTGATCAAAAGCTTACCAGCCAATCAAACTGCTTCAACTGAAGGCCAGTTTTTGACAGTGAGTATCTGGGGAGATTCATATACTGCCCTCACACCCTTCCTTTTATTCTCCCCGCTTTTTTCAGCTTGTCTGTTGTTTATCTGCTTGGCCAACAACCCCAGGAAAGTGTTTACTGTGTTAACTTGTGACACCTCATGTTCTTGTAGGTACATGTTTTGTAAGACATACTTAGCTGTGTTGGTAAAAGTGAGCATAATAGTAATTTTCAAAGAACATTTTACTCTTCAGTACACTGGAGAAATTTCTATGATATTTTAGGAACCAGCTCAACACTTCCAACCATGTGCAACTCCAAAGAGGGCAAATTCTGCAGCCTGCAATTTGTTTAACTTGTTGTTTTTAATTTTTAAATTTGTACTCCAGTGATCTAAGTATTTGCTGCGAGATAAAAAAAAAACAGTCTAGGATTTTATATTCTATCATATTAAAATCTGTTTGGATTATAACATCCTGCAATTTTGCCCTTCACTAAGCTGCTCTTCAGCCTGTCAGCTTGTCTGTCCTTGCCCCAGCAGTAGTTAGAGAGTAAAACAAGGCTTTTACATGGGCTGGTTGTCTGAGGCTGCCCTGAACCACACAGGACTCTCAGCACTCTGGGAAATCTCTCAGGGTAAAAGCTCTTAGCTCTTCCCACCTGCCTTTTAACTCCTCAGGCTGTGGGGCTGACCACTTCTGATGCAGCTTTAGGGGTCTGTGATGAGAGTCTGAACCTTGAGACACCTGGGTCCAAAGATGTTTTCTGCTCCTGAGCTGGTGAGAAGTGAGCAAGCTCATCACAAGTTCAGGGATTCTGGCATGCTTCAGTAAAGGTGCAGTTTAGGTGACTCAATCCCAGCCAACTATTGCATTTTCCAAGAAGATGTCCTTGTTTTGCATTCTTCAGTAAGGAGGAAATTTTAAGTAAATAACAAAGTAAAGTCAAAATGTGGATAGCAAACCTGAAGTAGCATGGATTTTGTGTTAGCATGAGACACGGGGTCTTGAAGAGATCCTGACCATACTGTGAGAGGTTAATTGACAAGCTTTCCTAATATCTGTGTGTCCTTAGATCAGTTTGTGATGTCTCATCTTACCTGTCTGCTCATCAAAAATGAGGCAGTAGGAAGCTGAATTATTTCCTCAGATAAAAGTATCAGTTCAGCCTACTGCACATCAGGCCAGGAGTAATGACTGCAGCCCATGACTTTTACTTCTTTATCTTTTCACTCGACCTGCAGCTAGTCAAGGACTGAATTCTGCTGTTAATTTTGTTCTACCAAAAGTCATGGCATTCCTGCCAAAAATAAGTTGTATCTGCACAGCCAGCAGCTATATCTTATGACTTAGAATAGAAATTAGATGGATAAGTGCACTGACAGGGTGAGCTAATGGCCACTCCCTTAATAAGTGCTGTAATTTGAAGAATGCAAAATCTGTTTGTCCACCCGCATGGCAATTCTCCTCTTGGGAAGAATAACTTGCTGGTTAAACCCACAGATCTCAGTACTCCTTTTGCTGTGCATTTATTTTTACAATAACCACACTTCTGAAAAAGTCAGAAAAATTGCTTTCAGGCAACTCAAGTCAGAGACTCTGCAATGCTGCCTGACCAGAGACATGTGAGTTGTGTGTGTGCTGTCCTGGTCCTGCTCACTCAGGTGTGCTTAGCCTGGAGATGCATTAACATACCCTAGGAAATGAAGTAAGTGCTAAATTTTGCTAAATAATATAAATTCTTCTTGGGAACAGGTTGCAATTTTCCTTAAGGCTCGTCCTTTTTTTATTTCATTAAGCACTTGGCTTTTTCAATTAAACTAGTGGTTTCCTTCTTTTATGACTCTATACTCTCTTCCTTTCTTCTACACGTGTTTGTCTGAATTAGTGTCTCAGAGAAAACCAGTTTGGTCGTCAGGAGAACTTCAATATAACCTTCAATGTGTTTTGAAATTTTATAACAACTTCTAACAGCAGGAGAAAAAATTAATTTCATCCTTTGTCTGAGAAAGCCCACTATTAATCTGTGACAGATTTAAGCAAAATCTAACTCTTCTGCTGATCTTATGGGTTTGTTTCTCATGGAAAAAGCTGAAGCCTTCTGGAGCTGTGTATCCAAGCACAAGGCATTGTTCATGTTTGCTTAAATGGCCCTTGTGAAGCTGAACTAAAGCTCTATGGTTTGAAATTGATCTGATTCAATATAATGTGTTAGTACTTATTACTCCCATAGCCCACTTCATCCTCACAGTATTTTGAAGACTTCCTGGATCAGACTGGCAAGCTCTTAATGAGAAAGATACCTTGCTGAGTGCAACAGAAGAAGAGCACAGCCCTATGTGTTTGAGCCAGGGAAGTAAATATAACCCAGAGTTACACAGTGTGGTGTTTCTCATGTGCTACAGGCTGATTAGCCACAGGAATAAATGCAGGGGATTTACAAAAGATCTCCATCAAAAGTACAAACTCGTATTTTAGAGGCAGCAAGTGGCGGAGGTAGCAATTGCCTGCATGAGCAGTTGCAATGAACTCAGCACCACTGTGCCAGCAGGGTATTGCTGCCACTCAGGGCAAGCACCAAGAAAACCAGGCACTCTGTTATTAAGGTCACACAAATGTTTATAATGGCACTCTTTCAAGCTAAAAGTAAGATTTTAGCTTGCAGCTCACTGCTCTTGTTCAGGTGTGTAATTGCATCTAGCCTGATTTACAGCCGCTGAGGATCTGACCCAAGATTGGTTTTCTCTCTGTAAATACAGGCAGAATTTGGGTTGAGGCTTTTATGTGTAGCAATTAAAAAAGCAGTGAAAACTTGGCTTCCGCTCATCCCTGAGCTCAAGTTTCGCTTGTTTTGTTGTTTGTGGAACAGTTTAGGGTGTTTAGATGTGAGTGGCCAGGTGTTTCCAATATTGAACCTCTTCGTGTGGAAACGTGCACAGATAAGAGAGCTCAGTCTGTCACAAGCCTTGCTGGTGCTCTTGCGGCGTTTGAAGTTCTGACTTGAAAGGACTGACTTCTGAGAAATCGAGGCACAGAGTCCCAGCCCTTCTCTTTCAGCAGGAACTCTGTGACAGAGATTCAGATAGGGAGCTGGACTAGTTCTCCAGTGAGCACCCCGTGCCTCGGTGGGAGCTGGGTGTGTTAAGAGCTCCACACTCACTGCTGCTTAGGCTTGGACCTCCCCTCTGAGAAGGAAAGGTCAGTATTTATGCCCCGAGCACCTTGTGAATAACCGTGTTTGATGCTGTTTCTTGCTTTCTTGTGTTTTCATCTTTGGAAAGTAAGAGGGTTTTTTTCAAAGTGCATTGTTACTGAAGTTGGGCTGTCTTAAGTCTTGCAAAGATTATAGTTTGTAATTCTGTAACTTTTCAAATTTGGAATGAGTTGAAACTTTTATTTCAACCTACTAAAGTCCTCTGCTTTGTGCTTTAAAATCCAGGCAGGTTTGTTCCCCTATTATTAAATAAACAAAAGAATTAGGAGAATTCAGTGACAAATTGTGAAAAAGGCAGCACTGGTGGGTTTTTTCCCCTTTTTTTCTCCCTGTGCTCTTCACGTGGTGAAGCTGTTTAAGTTTTTCTTACTTTTCTGCCTTCCCTGCAAACACTGTTTATTCATTCTAGAAAAACATTATTGGGTAAACAGAAGTATTTATATGTGTAACACTACAACTCCTACTAAGATGCAAATTGTGCTGCAGGGAAGATAGTTTGGGCTTTTCTTTCCTCCTCTCTTTTCTTTTTTGACAGTCGGTTAATAAAGACTCAACAATAAGCAGCTGCCTGTGATGTCATTTGGGACTTTGTCCACAGAGCTTGTATTTACAAGTACTGAGCAACTACATAGCAGCAGCAAATCCAACTATCAGCAAACTTCATGTCTGCTGTTACTGAAGGACTTTGGTGCTGTGCAGGGTGTAGAAAGCTAACTCTGTTCTTCTAACCACAGACTTTTAAAGCTTGGTAAATAAACACTGGATAAACTCAAGAGAATTTCTGGACTGCAAAGACTTCTTACGGTTCTGAGTTCTCCAGGGCTGGCATGTTTTGACTGAACTGCTGCAAGTAAGGCTTTTGCTGTTTTGGTGTTTTTATCATCTCTGTAAAGCTTATTTTCTCTAGGAGTGTGTCAGCGTTGCTATTTGTAGTTTTGTTTTAATTAAAAGAGCGGCAAGTATGTAGTTGTTAGGGGTAATTACAGCCGTGCATCTGACTGCGGTTCAGGACAAATGAAAACTTCATTCTGGCTTTTGTTTGTATAAGATTGCACAGAAGTGGCTCTCTCTTAATTTAAGTGATGAAACTTTAACATTCTTAAAAGTCTCCTGAGTACTGTCATTAACTGAACAAAACCTGGGCTCTCTGAAGATTGTTCTCTTGTAAATTAATTGTATTTTTTGAATATTCAAGATTAATTTGAATTTTTAATATAAATTCCTTGTAGTTTTTAGTACAGTTTTCTTTAAAAATTATTCAATTTCTTATGCAGGCATTTATTTCAAATACAACTTGATTATTTTTTGCTTTTAGCTCCTGTTCAAGTTCTGGAGGTGTATAAGTTTAAAAGAGAGAATCATACAGTGCTTTGAAATCTGATACCTTTTGGATAGAATGAATTCTCAATTATATGAGAAACTGTAATTTTTGTTTTGGGTGTTTATGTTAGGAATCACATCACATCCTGAAATATCAGAGCAGAAAAACTACTATTCTGGTGGCTGCTCTGAAAAAACTTTGTGCTGCCTGCTGTTTGTGGGACACACCTGTGTTTCTGACCAGAGATTAACTAATTTTCAGGACAACTAGCTGTGGTTGGCATGGAATTATCTGTATTTGACAGAGGAATAAACTGGTCCATAGATGTGGTTTATTAAAACATAGTCTACCCACTTCAAAAGCTGGTAACAAACCCCAGGTCTCTTGCTTCTCATTTCAATCTTTCACCAGAAGCCCATTCTAAATTACTGTAATTTCAGTTGTAGAGGCTTTTTCTAGGATGTAGCCTAATCACAGTACTGTGAATGAGGAACTTTTTATTACTGTTTACCTCTGCTTAATGATCTGTCTTTGTGAAGACAAAGCACATTTCTGAGGACTGAAATCAGAAAATTATGATTGGCAAGTGTATGAGGGTAAGTCAGTACAAATCAATCAGATAGGAATTGAAGGATTCCTCATGAATTATCACTATTTATTTTGGTTTGCTTTGCTTGCTACTGACTTTATTTACAAGGCCTCTCAGTCCCACCCAGCAACAGATTTTTTTGGGGCTTCTTATTAAGGTCGGCGGGGCTACAACTGCAGATGCCCCTCTCAAGTGACCCTATTTCTACAGCAGATCGAAACTGTCCAGCTCTTCTATTTTGTTGCTATAATGTGGCTTGGCATGTCAAGATACTGAGCAATTCAGGAGCTGTTGTTCTGTCTTTGCAATGGAAGCATATTCTCCTGGGGGGTGGAGGGAACCAACCTAAATTTAGCTCTGCATTAATACCATGGGAATGGCAAAGGATTTTGGCATTTCAAATGGGCCTGTAAACAAGAGCATGCTTTTATTCCTCAGGTGTTCATCCTCATTTTTCAGAAATAATATTAAAACAATGTATATGGTCTTTAAAAGACGTTTTTGTAGCTCAGAAATTTCCACCAAGTGCAGGAGTGATGAGCAGAGAGTTGTGATAGAGGCTTTGCTTTGGGGAGATGGAATGGGTTTGATCCCTATCAGTGACTCCTGAGAGCAAGTCTTTCCTTTCCTCTGTCACCTTGAGGCCAGTAAAGATGATCTACTGTTGTGAACTGACAACTTACACTTGCAAAGTTTCAGATATTGTTGGCAAATAAAAAGCCTTTGAAATATTCAAAATAATTAGAACAAAGTGAGAATAATAGTCCCTACTTGGCTTCCGCTTATTTTTCTCACTTTAATTTTAAATGCAAATTCTAATCTGAAAAATGTGAATTTTACTGCTTTTAAAGAAAACTTCATGAGTTCCTATGGTATTGTTTTTGTACATGAATATAAGTGTTTAGATTTATGAAAGTAGAAATCCTGCCCCAGTAAATGTAAAGCAGGAGGGTAGAATTCCACTTTAGTCATGAGCTAATCTTCAGTTAATTTCCTTAAAAGCAGAAGCAGACACTCAAAACCTGATGAGCCCGTGGGCATCCAATTTTCATTTTCCTATTTTGCATTTTGCTTCTCACATTTACATTTTTTTTTTCTAATACACCAATGTAGCAAATTAGGATGTAGATTGAGCTCACTTTTCAGCCAAGGGATCCTCTTGTTGGATTTTTCCTGAGAAATCTGCCCAAAGATACAGAGTATAATCTGATAATATTCTGGGATGGCATTAAGAGGGACAATTGAATGTCAATTCTTTGGGCTTTCTCACTACCTGAAAAGAAATGAAATAAGAGCAGACTCCAGGCTGTAATCATCTGACAAGTGGGATTGGGGTTGGATAAAAGACACGGAACAAAGGTGTCAAAGGGAATCTCAGCTGGCTGAGGAGCTCAGCACGGTGCAGCCAGGGCCAAATGCAGCGGGATGCTCTGCAGCTCGTGTGTGGCTCTGCACGTGTTCAGCTCCTGGCAGGGCTGCAGTTATGGTGAAGAAAAATCCATGCCAAAGCTGCCAGAATACCTTTAGATGTTTAAGCATGTAATATGCTGTTTTATTACTGAAACAGGATAAATGTACAATGTAAATAGAACATGAGCCATTAACACTTGTAATTCTCTGTTCTGTAATGTTTACTGATACTGCTTGTGCAGCATGCAGGAACCTGAATTACATTAGGTTTCCCCTGATGGTTACATGAATTAGTCATGCTGTTTTCAGGATGAAAAGTTAGATAGCTATTATGTGAAAAACACAGAAATCTTTTTTGTGCCCATTGCTTGGCATTGAGGTGGATCAGATAAACGGGGTTTGTGCAGTGGCAATGGCTTCTGGAAACAGGCTGTGACATTGCCTATGGGCTATGAATGCTGCAGACCCTGAAAAGCAGGTTGGATTTTAAAGCAGTAGATAAAAATTATGTTGCTGAAATATGGCCTATTAATATTGACACACAGCAAGAACAAATGCCACTGTTAAACTGCATGTTTGATAAGCTTTCCACAGGAAAACCCTATTTGTTTTCAGAGCCAAGCCAGCCTTGGATAGTGTGTGCACACAATAGGTCTGGACAGAATCAAATGCATGTCACAAATTATTTTCTTTGACAATGCTAATTGATTATTATAATTCATCGTTATCTAAATTGTTAAATTCAATACTTTACTGTATCCTTTTGTTGCTTTGTGGCTCAGACATAATACAAAAAGGAAGAGTTAATTACCACATGCAACAACAGAGGCAAATTTCATTGTCTGCTTCACTCTGATTGAAGCTGTATTGAATCACCACTGTGGATTTTCAGCAATGGTGGAGAAAAGAAGGAAGCAGGAATTCTTTTGCAGTGAAGTTGCTTTTGGTGGTAGTTAGCATTTGTGCTTCAGACAGTGTCCTTTTGGCAGCTGGGCTCTATTATGCTTGTTTTGCCTATACAAAATATTACCTAATTGTGCAAACTGAAATCACATGTGTGCAATCAATCCTGTGGGGAATCAGTGGAAATCCTTGAGGAACACAGCACAACTTGACACAAGTAGAAGGATTGCATTTGTTTCTAAAATTACTTACTCCTCTAGATATGAGCACTTGGCTTGTTTTTTCAGTGCTCTGTTGATGGCCAGAGCTGCATCTGGTGGGAAGTAATGCTCTCCTCAAGGGAATTTTGGAGAGATTAAGTGATGACTTAATTTATGCAAAGTCCTAAAACTCTGCTCTACTCTGTCTTCTAAGATTTGGTGTGACTGCTGTAAAACATAGGATCTTTTCTGCTGCTCTGAAGTGATCTGATGAAATGGTACATTGTGTTAAGATTTTGGGGGGTTATTTTGCCAGTAGAGGGCCATGTTAAACTGGATAAAACACCTCCCTCTTGGACTCACATTTTCAGTGAGGAACAGCTTAAAGCATATGGTTGTTTTCAACAGCAAAATGAGTAAATAATTAGATCTTTTAGAGGCTATTGAATGATTAATTATTGAAAATCAGAATCACATCACTTTTACAGTGCAACGCAGTTCTGTGTCAGTCTAATCAGTCTGAATTCTGGCCTTTAAAATACATCACACCTACCTGTTTATTCTGAATTGTTCAGGGTTGATAGATAGAGCCCTAATAAGTCATTAAGCTGACGTGATATACGGCAGCAGCATGTGCTTTTGCTATAACGACACAAATGAGAAAAGAATTGTTTTTCAGAGGTACAATCACGTTTGTTTTTGATGTGGCCTATAAACTAGAACTCATTATTCAGGCTCTAGTGCTGCAGGAGTTGACCTTTGGCAAAATATTTTGTTATCCTCAATCTTTTATACAGGCCTTTTGTGAACTCTGCTCAGCTCTCATTTTGCTGATTGCATTTAAAGTCATTTATTGCACAGTGTTTGCCCTTCTAGCAGATGTTAAAGGATTCACTGCCTCCCCCTTAAAGGCTACTCCTCCTCAGCATCTAATTATAACCTACACAAAAGATTAACAGATGTTATAATTGTCTTTACTCATTGATTAAATAGTTTCTGCATGATTTGCTCTCTCTTCCTCTCATTGCTGATTTGTGAGGTCTTTCTGGATGAGTCTCATGCATCTGCAATTTGTTAACAGTGCTGTCTTCAGTTTTTAACTTTTTGTGATTGTGGTTAAGTTTGAGCAGGTTATTGCTATTCTGCTGGTCAATGCTACAGAAATGTGTTAAAAACAGGTGCATGAATACTTGCTTTGCACACATTCCTGATCTCCCTCTTCCTTTTAACCACTCCATCTAAAATATGTGTAAAATGCAGACTCATTTTAATGGATTTAAACTGAAGGCGTGATGGGTAAATGTTGAGTTGATTAGCAGTGATTTTATCCCTATTTTTCAGTTGCCACTTGCAGAGGAAATTAGTGGCTGAGAAAATCAGTCTAAGAAGAAAATTCCTAGGAGGAAATTTCTAGTAAGACTTTCCTAGTAGAACCATTAGAAAACTGTAGGGTTTTTTTTTATGAGGTTCATCTCTTCCACCTTTTCACAAAATTATTACTTAGTTATTGAACTAATTAGTCTAGTCTGTGTTCTGTTCACATATTGACTGGGGGCTCTGCTCTTGGATGGATCCATAGTCCTTCCCCTACAGCACAACAGTGCCAACTTAGCAACTGTTGTTTTATGTTCTTATAAATCTTATAGCATCTTGAACAGGGCCAGACCAAACAATGTTCCTCTTCAAAGGGGTGAAACATCTTGCGCGTGTATTTAAACTGCTGGGGATTGATTCTACCAAAGTGTTCTTCCCTGTTTGGATTCTGTACAAGGTTCTCCTACTTTCCTTCATTAACACAGATGTGAATAAATGATAAGTCCACAAAAGCTTCCATGATAGTCTTGGGAAGTGTCTCAGTTCTATGGAGCTGCATCTGCCCCAAGGCCTAAGCCTGAAGGGCTTTGACTTGCTTTGCTCCAAACTGGTGTAACTAGAAAGAAAAGAAATGGAAAATATTTTGTCACATGTTCTCAGACAAAATCTCTGAATGGGTTGAAGAGAAACAGGTTAAAGGCTTGAATTATAGGCTTGGTTATTCAAAAGCCATAAAGTATTGTGATGTTTCCCCAGTCCATCCCTCAAATCCTCCTCAAACACAAAGCTGTTTCCTTGATTCCTAGCCAGAGAACCACCTCTTTTTGCAGTTGGGCTCACCTTCTCTGGCCAAAAACATTTTAGCATTTTTTACTACCAAAAACACTTGAGTTCTCTGTGGATGTCTGGGAATATTGATTCAATTAATGTTGGTTCCTGCATATGTGGGACACCCTGTATGATTCTACTTTGTTGGCGCTGTGTGTATTCTTCTCTTTACAGAGAACACCATACATGGTGCTGCTGTGAGATTTTGATAGAGAACCTACAGCACTTTAGGTTTTTATTTGGTTTGTAATGCTAGTACTTAACGTATAACTAATGAATTTTAATAGTGTGATTGATAATCTTTGCAGTGCACAAAAGTGTTTGTCCAGGGACTCAAAACCGCTCAAGAAATAGAGGTGCTTTGTTTGTGAGATTAGCAAAGAACACTGTATTCCTCCTTGTCTTTAAATTACATCTCTGTGCCCCTGAATGCTTTGAATTTATGAGCTGGGGGGAGCAGATTATAGATTCGTAATAAGAAAATTCCAGGGTGCCAACTGTGCTTGCAAAGTGTATTTTAATCATATAGACACCTGTCCAACTTGCTACCAACTTGTAATATTTCTTAGAGGTCACTGAACAGCCAGCCAGCTGATGGAAATCACTTTTATTCAATATCATCCTTATTTGAGTTTGAAACACTAATCCAGAGGTAAAATGCTAAAATCCTAATTATCAATAATGAAACCTGTCTAATCCCCATATTATGCTGGAGGTAAAAGGCTCAGGTTCTCATTGCAGTTACAGATGAGAAAAACTTTAGAAAATATTAAAAGTTCAGCCAAGTCATTAAGGGTTTTTAACACCTGCTGCTATGAAGGAAAGCATTAAAATGAAACCTGGTGTAAGATTTTAATAAACAGCTCTCTGTTACGTCACTGCCTGTTAGCTCTAACTTTTGAGACCAATATCTTCATCTGGATTTTGAGGTTGCACAGTAAGTGAAAGAGATCACCAAAAGACTGACAAGGGTAGCACAATCTACAAGACCTCAGGTTGACTATTCTGCTTGTCTCTCTGCTGGAGAATCTGTAGACTTGTCTGGAATTTAATCATGTGCTTTGCTAAAACTAGTAAATTCCTTCCCTTAAGCTGCAATTCTGTCCTGATGTTATTGATTGGGAATGCATCCTGATGTTCATGGCAAACTAGTTCTGTCATTTATAGTTACCAATTTGTCTTTAATCAAGTGAATTGCTTTTCTTTTTGATTACCAGAAAATTCTCCTGTTGCAAGAAAAAGTTTTAATAAGAAATTGCCAAGAATTTATCACCTAGATGATAGTTTTGGGTGCAGACCTGGGAACAGAATGGTTTGTAAGGTACACAGCCACACACTGTGCACCACAAACCCTAGGCAAGAATTTCCTTGCTGCTGGCAGGGAGCAAATCTCAGTGATGGGTCCTGTCTCCCCAGAAAAACCACTGAAATGTCACTTTTACCCACTTGTGTGTTTGAAAATAAGTTATGCTTTACCTGTTTTACTTATTCCTCTTTCCCTGAATTCCAGGTTTGGATCCTATGTGTCACTGAGGATTCTGAGCTTGGATACAGAGTTCAAGAGTTTATAACTCTGGGAAGCATAACTGAGACCCCTCCTGAGGTCTCTGACTTAACCAGCCCCAGCTGAGGGTAGATCCCTTTAGCTCCTGCCATGCTCAGCTTGGATGTGGTGGCTCAGCCAGCTGTGAAGCAAGGCAGGGGTAGAGGTTTAACTCACAGGATCCTCATCCAAGAAGGGGGGAAGGATGGGAAACGTGTGTGTTTAGGGCTCACCTTTAGGCAAGAAGTCCCATGAAGGCCCCACCTGGCTTCTTCTTTTCTCTTTTCTTCCCTTTCCTGGAGTCCCACTCAGAGTTTCTATTCTCTCCAGTAGCTGCAGGTAATATTACTGTGAGCCAGTGAGGAAAATCAAAGGTGAATAGCACTAAAGACTGCAGCAACCTGCTTAATTCCCCCACTATTAAAGAAAAATATGGGCCTGCCATAATTATTAATTTTTTTAATGCTGCTTTAATGCTTCCTAGTTTCCCCTGCAGGGAAGATGGGTTTAAATCTGTGGAGGGAGTAGTGGATATCTGTCTCACCTATGTAGCTGCTTTTGGTGGCAGAATCTTTTCTTTGTTGGCTTTAATTCAGTTCTAGCTGAATTTCTCCCATCAAATTAATTTTGACAGAACAGCAAAGACGTGAATGAAAACTGAGTGTCTTCCACTGCACAGAGCAGAGTTTGGAGAGAGGATTATTCCCCTGTTTGAGTTTATAGTGATGTGCACATCTGGTAGATAGAGAAGAGTAATGACACAGAGAAGCAGCACTAATAGAAAGTTTCACTATTAAAGTCTTTGACAAAGAGGATTTATTCAGTAAATGACACATATATTACTACCTTCACAGGGCGGTGGAGAAATAGAGACAGGAGAAGTCACTGAATTTTCTAAATCTCCAATTCAAAGTATGGGCAAACATTTAGGGTTTACCTGAAATGAACCAAGTAGATTCTTTTCTGCCTTGCTTATACTCAAACCAGTTTTTTTTTCCCCAATCCACCCTGAATTAATGAACCTTATGTAGAAAAATCCCCAAACTTTTAAAGGTTATATTTAGTCTTTAAATTCACAGTGGATCATTTAGAACATGCAAGTGTATTAACACTTTTTCATACAAATAATACTTTTTATTTCCCTACTGAATTTTGAGCTAAATAGTAATATTGAATAACTTTGGTTATTGCAAGTCTAGAGAGGTGCATAAACTATACACTTAAAGGCTTTATTTAAATCTGCATAGTATTACTTCCAAGAAATAATCTAGGTAAAAATTATCCACTTGGAGTCGTTACATGAATTCTATAGAAAAAAAATGGTTGAAAAATTCTGTGCCAACCCAACTGCTGTTTCTAAAAGCAAGGACATCTTTCAGATTTTAGTGAATAACTAAATTGCCAGTAATTTTGGTTTAGTTTGTGTTCTTTTGTTTTGTTTTTTTCTTTTGTAGTTGGGCTGTTTTTATTTTGCATTCAAAATGGACAGATGCTTGAGAGAGAGAGATTAAGGAATCCTAATAGTATAGCTCATTTCTCTCTAATATTTTCTGGATAGTATTGTATCCATAATCCCAGAGTGTTGGATTATTATCTGTGATGGCAGTCTATATTGGCACTGACATTTCACTTGGTAGAACTGAGCACAGGTGAGCTAGAGACTGAGAGAATGACATAAAACATAGGAGAGCTACGAACCTTTTAAGTAGGAAATTCATTATTATTTTTTTAATTTACATTTTTATTACATTTCTGGCAGATGGAGAAATGAGAAATCAGTGTGTGACAAACAGTCTTCACACTGAGGAACTGGAATAAGCACTGCCAGCAGCTGATGGCATGGGGAGGAAGGATGGAGTAACATTTTTTCAAATGTAAAAGCCTTTAATAGTGTTTAATGTGGATGAGCTGCAGCAAAGTACAGAGATGCGGAGAAGAAAGGCTTTTCTTCCTCATCAGGGTTGTTGAGCATCTCACTTCTGGCAGCATTCTCACTTTTAGTGGTTTTTTTTTTGTACTTCATCCTGCCCAATCTTTCATATGACAAGTGTTCCTTTGATTCACTACATTGGATTTCACTTTAGATAATTTCTTCAGGTACTCAGCATCATTTCCCCTTCTTTATTTCTTTTCAGTCTACCATCAATAAACCTAATCAATTTCTTGCTGTCCCTCGTGTTAGGATATGTCCCTCAAACTTGTGTGGATGGCCATTCCTTGACATTTTAGTCTCCTCTTTGTCATTGTTTAAAGCTGCTATGAAGGGACTAGTAATTCATTCCCCACCAAGTCAATACTTTATTCATCTTTGCTGCAATTGTATGAATTCCATAAAGTTTGTCTCTATCCTTTTGGCTCAGGCTGAATTCAGCAATAGAGAAGAGATTGTTCTAAAATTACAGGATAAGAGGTGGAGGGCTGCTTGGTATGCCAACACTGTGCAGTGTTCTGACACCATTAAGAAAATATGCATGAAGACAGAACATCATTCACTTTTAATGTTTCCATGATAGTTTTCTTGGCCATAAGCTGAAGGTGGATTTAATCAATGTGGATCAATTCCTTTCAATTTTATGGTCTTGATATCCCACAGTCCTACATGCTCTACTGTGTAAGAATAAAGTGAACTTATATTGGCTGGGATATCTCCCTGGGGTTTTCCTTTATGTATTCTCATCAGTGTATAGGGAATACATCCCACAAAAAAAACCTGAAGGTGGTAGAACTGAGTTGTTCCCTGTCACCTTCTGCTGTGACCATGAAGTACAGACAGTGCTGAAGCATGCATGAGAGTTGGGGCTGAATTCTTTTAGGTCATCTTTAGGTGATGTTAGGTCAGCTGAAACGTGAGTAGACTTTTAACTTCTGCAAAGGCTGAAAAGGTGGGCAACCAGCTGAAGTATTTCAGTGCCCATCCTTATGGGACCAAGATTAGTTCTGGCACCTCCAAATTCTGCTCTGGTACCATGCCTCTTGTATATCTTGTCCATAGCAGTGAACAGAGATGACTGCAGAGTCCAAGGACCTTTAGCTGTCCTAACTGCACAGAATTACAGAACACTGAAGGCATTTGCACAGAAAAAATAAGTAAAACCTGAATTTTCTCTGATAGAAATATCCATGGTGTTCTGTGTGTGAAGCACCTGGAGCTGCTCAGCTGACTGAGGCTGTGTGTTCTTGCTTTGCTCCCTGCTAATCTATACCTTCAAACCAGGGGCTCAGTTCTGGTCTGGCTGGAAGAGATCAGTGCTCTTCCCCCTCTTGCTCTTCCCCAGGGTGGTCTTTAGTCATGGTGGGGAGGAGGAGATATTTTCACATTATGCAAATGGCAGAGTGGAGCCCTTTATCAGCTGCCCCCTTCCCAGGTCACGGAGGGATGACATCCATTTCACTGTACCTTATCTTCCCTTATTTTTCACAGAACAGAATGGGATTATGAGCTTGATTCACCTTCTCTTCTGGGCTGTTATTGAACTAATACCTTCATCATGAGGTTATTGCCTGTAATGTAAGGACAGCCCCTGGCCCACTGGGAGTGTCTGCACAGCAAGGTGAAATGTGAGACACTGTGTTACAACCCACAAAGCCCCAGATTCATTAGGAGCAAATTCTGCAGCCTAGACACTGACATTTCCCTCTGATGCTAATGAGTTTGGTTATCCAAGGATGCACAGAGCTGGATACTGAACATGTTGCTAGTAACTAAGGAAACATTTTTTACAATACTTACTTTCTACAAGGAGTTTTCCTTTGAGCCATGTGAACATTTTGAAGTGTTACCCAGTGCTCAGAAGAGTAAAACCAGATGTCTGAACACTATTTAAAGATGGTTTAATAATTCTTCATATCCACTGAGCTGGAATACCACAGTAAATAAATGATCTTTTATTCCTTTAATCTCTGCTGGCAAGGAGGACCAAAAGGAGTTGCATTTATTTGGGATACTGTGACCATCACAGACATCATCATCTCTTTTAGCAGTGCAGGTGGAAGGGGTGGAGTGCACACAATGAACTGATGATTTTTAGTGGTCCCTCTGGACTATGATTACAGCAGATGGGCAGGCAAAAGAGATGCTGACTGAAGTGCATCTGGCTCAGAGAGGGAGGGATCTTTAGGCACGTTTCAAAAGATCCTAGTTCCAGTTAAAAAAACTGAATTGGCAATCCACCATTGCTTGCAACAGAGACCCTGATACAGATCTTACATGTAGGTCTGAAATTTTTGGACTTTCTTGAGCAGTGCCTTGATTTATACCGATAAAAGAAAAAGTGAGAAGAAAACAAAAATTAAACTGAGCAAAACATAAAGAATTTGACTGTGTGTTTTAAATTCTTCAGTTAGTTGTCTATCACACTGATTCAGATGCTGGATTTAATTGCATTTATTTTTCTGAATATTGAAACATATTAGATAAACTGGATGTCACTGCCTATAAAGAAGATTTGTAATTGAAAGTTTGATGAGATTTTTGTTGAGTCTCTGCTGCCAACCAGCCACTTTACCGTGAGAAATAACTAACCTTATTAATGATGTACTAGGTTAGAGGTTACATCTAGTTGATGTCAGAGGAGTCTTTATTGGGATATAAATGGGGCATTTGCTTTTGAGCCTCGCAATCACCCCGTAACCCTGTAGGACTGTGAACAGTAACAGTGAAATTTCCTCAGGTCCTGGAGTTCAGCTTCTGCAGGTGGCTGGACCTGACTATTTCTGACTAAGCTCAGCTGTGGTTCCCAGGGGAGACAAATGTGTGTTGAAAGCCCCAGAGGCAGCTGCTAATGTGCTCAGAACATGCCTTTTGCAGGTTAACAGCCTTGCATTGCTGAAAGAGGCTCAGTGACTAAGGGAGTCCGTGTTTACCACATAATAACCTATTTCACATATTTTATAATAGTATTTGGTATAAATAATATATAATAATAGGTGGTTAGAAACTGAGCCAAGAAATGGGAGCTTTGGATCTAATGTTTCCTCCAGTCTGAATAGCCTCAGTCATGCTTGGATATCTCTGTCTTGGTTACAGGTCTTACAGTGTTCTGAAGGATTTGATTTCAGTGCAGAAGCGAAGGATACAGAAACACCATTGTCATAATCTGTTTTTTATTGATGATAACACTATAATATCTCCTTTTTCTTCCCCTGCTGTCCTGACTACAGATTCATGCATTCTATCTGCTTATCTTTCATCATTTTTGTCTTGATAATTTTATTGCATGATATGAATGCTTCATATGTCCCATAAAAGCAAACAGGGAAGGGTAATCCTTTGACCTTTCAACATTCTTTGGTGTAATTTACTGGCAATTCCTCTCCTCCCTGAGGCATGGCCCTGAAATCCTATGATAAAAATGGACAGCCAATCCAAATAGAAAACACTGAAAAGGTTAAAGCTTTGATTATGTTAGTCTATAAATGTTCATAGTCTTTTTATTTTTTCTGCCAGAAAGAAAATGAGAGCTGAAAATGGCAACGGATGAATCATGCTTATTACAGAATACGGAAATGATATTGGTTCAACCCGTTCCTGTTAATGCTGAAAGAGTATAATCTTGAGCCCTCTCATTTTATGTCACTGCAACCCACCTTATCCTCTTAAATGAATGCATGCATCCATTTAATTAACCTGGTGAGATACTGAGATATAAATCTTTTAAATGCTTCTCATGCAATTCATCTTGACAGCTGTCGTAGTAATAACATCTTTAATGCCATATTCTTTATTTTCTCATGTATTGAAATTCCTGGTATTATTTTGAGCACAGTGATAGGTTTGCTGGATTTAAGCCTTTAATCTTAACTTGTTTAAATCCTCAGTTCAGTGCTATAGAAAGCTTTACTGGTTGTTTAGTTTGCTGAATAAATGGAAGATTACTTTGCATAAAGAAAGCATAAATATGTTTTGCAAACTGTGGCTGAAACATGGTGGAATTTAGAGCTGGCATGCTTTCTTTCAAATGTTCTAGAACATGCTATTGCGTCTCTTCTTTGCTGGCAAGTGATCACCAGTCAGAAATTGCGTGAGACAATCCTATGTACTCCCTTCTGAGGGAAAGGGCAAGGGCAGGAGAGATCATTTGGCTCTGAAATGAGTCAACCCTTTGTAGACTGCCATGTGTCAATGTCATTGTACTTCATTAAAATCACAAAAAAATCAAAGAATCTTGGAATACTTAGGAAATCATCTAGTCCAAAACCCTGCCAAGGAAGGGTGAAAGATGAGAAGGTTCCTTGTCTAGCTCTGGCCCTTCCCACACTTCTTTGGGGGGCTACTTTATCATGGCCTGGTATATGATGGGCAGACAGTGGTAGGACAAGGGGGAATTACTTTGAACTAAAAGAAGAGAGGTTTGGGTTAGGTTAGAAATCCTTTACTCAGAGGGTGGTGAGGCACAGGTTGTCTGGATAAGTTGTGGATGCCCCATCCATGACAGTGTTTGAGGCCAGGTTGGATGGGGCTTGAAGCAACTTGGTCTAGTTGGGTGGCATCCCTACAAGTGGTATGGGGGTCAGAACAAGATGATCTTTAAGGTCCATTTCAACCCAAGCCTTTCTGTGATTCTATGACTGCTGGAAAGTTTTCAGTCAGAACTATAGGACCACTGGATTAGGGAGTGTTTTGGGTCACAAAATAACTTGCAGGGCACAGTTGACTCTGGGCACTGCCTGTACAGTTCCATAAACTTTTTAAGAGCTTTAGAGATTGTAAGATATTTGGGGTGTATGAAAATTAATTATTCCACAGGAAAAAAAAAATAGAGAGAGATCTGGAAAAGAATATTATTCTGCCCAGATATTTCAGAACCACTTGACACACTTTTTAATACAGCCTTCCAAAGCCAGTCAATATCTAGGTATATAGGCAGAATGGTACAGCAGTGCTGTGTTTGCTGTCCTGTAATTCCCATAATATTCTACTCATCTAAGCATTTTAGCTTCCTGCATTGGAATTTTTCTAATTAAATTAACTCATTAATGCTGGCACATGGCACATTCTCCTTCCCCGTCTGCAAAAATGCAGCTTGCTAATCTAAATAGCAACCTAATCCACTGGGTGTGAGTGCATGACATGTACATTAGTGCTAATGAACTGCTGACCAGCCTCAGCAAATACCTGGCAGTATTTGGCATTAGGCAGGGCCTGCCCACAGTGCTGCTGTGAAATACACTGGGCAAAACAAAAGGCATTTAGCTAAGTGTCAGGTTGCAGAAGTGCTGATGTTGCAGTTTTCTATTGCCCAAGAATTGAACTTTGAAACTGCAGCTCAAGGGAGAATTTAGGAATTATTTTTCTGCTTTGTGACTTAAAGTTGTGACCAAGCTAAATACCACGATGGAGGGAGATAAGGGTGTGGAAATGAAACCATGGTCACAGTTGCCTTTTAATGACTAGGCAGAATGGTTTGAATACTCTGCCATTAGAGGAAGAAAAAACCCAGCAGCACCCCCCCCCCCCCCAAAAAAAAAAAAAAAAACAAGGAAAATAATCAAATTCACTAGTATAAACCTAATGTATTTTTACTGGCCTATGCCTAGCAAGATAAAGGTAGTGATTTTATAGAGCTGGACATTGATCTGTTAAACAAACATCAACTCTAATTCTGGAATCTTTTTTTTCCCTTCTAGTCCTGGGAGGCCCTGATAAACTGTACTGACTATACCTTCCCTGCAAAGACCACAACAAACACCAGTGCATGCACATTGATGTTAACACCAGAGCTGGCAAAAGAAACCCAGCTGCAAAATGACAGACTCAATTCAATTAGGTTCCTAGGAAACTGAATCACTCCACAGATTGGTAATGAGATATAAAATCTTTCACCTTTAGGTTACCTGTTCATTCTAACATTTGCTTTGATGACAATCTTTACTTTCTCATTGCTGCTTCCTGACCTATGCCTGTGGTATTTCTCTCTTTGCTGAGGGATAAAACCAGTTCTGGTTGTTTTCTCTCAGTCTTAAAGTCTGGCCATCAAGCAAGCAGGGCTAACAGTAGAAAAAGCATTTAAAGGTGATTACTGCGTAACTCTGGCCTCATTCTGTTACCCAACAGTTACATTTCCACAAACCACAAATCCTCTCCTCTTGTTAACACCTGGGAAAGACAAGCTGGCTGCTGAGAGGGAATACCTTGCTGCCCCACGGGTGTTTTGCCTTTTGGCAGCATTAAGTTGTACAAAGCCAAGAGTAGGGGGAGGCTGCATTGTGCCTACCCTGAATTTAAACAAAAGGGTGCTGGTTTGCAGAGATGTCATTTTTGTCATGTGTCATAACTGCTAAATTTTTACATGTTTGTAAGAGAAAAATAAATACAGTCCCTTTCCAGTTACCAAACAGATATACTGCCTGCTAGTTCCCAGCTGGCATATGTTGGCATAACTCTGTGGAAATGTGACTGCAGTTTCAAACTGCCTGAAAATATCTTGGATGCTTATCTGAGGAATATGATGTTGTACATTTTCATCAGCTAAAGCAATATACATCAATCATCCTTTGTTACTACTAGAAATGAAGAGGGTATTATAATCCAAGAAATTTCTCTTGTAGATTCTAGAGAGTGCTTTTCTGTGTTAATCACACTATTTCTCCAGGGCATACTTTTCAAGCCATCTCCTGAAATAATGAACATTCTTGTACTGAGTGCTAAAAATACTGCACTTTAGGATATATAATCAAGCTGATGCCTCTGGCTTGCTGGCTTCCTCAGCAGTGAGGGCTCTCTATTGAAGCAAGATCACACTTGGGTCTTCCTCTGAGAGTTTTTTCCTGTGTCCAAAACCTTGAACCCTGAACTCAATGCAAACACTGGGTAAACATCTGGGAATTGCATTCTCTTAGACTGATCCCCATACACTTTTTGGGGATACAGCCTTCATCCCTGAGTGCTCAAAACCAAGGGCCTGCCCCCATATGCTCAACATAGATGAACTTCCCCTTAGGGAAGAGTCCTACACCAGAAACATTCTCAAAGAACTGGAAGATGAGCCCCCAAAGATTCAGGAATACACACATCTGAGTGCAGTATGGATGAAGACACCATAAATAAGATGTGACTTTGAAATAGTTCACAGTTCCACTGAGTTAATGGGATCATCAGGGTCGGAGTGTTGACCACTGGGGTCTTTGCTGTAAGCATATTGACAAGCAAATTGGTCAGGGAAGGCAGGTAAATTTCTACAGTCTGTTCTCTTGGTAACACAAAAACAGTGTTTCTGATGTTTGGGCAAATTGGTTCTCAGCATTTTGGCGTTCCAAGACTGCTCCATCTGGACAGCTGTTCTCTTCTGCTGAGCTTCCCAGTTAGCTCATTTTGAGTTTTTGTTAGTCTTTTGTTAGCTCCATTTTAAGCTTTTGTTAGTCTCAGCTTTGGTCTCAGAGGAAGAGAGATTTACTTGGAAGGCCGTTTTTCCTTTGTGACAAGCAGTATGATGCACAAAAATGACCATTCCAAGATGGAAACTTGTTCTGTTTTTCCTAAGTGCTTCACTCTGATGATCATTTTTCTTTAAAGGCCTCCTGAGATGGGTACTTTGAGGCATCAACATATGTTGGTACAGGTGATGTATTGTATTATCTTGTCTGATAATTACCAGTGATTCAAAACTTTGTGTGCTTAGCCTCAGGTGGTTAACTCTTCAGAGAGATGTGTGACAGCCTGCTAGAGGTAATGTGCAGAGGTGGGAGCTCCCATGGTGAGGTGGGGGAAGCAGTGGAGCCAGCAGGTCTGGAGTTGCTGTACCAGTGCCTGAATAGGTCCTTGTGCTGTGGTAGTTATGGCTACTGTAGCTGGCTCTTCAAATGCCCAGGGCAACATACTAACTATAAGAATAATTAATAGTAATCCTTCTGCTTTTACTTCTGAACTAGAATTTGGGGTGGCTCCACCAAATACCTGCTGACACAAACTTCAGGCACGTAACTCGTATTAAGTACTTGACCTTCCATGGGGATTACTGGCTCCAGCTGTAGCTCTCACTAGCTGCAGCTAGTAGAGTGGCTCTGTGCTCATTCCTGAGTTGTTCTGTCCTCAGCAAAGTCTCCCTTGGTGGAAGTCATGTTCTCCAGGCACAACTCGCTGTCCATGCTCAGGAGAATGATGTAATGATTACATAAGGCTGCTTGCTAATTTCTGGCCTAATCACACAAACAGTGTAATACATTGCTGCTGTGTTTTTTTAAATCTATTGCAGTGTTTCATTTGCTCACTAATAAGGAAACAGTAGGAATTATGTGATGCCACACCACTGACATTCCTTAGTAGCTGAATTAAATAGCATGTGTCATTTTAGGGTTGGAGCTACAAAAAAAACAAATAAGGACTTACAGTAAACCTGAAGAAAACCCCACAAGGCTGCAATGAACACAGTGCAGTAGCAGATTTTCTTACTATTGTAGGTACATATTCTCATTTCATGTGTTCCCTAGATGAATATAGAGAAGTGAAATTTTATCTCTTTGGAAGAAAATAGCCTGAATTCTGGTCTTGCATGAATATAAACCGGAAGTACAAAAGAAGTGTAGGCACCACCAGGTGCCATTCAATAGTGGGCTGGATTCCCCACTGGATGGTTTGGTAGCTGGAGCACTCAGGGCTCCCCCACGGGAAGTGCAGTCCCAGTGTGATGCCCACGGCATTCCCAATGATCCCTGGGAGCGCTCTGGATTCCAGCTGGCTTCAGCAGCTGGGTCTGGGGCATCCTGCTCTCCTTGCAGGCAGCCTGTGCTTGGCCCATGTTCAGGCTCCTGTGTGCCCTCGTGGCAGAGCATTTGGGGTCAGCTTGAGGGAAGAGCTGTGAAGGTTTTATCCGCTTGATATCTCCGCAGTGACAGATGGGATCGTTCACAGGTGCGTGAGAAGTCGGGTCTGTCCACAGGCATGCAAGTGTGTCTGGAGGGCATGTGCAAGGCTGCCTTTGGGAATGCCAGCTGTGCTACCCTGCAGCAGAGGGATCTGTGCATCACCTGGCTGTGTGTGACCCAAGGTGACAATCACAGCAAGCAGAAAGGATCTTCTTTTCCAAGTCTCGTTTTTCAGCCAATGGGACTGTGATACAGTAAATACAGTCACTATGAGATGCAAGAGAAAACTTCTGTGCATGGTTCTCTGAGCCTGCCTTAATTTTGGCTAGATTCTGATTTATTTTATCATTTTACTACTTCTGTACATCCCAAATAAATTCATTAACTTTGCCCATATTCCTGTATCACAAACAATGCATATCTTAAAATACAAGCTGAAACTTTCAGGTACACATAGCAACAAGGACATTTAGGAAGAGAACTGGTAGTTGTTACTTGTAAGCTGTGGCTTGGCTTTAGTAGAAACCACTGGCCAGGAATTACCAAACCCTACAAAACTGGAAAGATCAATTCCCTCTGTGGTAGTTTTATGGGCTGAATTCCCGGGCTGCTCTGTACAGGCAGTGGGACTGTCTGATTACTACAGCGGAATCTTTGACCTTAAAAACGTAAGGAAAGTGCTGAGGGCATTTTTCTCTCGTTAAAGATAATGGGAGTTGAAAGCTTTTAGAACTCTTCAGGATTAGGTCCAAAATTTGTACATCCCAGTAGCAGCACAGATGTGCCAACAAGCGGGGCTTACTGAGGAGCGCAATTAATGTGAAACAAACTGTTCCCCTCCCCCTGCCCAGCCTCAGGTAATTCATTGGCTCTGCAAATTCAGCTCCCTGCCCAGTTCAAAAGACTATGGAAGCATGGGTGTAATGCTAAAGGCAGCTGTAGCAGATTTTTTTTTCCTTCTGCCTTTGAGAAGCAACCCAAACATATTGGTAATATTTCTGTTTGGAGAGTTTTTGGCACAGAACATTTATTCCTGGAACACAGCCTACTAGAAACACAAAGTTATTAGCTGTTGGGTCATTACAAAGTTAATGATGAAAGACAGTAACAGTTTAGTAGGGTATTGAAATAAGCATTTAAATATTTTAATTTTTTTTTCTTCCAGTGATGCTGAAAGCAGCCTGACATTTCTAGTCGATCAAAAGGAAAACAAATAACTGCAGCTATGGAGAAAAAAAGACAGCTACAGAAAAGGGAATTTGGGAAAAGACTTTCTCTGGACAGCAGTCTTGTGGTAAGAATGAATATTTGCTGCATTTACTGAATATATCTTGTCATAAAAATTTAGTTTTAAGAGAAAATACTCACAATTACATAGATTTTAAAGGTGTTTATCTCTTCATCACAATGTCACAACATTTTGTGATTATTCAGATTGTCCAACAAAAAGTATTGGAGGAATTTTATGACATCCTAGGCAGAAACTGGTCATCATATGGAAACATGTCCCTGAATTCACTGAATTTGCACAAGGAAGGAATCCAGACAATTATAATGGATTTTTTATTAAATACTACTCAGCTTCTGTGGAATTACCCTGTGTTGCTTCATACTTTGTACATGAGGGCTGTAAGGGGCTGAGGTCCTCTGTCAAAAATGTTTATCAGGATATCAGCACAAATGTGTTCACCATAGCAAATCTATAAACTACTCTAAAATCTACTGAAAGAGAAGCATAAATGCCACATGCTGTAAAACAATTGCTTTTGCTTTACCTAGGATTTAAATTCATTGGAGACTGTATTCTAGATTTATTTTTTTTAGTTTATATTTTCAAAGGATGAATGAGACAAACAAGGAGATTTTAGAGCTGTATGCTGAAAATGCTCATAGATGTGGAAGAGTTGTGTATGAGGATAAAAGTGTCAGGTATTTAACATGACAATCTGCAAATATTGAAACAGGCAAAGGTGAGAAACCTGAGGAAACCTGTGCCATCTCTTTTACACTCATAGAGGTAGTGACTGTGGGACTTGAAAGCCCTTTTGCCTGCAATACCACTCCTGTGCTAACGCCATTACCTGAATTTTACACATTACTACAATTATGTTGTTTCCTTCATTTTATGCTAAAATTGTGGTTTGGGATTTTTTCCCCCACAAAGTATAAAGCCCACTGACATGATAATAGCAGTGAACATGGACTCAGAAGATTTCAGTCTATCCACTGATGGTCTTCAGTCACCTGCTGTGTTCTTTATTGGGGTCAGCAGAGCGGTCTCACCTTCCCAGGTTTCCACCCTGTTAAGGACTCTGCTCCTCTCCCTCAGGCCTTAGCTACAAGGCACATCTCAGGTAATGTCAGCTGGTCAGTGAAGAAATGTGCAGAGAATGTTTAAAAAGGGCTCTGTCCTTTTCTTGGCACCATTTTTTATGCTGATGAATTACATCCTTTTTTCAGAAAAATATAATTAATTGGAGAGAAATAAAAGTAGTGAAGAATAGTGAATTCTCTGAGCTACTCAGGACCCTAAGGAAGAGAAGTTTAAGCTGCCCCTGTTCAGACCATGCAGCTCAGGGCTCTGATACTGAGATGTGACTATTTTCAGGTTGTTCAGCCTGCAACAAAAGCTGCTCTCTTGGCTTGCAGGCACTCAGCAGGTCAGGTTGTGTTCCCAGCACTTTAAAACTCTTTCTAGCTCGTGGGCAGAGAAAGAGGGATTGGTATGAACTCACAACTTTATGTAATACACCCAGAGACAGACAAAATCTGAAAGGTTTTGTAGGCTCAAAAGTCTGTTTAGTCCCAGGGCCCAAACCTCTGTTACTGGTTTTAGGCATACACAGCCCCAAAACAGATTCCAGCCTAAATCCTGCAGCTAAAATGTACTGCTGTGATCCAAACAATCGACCACAAACTGTCAATATTTATCTGGAGAAAGGAATACTCGTAGAAACTGGGTACTGAAAGCTGAGGGAAATGCTAGCAGTTGTGAATTTTGCATAAAGACATTGCTTAGTATGGCAAATCAGTACTATTCTCCCCTAAATGTTCTCACTGATGTAATGGACTAGATTTAGCCTTTAATAAATGTATTAAGGTAGAAAGTTTCATTTCTCTGAGGTGACTGTAATGTGGTGTGTGGATGGGAACAAGGAACCAGATATTTCTGGCTTCCAATCCCACCTAGTGGAATTTGGATTTGATTTATATCCCAGGTAGGGCACTGTGTCTAATTCTTACCCTTCCCTATGAGTAAGGGGGGAGTAGAGAGAGACATTTGCCAACAACATAGCAAATACTGTTTGTCTGGCACCATCCAAAGTGCTTTGTGTTGTATTCAGTGCTATGTGCATGTTGAAGCACCCATAAGGACTTCATTGGAGGAGAAACAGAAACCATAGCTGTATGGGATGGTGATGCTCTCTCCGTGCTCTTTAGCAAGGGGTAAGGAGGGTGGGAGGTTGCACACAGCTGAAATCAGTGTTCAAGCACTGGCTTGAGGTCAGTGAATTAGTGCCAACATGTGGCAGCTGAAGTTCTGTGTCTGATTAACCCATATTGGTGTGAAAGTGTTGAAGGAAATGCGTTGAGAGAAAGAAATATTGTAACACTTCAAAATTTTGTACATCTAAACCTGTCATGCTGTCATATCATTGTAAAGCAATAACTTCTGCTACAGGTGGCATTTACAGGTTGTGTCACCTGTTGAGTTTCAGGGCACACATCCATTTGCTGTTCTGGGGTGTCACAGGTCTGTGTCCATGAAGCTTTTCATTGAGTCAATTATGTGTAACCAGATCTGGGAGTGTCATCCATACATTTAATTAGAAACTTTTGAGGTCTACTTTTGAGTTGCCTACTCCCAGCTATTATTTCATAACAAATTGGAAGAGACATTCTGAGACTCAAGTGCCTTCAGCAGCCTGTAGTAAGCCACATGGCTGCCTTGTGACTCCAGGAAATTGCATCAGGAATGGCAAAGCCCTTTGTGTTTTCCTTGTTGTCCCCAAATTCCTGTTCTAGCATACCTGCTCTTAATTGTTGCCTTCATATATGTCTCTACCCTTGTATCATCACATTCTGTTTGAGCATCTTGCTTTAGTCCAGTCCTCTGCTCATGTAAGTTCTTGGGTCTCTCTTGTCCTCTCTTAAAGAAAGTGAGGGAGAGGGGGTGAGGGGGAGAAAGAGAGGAAGAGAGAGGAGCCCTTGGAGTCAGAGATCAATCCTCATGGAGGTAATGATCAGTGCTCGTTTATTGCAAATTTGAGGGTGCATTTATATGGTAACAGAGGGTTCAGCCACGTGAGAACACATTTGATTGGTCACAAAGCACTGTGTATGAGACAAGGAGCTAACATATCTTTGGTCATGTAGCATAGCTTGGCAAAAGTGTCAGCAGAACATCTTGCCCCATATCTTCTCTTCACATCTTCAGAAAATCCTGCTTCACATCTCTTTTCCTTGGGTACATCTTGGCAAACTTCTTTTTATAGTTTGCCCAAGGGCAGCATGTCCCTGCTATCAGGCATGCATGCAGGGTTGTGCAGCTTACCTCTATCCAGTGTCTGCTCAAAATGCTCTCTACACTCTCTCTTCCCAAATGTTTTGTGTGTAACCTCTCAGGCATTCAGGGTTGGACACTCTGCTTGGGAAATCTGGCCTTGATTCTCTCAAATCCAGCTTCTCCTTGTTTGGTGGAGAGTTTAAGCATTATCATATCTCAGAAAGAATTCTAACTTCTGGGTGTTTAAAGAAAATATGTTTCTACTTTTGTACTCTGGACCATGAGATACAAATAGGCGTTTCTGATAACATTCCTCACCCTGCCTGCCTCTGCTGCTTTTCCCATCTGCATCAGATTGTAATCTTCTGGAATGTTTTTTTCCATGTTTTTTCTACAAGTATTGCATAGTGATGTTAAAAAAAACCAAAAAAGATCCTCTTCCTTCCTCCACTCTTAGACTCTGAATATAGAATCTATGAAGGTATTTGATGGAAAAGTGAGAAGAAGGAAGAGGTAATTCTGAAGCAAAGACATGACTTCTCTCTCCTTAGGATATGGATCTGGGCCTTCAAAATATGATCATAAATTCCATCAGTGTTTTGTATTCAGGCCTGCCCATCAAATAATGAGTTTCAGGCTTTAGATAAGAAAGATCCATGTTAAGGACATCCTTCAAACAGGGAGAAATTCCATAGCTATTAAACCACTCTTCCTTACACCACAGGCGCAGTAACTACTTTTGGATCACTCAGACAAGCAGGGGTTCAGTTTTATTTCCTGTACTACTCTACCACTGACAGGTGGTGTCTTGAGGAAATAAGCATTACAATGAAAGCAAATAAACATTTTAAAATTAAAAAAATAAAAGTGCACAAATATGTTCATAAAATGTCTTTCATAGGGCATAATATTTTTAGTGAGTGATAATTAATGCTTTACTGGAAGTTAATGGTTTGAAACCATGCAGTTTAACAAGTTCCAGAAAAAAAAAAAGCCAAAGGAATTGCTACTACTCCTGCCCAGGTGAAAGGGACATCTTGCTGTTAGCTTCAATTAAATTAGATCTCTATCAGCTTTTAGTCATAATATCACAGGTGGTATTTCAGAAACATCCAGTATAGCCAATGGCTGTTATTGTTCTCTAGGTTTCCAATATTGGCACCATGCTGAAGATTTGTTATACACCCACTTATTTACATTTGCAGGCAAAGCAGGTAAGCCTGCAGTGACATTGATGTTTTATGGCTTTGTATTCAGGTGAAACTGTTAGAAAATATTAACTTCATAACAATTCTCACAGGTAATCCTATGAGATCAGTTACAGAAAATAATATCTTTGTAATTTCTGCCTGGCATTTAAAACCTAAAACATACCACCCAAGGAGGATATACCTTTTACAGTTTCAATATGGTTTTATACTACCTTATTGTCTCATCTGCTGTACAAGTGATGCTACTGTATTTTGAGTTTTTAAAGTTTTCTTCTGCAAATTGATTCTAGTCAAAACACCACAACTCTAAAAATCAAATTGGCTTGAGAAAGGAGAAATAAAGATGGAATCTTTTTTGTTTTAAATAACAGATCTGCATTTGTCATGTTTTTATGACATTTGTAAGGATATTTTATTGTATATGTGGTTATAAGATAAGATAGACAACACCTGAAGAATAAGGTGGAATTCTGTGTCCTTCTGATTTGCTGTGCAAGAAATCAAGACCAAAGCCTTTGCTGTTATTGCTACAGTACTTCTGCTTAGCATGAAATGACAAAATTTGTAATATTGAAGGAGTGTGTTCATTTGGAATATGTTGCTTAGCTGTCATGTAACACCCATGGCAGATTGTTTTCTGTTAAAAGAGAAACAGTTCTTTCTGAAGAACATTTTGCTTTGTGTGTCTTAAATCCTTAAATCCTTTAAGTTTGGTTAAATAGAACAGCTTTACAGAGCATAAGAGTGTGAATATTTCATAGGTTTGATTTTTTTTCCTGAATAATTTTTTTCCTGTTGAATTTTGCATTTAAGCATAACTAGTTGAAAATAACTAGTGAAAGAAACTAGATAAAACCAGGAAGGATAGGGATTTTTCTGTGTCCTTTATTCATTTCTGGTCAGAATATACAAAGAAAACTAATAAGAAAATTTGTAGTAAAAAATGTACTTTGGTAGAATTTAGGTACCTATTTTTTTTTAATATGGGTAAAATGAAGACATATGAGAAGATTTCTCTGTTAATATTTGTAATTTATTATTTGGTATGTGAGGGAGGTAGCTCAGACAGGCAATGATATTAAAAGGCCTCATGAAAGGATTGATTGTATTTCAGGTTTTCCCTACAAAAGTTCTTAAACAAAAAGAAAAATGGAAAAACCCCAAACCATAAATAGACCCAAAGCCAAGCTTTTAAGTAATTTGTGTGGGATGAGGGGAGTTTAGAACATATCACTGCCACCAGGGCCACGTTTGCTACTCTATTCACTGGGGTGTTCTTTGAAAATAATAAAAGCCCTATCCTTTGCCTGATCCAAACTGTCCAGTTGCCTCCCAGGCCCTTTTGATCAGGAAAAAGTCAATGTTTCAAGCTGTGCTCTTTATTTATGTGGATAATTCCCAGCCTGACTACACACATGGTTCACCCTTACAGCTGTGGTGGCATTTAGCTGGGGAGATTTGAGAACAGAATATCTTTTTGAAGCAGCCAGCATTTATCAAAGCAGAAGTTTTTGTTTTATTTAGAATGAGGCTTTTGCTTCTGAAAGCAAGTTGTGGTAAAGTGCTTCAGTGGTGGCTGGTGAACTGTGCCCTGCTGCTTTCATTCTGGTCACAGCTCCTGTGGGGCTCTGTAGGATGGGCTTTAATGGCACCACTTTGTTGTAATAAGGGCAGAGTGTAATGTAATGAATTGCTCTGGGGCGTGGGAGGAATACCTTCAGCTGCCTGCAGCTGGATTGGTGGCGTGGGCAAAACCACTGAGTTCAACTGGAGACTGCTGAGAAGTGTGCATGTGTTCTCTGGAGCTGGGAGCCTGGAATTCAGGGGTTAAGTCTGACATCTGTCACCTCTAATCAATTCCTAACTCTCTTTAATAAATTTCTAATTCAGTTTTCTCATTAACAAAACTCTGATTCAGTTTTCTTGTCAATAAATTGGATGTTATAGTAATTTCTTACCTCATAAGTATTCCAGGAATAGTCTGTTATTAGCGTGAGTCTGTGGCTTGCTTTGATATCTTCAGATGAAAGGTGTCACAGAGAACATGACGTTGGAGCAGAGCTGGGAAAACTGCTGCAGCAAGGCAGGAGGGGAACCCTTCATGTCTGGGAATTAAATTCTGGGAATAGCTCTGACTATTTTTTTTGCTAGTTGACTGTGACATTCACAGTGTGTCTGACATCACTGTGCAACATAACATAATCCAGCACTTCAAAATGAAAGGTGGCATTAAAAATATTGCCTTGTCAGATATCAGCTAATGTTCTAACTTTTGCAGCCTGAATGTTTTTTTCCCACCTAAAAGCTGCTGCCAAATTCCTTTGGAGTCTGCAAGTACTTTCAGTCCTCTCAAAACTCGTGTTTTGATTTGTGTGCTAATTTATAATTCAGAATTTTGTTCAGCTGGGTACGCCATTACAGAAAAGCCCATGCCAAGGGTTGAATCTGGCACTGCAAAAGTATGGTTCAGCTTTGGAAAATGGACCCAGAATGTGAGCCTCAAACAAATAGTTTTTGGTGTTTTTCAGAGGCAAGGTAAAGCATGCGTAACATCCAGCGCATCCAGGGGGAGAGGAAGTCAAAGAGAACAGTTTAATAAAGGTGACAAGTGTGGAATTTTGAGCTGGAAAACAGAATAGAGGGAAGAACAGCAGTGAAACACAGGTTGTGTTGCTACCTGTAGAGGTGAAGGTTTGCACATTCATGAGGAAAATTGTAAGATATGGAATTGACATAAGGACTCAGTGAACAGACTTCTAAGAAAAATGTATTCATAGCATCATAGAATGGTTTGAGTTGGAAGGGATCATAAAGATCATCTTGCCCTAACCCCTCTGCATCTTCCTCATGTCAAGGATACTATCACACAATTCTGCAAATCTGTCAGTTAGGACATCTACTCCACAGACTGGGCAGATGATGCATAATGGACAGTCCTGGAATCTCAGAGTAACTTTGCAGAAAAAGAAAATCCCAGTGGGGTCTGACTGTGTAAAAGCTATCTAAACAGAAGGACAGATTCTGTTGTGCACACCCAGAGCCTTTAGCACCTGGACTTTGAGAAAGCTGAGCTGTCTATAAACATAGTGCCAAGAGCACAGACTGCTCTGCATTTGCATTTTTAATAAAGTGAAAATTGAGACGAGAGCTCTGGTGTGTTAGGCAGAAGAAAAGAGCCAACCAAATGGGTCAGTTTGCAGCAGAAACTGCTGAGAGCTGAGCAGAAAAGAGAAACCACTGATATGGGACAGCAGTGTTTAGGATTGATATTACCATGTTAGCAATAGCACTAATAGTGTGGGGAACTGTGGTCTGAGTGGATTTAAGGATATCACTTGCCAGCACAGCACTGCATCTAAGGTTCTAGGAGCGGAATCTACACCAGCTTGGATAAAGAGCACAGTCACTAATTACACTAAGAGAGATGATGGCACTTCTGTGTAGCAGTGGTGGAGATGGCTGGTTTGGATTGCATTTGCAGAAGAGGGATTTGAAAATGAAGAAGTGTGTACAGCACTGAACTTCCTGACAGCAGTTGGTTACTGTAAGTCACATTTATAAACTGTGGAGCAGCCTGGCTAACCTTAAATCATAATTAAGAAGAACAGGGTCTGTGAGATCCAAAGGACTCAGTGAACCTAGGGAATGATGTTAGAAGTAAGTGCCAGGCCTAATGTGGAGAAATGGTTCTGTTAGGTACCAGTGCCAGAGAAAGAACTGAAATTTGTTCTTGTGGTGATACAGACAGTGGCCTATTGCTTTGATTAAAGCTTCCACCAATAGAAACCAGTGATCCTTTTCAGGAACTGGAGATGTGAATAAATGGTGAGCAGTGGAGAGATGCTTGAAGAAGGACTAGAAATAAAAAACTCACAGCCCTGAAAACAAACAGTGCATGGAGCATGTTGTTCCTGAGAAAAACTTCGAATCATATTCCTACTGGAATATACCTCAATGGTTTATTGATCAAAAGCACTGACTCCAGCACAGGCAGAAGTGCTGTCTGAGAGAAGAATTGTTTACCATTTGTTGCTGCACATCAAAAGTTACATCAATAGGTGTATAGAGTGACATGGTGACAGCTGAAACAGTACCCACATCCCCAGAGATCATGCTTTGACAAACTGCTGGCTTTTGCTTTCTCATGTCTTTGGCACATAAACTTAAAGTGACAAACACAAGGCTTGAAGGTTAAAATTGAAGCTTAAAAAGAAATTTCTGCAGCTGATCTACCCTTGCTCATTGTCACAGAACTGGACGCAAAAGTGAAGGACAAGTAAGAACAGAGAGCAGAAAAGCTGGTTTTACTTGGGCCTGCAAATTAGCTGGCAGATGGACTGGGAAAAAACAGAGGGCAATCATATTCTGTTGCCTTCTAAAAAAGCTGAGAAATTGGCCTATGTTTCTGCAGAATCTCAGTAATTTCACTGTCAGACTTTTGACATTAAAGTATTAAATTCTCAACAACTCCTAATAAGCTTTTAAAGACACTGATTTAGCTGCAGAGGAGGAACTAAAAATGAAAATGAAGGAAAACACAAGAGATAAATGCATGAATTTTGAGAGTTATTTGGGAATGAAAGTTCAGCTTGGTACAATAGACAATTTGGGTGCTACAAAAAGAAAGGGTGTTAAGTGTTCAAGCTGACAAATTGCAGAAACTGAACTTGGTGAATTTTGTGGTAGTTTATAGTTGCAGATGTCAGGGCTTGGAAGAAAATAGTCGGAGCTTTATCTTGGTGTAGGGGAGACAACTGTGCTGAGACTTGGCTTTCTCCTTTGGGACACATTAAGGAGAAGTCTTGCTGTGGGACTGTTTGCTAGTGGATTGTAATTTGGATGGAACCCCATGTTTTGAATTGGAGGAGTTTGATGATTTGCAGTGTGCACACCAGGCTCTGCTCCCCAGGGTTTTTGGGAGGAGCTGGCAGGTGCCTGCCCTCTGGTCCAGAGCCAGCCCAGCAGCCTCCTGCCTGCTGCTGCCTTTTCCCCTGAAGGATGGGGCTGCAGGCAGGGGACAGCAGCTCCAGCGCTGTGAGCGGCTCCTGGCTGCGATCTCGGGCTGCTCTGCGCCTTTGCCCTGCCCCACCAATTACTGAGTGGAGCTGTGACAGATGTCAGGCTGGCCCCTGAAGAGGGGAGCTCAGGGAGAGCTCTGGATTCAGGGGGAGTGTGCACCACGCTGGGTGCGTGCCACACGGTGATGTGCCAGTGGGACACGAAGGCTGAGTGTCAGCCTGGCCAGGAATAAGCAGCCACCAAGGGAAATGGATGTTTTGGGGACACTCATCTAGCTCTGGTAAGCTCCCAAAGCAGCAGTGAAATTGGATGCTTTGCCTGCCCAGATGTTAAGAGCAGAAGGCTGCCTGTGACAAGAGATCTGAAGAGATTGGGGTTAACTAAAGAGGGATTTTATTGACAAATGTTTTAAAATGCTTCATGCCTTCAGCAATTAAGCATAACACATATCCTGAGAAGCACAAGTCTCCTTTGTGCCTCCCAGTTGTCTGATTCTAGTGGAATACAATCCTAGGGAGAAGAGAAAAGAAAAAATATGCCCTGTGTTGTTTTATAGTGCTGACATAATTCCCTACCCTGCAAGACCAAGAATGAATAGTGAATCTACCTCCTGCTAGGTCAGTTATGGCATCCACTGAAAAGTCCTATTTTGAATATTGTTGCTTCCATAGGAGAATCTAAATTTCTTTTCACAGGTTTGTGTTCATGCCAATATATAAAGGGAACAAAATAAGTCTTTGCAAGAAGATATGTAGGCATTTCCAGGTTGTTTTGTTTTACAAGTAGGTATGGTCAACTTTCACTCATGTTTTGAATTTTGGCTAATTTTGTCTGCTTACAGTGAGTGCAAGATAACCTCAAGTAAAAATTACTGCTCTGAGTTGTTTTGCAAACCAGTGTTTCCAGCCTGTGCTAAAAATTTTGAGGTTTTTATGTTTTAGTTACAGCTGGAAAAATTCTGTCTTTTTTCATATTTTATTTATACGTATATATATATATATTTACACACACTTCTCTTTTGTTCTTATATAAAAATATGTATATATACACTTTTGGTCCCCTTACTCATTTAATTGTATAGCTATGATAGATGATGCACACTACAACTGAGGTACAATGTTTTGCTTCACAAGTTTACAATTTTGATCTTTAGATAAAGTGTGCCTTACTGAAAATTTCAGCTAAATCACTGTGTGTTTTGCCTTTGTGGAATAAGGGTTTCCTCATTAAAAACCAAGCTGCCAAAGAACTGGCTAAATCTCCCACATGGAAAATGTTCTGCTTCATGCTGTCAAGAGAGTCATGCAAAACTCTGTAGTGTAAATATGTCCTTTGCTTGGGACCCCTGGAGGCAGGGATATTTGAGGGTGGGTACCCCGATTCCAGACATTTTTCTGTTCTGGGGAGTCTGTAGGTGCCTGTTGAGCTCTAATTGCTGGGAATGGCTTTGCTGGCAGCTCGTTCATCCTCTTCTGCTGCACCTCTGAGCCTGCCTGTGTGCTCTGCCTTGCAGGGCCTTGTGTGACCCAGATAGGAAATGAGCTGCGATCATTTCAAGGCATTTAAAATAATTGGGTATCAACAGCTGGCTTTATGGGAAGCTAACAGTGTAAATCCAGAGAGTTTTTATGATTTCAATGGGTATTTTTCCCAGCGTATAAAGCGAATCCAAGTAATTTTGGCTGGGAAACAGTTTCCCAACTTATTTCTATAATGATACCTTAGAGTTTTTCATTATAGTGAAAATCTCTAGTAGGTCTGAAGGGAAAAATTACCTCCACTGTTTCCAGACACCCAATATGTTTTCTCTGTGCTTGAATTTATGAGTTTTGGCAAAGATAACTCACAATATGATCAGGTTTCAGGGCAGTGGTTTCTTGCACTGAATCCCAAACAAAAGTGTAACTGTTCAGAAGGCTCCAGTGTGTCTTTGGTGATGTAAAAATACGAGACATTGCTCTCCAAAATCCTGCCAGTCTGTTTTTATCTTAGTGTATTATTTACTACACAGTGTATCGAAAGTGCTTTTTGAAGCACAATTTAATTCTCAACTTCTTTCAAAGTTTTTACAGCATAAATTGCAGTCCCTGTCACAAAGAGCAAGATTTGGCTGTTGAAGACAATTATTTTGTTTCTATTGCTTTGTAAGTAGATTCAAATATACCTGTTCATTAAAAACCTTTTCTGGAAGACAAGTGCTTGAATTAAATGACTGAGAGGTGTAATGCAGAATTCCTCTTGGACATTAGACTGGATCAGAACAGGGAAATTTCCAAGGAATGTCCCATCCTGGGAAATTTGTTTCAATGCTTGGACATTTTGGTCTCAATTAAATGTACTTTTTTTTTTAATTTATAAATGTTGAAAATATATTCTCTTAAACTGAACTTTCTCCCTATCTTTGTTGCATCTTTTGTGGCCTTAAATGCACCAAGCTTGAGAGTGCAAACAAAAAGTTTCTGATTCATAGGAAGAAGGGGGGTGAGGGTGTGCATTGGAGTAATGTAAATTGTCCCCAGAAATGAAAAATATTCTGTTATCCTAAAGGAAATCTGTTATCTTTTAAGAATTACATTGTCATTGACGTTCAAAAATTCTGATTTTTCATGTGGAAACTTCAGTCTCCTCTGGAGTAGTCTATAGAAAGCTCCTGAACAGCTTTGCTTAAGCTGTAAAAGATGCTGTTTTTACCTTTAGCCAGCCTATCTGTTGCCTTACTCCACTATGAAGAAACTTCAGTGGCACTGATTAGAGAGATATCTCAGACAGGAAAGCGCACACTCCACATATGTTAAGGTGATAGAATCTGACATTGCAAGCTCTTGCATCTTATCTCATTCATGTCTCTGACATGGAACTCTGGAACTCAACGGATTTGTTCTGATGTACATTTATATGAGACAAAAATCAAGCTAATGTCCTCCATTTATTCTGCAGGTATTTCCAATCAAACATTTTTTGGTATCAGCTAGTGTGTCCTGCCTGTTTCTCCTGCTCTTACTGAGGGTCGGACAGGAGATTTCTCTCATGTTGTGTCTTTGTAATTGGATCATCCTGTGATACTAAATCATGCTGGTTGTCACTGGCAAAGCAGCAGGTTCCTCCTAGCCCTTTTCCCTGTGTGGTTCTGTTTGATGGGATTCTTATATACTTTCCAACCACTTTGTAATCTCAGTTTCATCTGTGACTTCAAGCTTTCCTTTGAGCACCACATCAACTACATTGTCTTTTTTTTTTTATCTGTATAGGAATCCAGGAAAAGCTCAGGTCTTGCTGTCTCAGCAGGACACAGAGGGTCTGATTTATGTCTGGATAACAGCACAGGTTGAATTATTGCAGTAGCTGGTTCACAGCCTCCTAGATTGGCTGCTACATGGTGTTCTTAAGTTTGTGCAAAATTCACTCAATGTGCTAAAGGACATCCAGTTAAATGTGTCTGAAATCAGCACACCACACCTCTACAAGGCAGTGAATTATGTTGGAATGTGGCATTGTTTAAACCTAAAAGGTTGTAACTGTTCTTCCTTCCTCACATGCCCATATCCTGGACTACCCCAGTGTCTGTGTGAGGTATCAATGGATTTAATGAATGTAACATCTCACTGCAGAGGTTGTCTCACAACCCTCCCTCATTGTCCTTGAGGCACTTGGGCACTGCTGGTGTCCAGTGTTGCTGCTTCCCTCTGGTGCAGAAACTCTGATTTCCTTCAGAGTCTGTCCTAAGTGACCTGCCTTTGACGGGGGTTAAGAGTTTCAAAGGATTTTTTTCTTTTTGCATTCACCAGTTTTGTGATCATAATATTTTGATTTATAATTGCTTTGTTCTGCTGGCTGTTAATTGACTAATGACAGATGTATTACTTTGGGCATTCCACTTTGGGTACTTTATTTACAGGAATGTTGGAAATCTTGAAACACAGGTCCCATTAAGTTGGACACTGAAAACTTTCAAACATCTTGAGCCACCAGTTCCTTATAAAAACCAGCGTGCCTTCACCTGTCCAGAAATCTCATTGACAAAGATGTGTTTGACAGGGGGTTGCTAGCTGCAGAAATTCAGCTTTACCTGTAAAATTGAAATAAAGATTTGTAATCATGCACAGATCAAAGTATTCTTCATCTGTCAAAACTTTGTTAATGCAGATATCATCATTAAAATTACTTTTCTATCTATAAAGAATAGTTTATAAAGCACCAAAATTACAACATCTACTCTTTGAGTACAGAATTAATTTTCTGAAATGAGAAATTATATTAGTTAATGCACATAACATTAATTAAAATTAATTAAAAACAAAATCCCTTTGGTATTTTAGAGATGTGAGATAATTTAAAAAAATACTTTAGTGGAAGAATAGTGCCAACTCTTTAAAATTTTAAGAAGTCAGGTTTACAGTAAATGCATTTAAATTCTTTTAACACTGGTTTTTGTAGCTACAAGTTTCTTTTTCAGCAGAGATTCTTCTTTCTTCCAAATGGTAAATATGTACTCCATGTTCTTCCATTTGCTTAAAGGAGAGAGCACCAGTGCTTTCTTGAAAACTGTTCAGAATAACTGTTAAATCCTCCTGGGGTGGGACAAGACTGGAAAGATGCTCATTGTTTATCTGAGTCTCCACTTAAAACACAGAGTTTTGGAGGTAGGGGTTTCCAGTTTCAACCTAGAGATGCATCTTATCTAAAAGTAGCAGTAAAAAATTGCAATTTTGTTACAAATAAATAAGGGGGAAGCCTTGTAACTCTTGTTTGCCTTGTTTGGCCTGTGTGAATTTGGAATTTCAGAACTGGAGGCTGATAGGTGTTTTTATCACTGCCTGTAATGCTCATTAAAATACAAAGCACACTGCTTGGGCTTTGAACTTGCTCTTATTTGCATTCATGTACAAACATAGGCAAAATTTTATGAAAATGTTAATCCCCACAGGCAAGATAGGAAACATATAAAGATGTGTTTAGACATAAGCTTGGAGGCACACACAGATGTTTGAGGGATGGTGTGCTGGAGAGTTCCTCCAGTCTGCTGGCTCTGTGGAGGTTGGGCATGGAGATCTACGAGGCAGCAAAGATACAGGGGTTGGGGATGTCTTAGAAACCATGAAAATGCCTGACAATGGTCAGGTAGAAAGGTGATGGGATCAACAGCCCAGCTGAAATGCCTCTACACTGATGCCCACAGGCAACAAAGAGGAGGAGATGGGAGCAACTGTTCAGCACCAGTGTGGCCAGCAGGGATTATTGTCCCCTGTACTCGGCACTGGTGGGGCTGCACTTCAAATCCTGTGATCCCTTTTGGGCCACGGGCTAAAAGAAAGGTCTTGGAGTGTGTCTGAGGAAGGGCAATGGAGCAGGTGAAGGATCTAAAGCACAAGTCCCCAAAATGTTCATGAAGCACTGGAACAGGCTGCCCAGGGAAGTGATCGAGTCCCCTTTCTTCCATGGAGGTATTTAAAGGACAAGAAGAAGTGGCATCTGGGGACATGGTGAACTTTGCAGTGTGGGGTGGACAACTGGACTTGGTGATCTTAGAAGTGTTTTCCAACCTAAAGGATTCTTTGACATAATATATATGTATAAAATCCCTTTTAGGGTGCCCTGTGGTGATCAGAAGCAGCTGTGAGATCACATGCAACCTGAACCAGTCATTGTTTATTTGGAGATCCAGTGAAGTGTTATGGTAGGATGAGACATGCAGAAAGAGGGAAGGGCCATAAAGTTTAATGCTAAGCAGCACACATCCTCTGTTGCTAATGTACATATTACAGAAGAATTTTTCTGTCAGTCTCCTTTTCAAAATTAAGCTTTCAGCTTGAAGCATCAACGTAAAGGAGAAACAAAACCTGATTTCACCTCCATATGCTTCAGAGTAAATCAAGCATCACTTTAAGAAAGTCAGTGAACCAAGCTCTATGTGATATAAGTTGGCACTGATGATAATCAAGCTATTTCAGTTTATACTAAGTAAGAATCAGATGTAATTAAGAGTTAAACAGGCAAGTAGGTGTGACTAAAATCAGGTCAATGGACTAGAAACCTGAAATATTTCCTTTTGCTAAAGCTGTGTAAGGACAGCTTTGAGGCATTTCCATGATGGGCAAAGTGGTGAGGTTTCTACAGACTGATGCTGGTCTGAGTGAAGGCAGGAGCCTGTGAAATTTCTGTGTTTTGTGAGTAGCTATCTCTTCAGCATACTCTTTTCTCTGGTTTTCATGAA